>NW_027139570.1:1029375-1372500 GCF_035084215.1 Heptranchias perlo | reverse complement strand
ACATATTTTACAGAGTCACTTGTTCTGTTCTATTGGTTGAATGATGGAATGTGTTAAGTCTCTGCTCTTTCGGTATTGAGGCGCTGCATTATATCTGTCATGAATTTGTCTATCCAACACTGGCATTGTTACTGCATTATTCTCTGTACTTAATGTATTGGGCTAAGAGTTGGTATCAGACCATCAGGAGATGATAACAGTTTCTTGTTGTGGAACTAACCTGTCCTGGAATATGTTTTCATCAATGTGTTTTCAGTGATTGATAATGAGACAGCTCACGGTCTCAGTGTTACAAGGAGGCAGCGGAATGTCCTCCCTCCTCAATAACATGCTTCAGTTTAACTGGGATTTCAATGTATTTATTGGTGATCACTGTTATGAAATATTATTTCATTATGTGTGTATCTGACGCCGCTTCAGATGTCTGGTTACTGAACTGAGTTTTCTGCTGACTCTTTCACATCTCCTTCTCTGCTTCACTGTGGAAGAATTCACTGACTGTCACTGGACTTCACTGTAAAATGAAATGTTTTGATGTTTTGTGGTCTCAATTTGCACTGTCCCTGTTGGAATCAGCAGCCCTTCGATATACCTGTAGTTTATAAGTATGATGTTGGCGTTTTGTAAATTGAAGAATCCCGCCATCTATCCCTATACCCTACAATTACTGGAGAAGGAATCTCAATTATTGTGAGATCTGCCTGGGAGAGGGATTCGATTCTGTTCATTCCATGATTTGTGGATGAAGTGAACAGTGTAGGTGAACAGGTGGAGACTTGGATGATCTGTAGAAATATTAAACTATTCCACAGAGGCTTCACTATTTAACAAACTAAGATTGCGAATCGGAGATTGAAACACGGGGCTGGTGAACAGAATGCAGACACAGGATGATAGGATTTAATCGGATATGAAAATGGACTTGAGATAGGGAGTAGAGTGAGTGAAAGAGAGGGCGACTGAGAGGGAAAGCGAGAGGCTGTGGTGTTAATAATTCATCAGAATGAACTGCTGAAAATTACAGTGCAATTAAACATTGAAAATGTGATTTGAAGGTGTTATTATGATGTGGTCAGATTGGGTGAGTTTTTATTGTGGGACTCGCTCCTCATGTTCATATCCCTGTCAGGTCCGTAGTCTGTTTATGTGAATTTTCCTTGTTTTCCAACTTAACACTAAATACAATTACAATTTGCTAAAAAAAATATAATCAGAAATGTCTTGATTGTAATGAATTGTTCGGATACAGTACGTTAAAGTTAAGTGAATTCAATAAACAACGAGGTTGATTTAATTAATACTTTTTAATTTAATTTCAAATGAATTACAAAGTAAATTTATTGTACACATTTTATAACTACACAGTTTCCCTGACACCAATAACCACAGAAATGAACTGTTGAATGTATTAGATGGATTGTGTTCGTGGGACCCATAGATTAGATTTCCTCTCACACTCTGCTGCAGTCTCTCCCTGTGAATCCCAGCCTCTCCTCCCACTCCATTGAATCCTCTGTCTCCTCATCCGTTGCTTCAGTTTGTCCACTTTCCCAAATCTCCTGCTCCTGACTCCCCTCCAGCTCCTACATGTCCTTTTCCTTGTCCCCCTCCCAATCTCACTCACTGGCTCGGGCTCCAGCTGCCTTTCCCATTTAGTGCCAGCCCCTGTCGGATCAATTATCCCAGAAAAATAAACCAGCTGCACCTTCCCCTGTCCCCTCACATTCCCCACCCTTCCCTCTCTTTCCCCGTCCGTCTGGAACCCAAATCCGGCTTTTATCCGCTGGATTCCCGGTGTGTAAAACCCCTTCTCCCTTCCCCACCGGCACTGCGCCCTCACTCAGCCCTTCCAGTGGATCCAGTGCTCACTTTATTCACTTTCTATATCCATCTCCCAATTCATTATTGATCATTGTGTTCAAAAACATCTCTCTGCCCGAAAGCGCTGCCCAGGTCAATCAATCACTTTCCACCATTCGATGCAGAAACAAAGATGGAAATTTCACCCCAGATCCTCTCAAACTGCTGCTTTGGCTCCAGGTCTGATCAGTAATTTCTCTGATTACTTGTTTCTCTGTTGCAGTTAACTTGGTGGCGATTGTGATCCTGTCCCGAGGAAAGTGCGGTCTCTCCAAATGTATCAGTGTCTACCTGGTGGGAATGGCAGTGGCAGATCTCCTGGTCGTTATCACTGATCCGATATTCAGCAAAATTAATGTGCTCTATCTCCCATGGTCATTCCTGGATATTACTCACCTGTGTAGTTTGATTCTCTCTATGACTGAAGCAGCCACAGTGGTTTCCGTCTGGCTCACAGTTGCTTTCACCTTTGATCGATTTGTGGCCATTTGTTGTGAGAAGCTGAAAACGAAATATTGCACCGAGAGAACGGCGGCTGTGGTTCTGGGAACAGTGAGTGTGCTGGGCTGTTCAGAGAGTCTTCCCTGGTACTTTATATATGAACCTAGATTTATAATTGATAATGTTCCCTGGGGTTGTGAGATTAAACCGAGCTTCCTTACTTCCCCCGCATGGGCCGCATTTGAGATGTTGCACCTCATTTTAACCCCTTGTGTCCCGTTCTGTCTGATTTTCCTGCTCAATGTCCTGACGGTCAGGCGTATTTTAGTGTCCAGTCGAGTCCGCAGGGGACTCCGGGGCCGCAGCAATGGAGAGAATCAGAGTGATCCAGAGATGGAGAACCGAAAGAAATCCATCATTTTACTCTTCAGTATCTCGGGCAGTTTTATATTGTTGTGGCTGACACAGGTTGTGTTTTACATTTATGTGCGAATTGCAGACATTCGGTATTATTACTCCTACACTGATCCTAATTATATCACAGAACAAACAGCGAAGATGCTGCAGCTTCTCAGTTCCTGCACAAACACGTGTATTTATGTCCTGACGCAAACTAAATTCAGAGAGGAGCTGAAGAACGCGGTGAAATACCCACTCAATCTAATTGTTAAATTCGTGAAATCATAGAAAGAGCTGAAGGGCTTCAAGCACTAGAACTAAATCCCATTTCATACTCCATCCCTACACTTCCCGGGGGATGGAAAGTACATTTTATATTAGCCACACAGAGACATTAAATGATCTGAAATATGCTTCTGATATTATATTTTATTGAAATTCTGATCTATTGAGGCAGGATTTATTCTGCAGGCAACACGTGCATTTTTGTGCAAAATGATGGCACAAGTATCTCAGCTGGACTTCATCTAAATGGCCGTACATCAAAATTTGCAAAGTTGGGAGTCAAAGGAGCTGCTGTGGGACTGATCAGAATGGGTGCATTCCAAATAAATGGAGAGGGGGTGAGAGAGGGTGAGAGAAAGGGAGATAGAGGGAGGGAGAGAGTGAGCGAGAGAGAGAAAGCCACAATGATTCACGAAGAGGGAAAGGGTGAGAGACTGAGACAGGGAGCGATAAAGAGAGGGAAAGAGAGAGGGGGAGATAGAGTGACAGAGAAAAGGGAGAAAAACACAGACATAGAGAGTGAGAGCGAGAAAGAGAAAGAGGGGCAGAGAGCGACACAGGGAGCGGGTGAGAGAGAGATAGAGAGAGAAATAGAGAAAAAGAGAGAGGTAGTGGGACAAAGGCAGAGAGAAAGAGAGAAAGATGGACAGAGAGACAGAGGGATAGAGAGAGAGAGAGAGACAGAAGGAGAGAAAGATGGAGAGAGGAGGGAACACAGAGAAAAAACAAAGGGACAAAAGAAATATCATGATTAAATAGCGCAGAAAATTAAAACAGGTTCACATAAAAGGGATAGGGTGTGAGTGGGAGAGAGATAGAAACAAAGAGAGGTAGAGACAGAGTTACACAGAGAATGAGATAAATAATGAGAGTTTGTAAGACAGGAGAGAAATAGAAAGAGAGAAAGAAGGAGTAAAAGAAAGCATATATTAATATATATACATACATATATATATATATATATATATAATGAGAGCGAGCAAGCAGACATGGATGGAACGAGAGAGAGAGACTGACAAAGAAGTGCAAAGTGATGGGAGTAGAAGTGGAAATAACAAGATAGAAAAACAGACAGAAAATAAATAGGGACAAACGACATAAACAGAGAATAGACACAATGAAAGTTGGACAAACATATAAAGTGACAGCAGGGTAGGGGCAGGAGTGAGACTAGAACACAGAAAACATTAAATAACCAAACAAACTGTGTAATCAGCCTGGAGTGTGTGAGAGTGCTGACCAGCAGAACAGCAGCAGATGAAGCAGATCAGACAGTTCATGTTTGTTCTGGGGTAACACTCTTCTGCATTTAATTTTGACATTTCTCAAGGTGATGCCTGGAGGCTGCACAATAAAGTCACTCAGCCTTGTGTCCCTGCCCCTGACCATTACTTACTGCAGGGGTTTCCCAGCTGCTCTATGTCGTAAACATTCATCTATTGAACGAAAGCCTGAGACGAAATCGACTTCAGCATGTCTGAAGGAAAAGGACTGTTCAAAGGTGGAAGGGCTGTTTAAAGGATTGTTAATAACACATTGTAAATGATCACACAGCAGAGGATAGATCACCGTAGCAAAAAGAACGATTCCAGGAGGGCTAGAGGTAGTTGAACAATCTGCCGACTTAACTAGGTTACGTTGTGGACAATGAGAGAAAACAAGTGAAGTGTCAATCAATCGTGGGTTGTATTTGTAGGAAACTATCGTTGAGAAGCCACCGTCCCAGAGGTGTGATCCGGTGTTAAAAATCTCTTTAAAAGCTGTGCAGATGTTGAGTGTGGAGAGACACAGATCCACCACGACTGCTCCAAACTCACCTTTCACTTCCTGGCAGCACCACCTCACCTGGAATCTTAATGACTGCTCGCTACCTCCCAGCTTGATGCCTCGATGCTGGTTTACAGATTGCCTATGAAGCCGATGACCTGGATACAAGAGAAAGCCTCGCTACACTGCAACATCATCCATCAAAATACCTGGAATTTTCCCGCATGCTTCAACCAACCATGAGGATATAACTTCCTGTATGGGCTTATTCCAAGATAGACATTTGATTTCCAAACGGTTTTGCATTTTCGGAATTCACAATGTGTTGTTTTATTGTGGTTAAAGCAATTCTAAATCGGGCATAAACCCAAAGTGTTGTTTAAATTAAAATGACAATTTTTATAGTGTATTAATAATCATTGTTCTCTTTATGAAGCCCTGGTCTGTGCTTGAAATTTCTTTCGGAAAAAAGAGCACATTAAGTTTATTATAAAATTAAACATTGTGGAGACAAAAGTCATTGCCCCAAATTAAAGTGGAAAATCACTTTGCACCTTTTTGCTCCTCCATCTGTACCATGTGTAACTTTCCCAGTGAGTTGCTGGATTCTCTGATAAATCACAATGTACTCTTAACCCGTCTGCTGTGTTATTAAAGTGGACAGGGTCTCGCTGCACTCTCCTGCTCTGTTAATGTTACAAATACTTTTATTGTTTCAGATTAAAGAAAAATATGAATAATGGAGAAATAAACAAAATCCCAGATTAGACTGCATTCAGATTGAGTCCAATTTTATTCTGATTTATTTAATAGAAGCTAGAATTGCATTCGCTACACAAAACGGTTAATTGGACCTTTCCTCCGAATGTCTGGTCTTTCCTTCTCGGTAACCATTACGTCAGAATAATCAAGTATTAGTCAATTTCTTTTTGCAGAAGTTCACATTTTGGTGTTTAATCCCTCACTGCACCGCCATATTTCTGTTAAACACCAGCTAGTGCCAGTCTCACTCAGTTTGTATCTATAACTATAGTGCAACAGTGATTTAACAGGACCAGCAAATTAACTCTTTCCGTCTCTCTCACCATAAAAAGCTCTACCTTGCCCCTCAGTAAGATGGATGCCTTACTGTTGGCCTTTTTGTTTCAAGATCAGGGCGGCAATTTTGTTTAAGTTTCATGGCGGTCAATTTGTTTGACATTGCCCCCTTGCCCGCCGGTAAGTTGACTGCCTTGCCCCTCAGTAAGATGGCCGCCTTGCAAATCAGTAAGATGTCCAGCTTGCCCCTCTGTAAGATTGCTGCCTTACTGGCTGCCATTTTGTTTCAGGTTTATGGCGTTGAAGTTGTTTTGTTCATAATTTCATATTTTCATAGCAGTTACGGCACAAGAGGCGGCCATTCAGCCCACTCTGCCTATACCAGCTCTTTGAAAGGGCAATCCAATTAGTCCTTTAATTAATCCACACTTGTCCAAGTGGGTATTAATTTTGTCCCTGATTACTTTTTTCTAAAAGCGTCCCCACCACCGAGGTTAAACTGACTGGCCTGTAGTTGATGGGTTTATCTTTAAACCCTTTTTTGAACAAGGCTGTAACATTTGCAATTCTCCAGTCGTCTTGCACCATTTCCGTATCTAAGGATGATTGGAAGATTATGGCCATTACCTAAGCAATTTCCACCCTTAGTTCCCTCAGCAACCTGGGATGCATCCCATCTGGACTGGATGACTAATCTACCTTAAGCACACCCAGCCTTTTTAGTACCTCCTTTTAATCAATTTTTAGCCCTTCCATTAACTCAACTACCTCCCCTTTTACTGTGATTTTGGCAGCAACTTCTTCCTTGTTAAAGACAGATGCAAAGTACTCATTTAGTGCCTTAGCCATGCCCTCTGCAGCCATGCGTAAATCTCCTTTTTAGTGCCTAATCGGACCCACCCCTCTTCTTGCTTTCCATTTTTAATTATATGCCTGTCGAAGACTTTTGGATTCCCTTTTTGTTCGCCTATTCTCATAGTCTCTCTTTGCCCCTCTTATTTCCCTTTTCACTTCTCCTCTGAGCTTTCTATATTCAGCCTGGTTCTCACTTGTATTATCAACCTGATATCTGTCATACGCCCCCTTTCTCTGCTTCATCTTACTCTCTGTCTCTTTCGTCATCCAGGGAGATCGGCCTTTGGTTGACCTACCTTTCCCACTCGTGAAAATGTACCAAGACCGTACCCGAACCATTTCTTTTTTAAAGGCCACCCATTATTCGATTACAGTTTTGCCTGCCAATCTTTGATTCCAATTAACCCGGGCCAGATCCGATCTCAACCCACTGAAATTGTCACTCCTGCAATTAAGTATTAGATTGCTCCTTGTCCTTGTCCATAACTAATCGAAAACTCATGATACTATGATCATTGTTCCCTAAATGTTCCCCCATTGAAACTTGCTCTGCTTGACCCACCTCATTCCCCAGAACAGCGGAACGGGAAGCCTCAGTAATCAGGAATGATGCTGAGAAGAGGCTGAGCTTGCGGAAAAATCACCACGCGCTCAGGTTCTACGCTGGCCGAGCAGATGCAGGACGCCCCGTCCAGCTGGACCATCCCCCACCACCTGTCCCAGGTGGAGAAGTCCCTGAGGAGGAGCCCCTTTGACCACAAAGCCCTCAGACAGTGGTCGGCACGGAACGTTCTGGGTGACCTGCAGGGAAAGGAGGGCGTGGCTCCTATCGGGCAGTTCCTTGACCAGACGGCCGATGCCATTTGGCAGAACCTCTCATCGCCGGAACTGATGAACAGGCACCGGGATGTGGCCTGGATGGTGGTGAGAAAGGCCCTTCCAGTGCAGTCCTTCCAACATGCACGGAATCTCAGCACCACTGCGCGCTGCCCTCGAGGCTGCAGCATTGCAAGACCATCATCCACCTCCTGATGGACTGTCCCTTCACGCGGGAAGTGTGGAGAGAGATGCGTTGGTATCTGTCCCGGTTCATTCCCACACCTCGGTAACACAGGACGCTGTGCTCCACGAGCTCTTCCCCAGGACACACACCGAGACAGATATCAACTGCTGATGGAAGACCATCAACTCGGTGAAGGAGGCCCTTTGGTCCGCCTGAAACCTGTTGACCTTCCATCTAAAGGAGTTGTCCACGACCGAGTGTTGCTGACCTGCACGCTCCAATGTCCAGGAGTACGTGCTGCGGGACGCGAGGTGCAGCCTGCACAAAGGCTCTATGGGGAAAGGGAACCGTGTAAGGCCATCCCACCTTGTATTGGTCACCATGTATTGTGAAATATGTACTGTGATTGAATTGTAATATTGGGATCATATTGTGTACGATCTGTTTTGTATTAGTTTGAATCTTATTGCTTTGAAATTGTGATATGTAATTTTAAATCTGTGGATTCTTACATTTTATGAAACAAGGTATATTTTGTGAAAAAATAGTGTGCAGAAACTTTCGAGGAAGTTAGAAATCAAACCTATAATCTTCTGACCTGTAGTTAGACACGTTACCCATTGCTGCACTGGCCCAGGTAGTGGAGAGTAAGGAGCAGCTCACACTCCCACATACCTGTGGTATGAGCAGGTACCGAGTCAGTCTCGGTCATGCCCACGTGACTCCACGAGTCCGGGAGTGTCAAAAGGCGCACAGTGAACAGTTCCCAAAGAGAGTAATCCTTGCTGCTTCCCTTCGATCGCTCAGCTGGGAGTGCAGAGGACTGTGGTCGAAAACAAAACAAAGTCATCCTTAGGTTGCTGGTTTAATTCTGGCTTGAAGAAGAGAGTGTGCTTTTGGAGTAGCAGCAATTAGGTCAAGGCCGCTTTCTTAGATTTACAGGCAGCCGACAGCTTAACATGTTGGTGCTGAGGCACAGGAGACCTCTTTTCCTTTCTCAAACCTTGAGGCTTTCTGTGTCTGCCCGAACACGACAGTTTTGCTCGAGCATTTACCTCTGTCACCAGCAGGGAGTGCCTTTGAGTAACAACACGTCAAACCTCACTCACTTTCAGGCAAAAAAGCCTTCCATCAGTCAGTCAGTCAAACAGACAGACAGGGCTCTCGCTGCTCCTCGAAGCTCGTGGCGGGGGTTGGGGTGCTGTTGCTTTCCGGTGACCACATCTGCCTTCCGCATGCTCAGGGCTCTTCTCAGCATCATTCTCGATTACTGTGCCTTCCCGTTCTGCGGTTGCTCACTTGCAAAAACTCGATACCGCGGATTGGAGCAAAGTATTGAATATATTCAGGGAGTTGGCAATTCGTGGCGCTGCCTGGAGGCGAGTGTTAAGCGACCATTGTGAAGGGCAATTTGGCCACCGCAGCTGGGGAATTAGCTCAAATGGTAGAGTGCATACTTGGTATGCGCGAAGTAGCTGGATCGATGCCCGCATTCTCCACTTGATGTTTTACCTTGGGGAATTGTCCCGAAACAAAAATGGTGTTAGATTTCAGCAAATCCATGACTCACGTCAATCCTCAGCTTCGATAAAGAGAGGTCAAGTGGCAGTAAATCTTTTGGTGTGCTGCACTAAGCAAAAGTTTTTGATTTTGGTGTTTAGCAAAGATGGAAAGATGAAGTGAGACATGGAAAAAAGCTTCACAGGTCCTGATATCCATTCTGTGGATTGAACTCAGGATTTACAAAGTTAATAAAACTAATGCACTCCCTGCTGTGTTCAGGACGCACTTATGATGGAGACTGCCAGGCAGCACTGCCAATTAGGACAGTTTGCAAGCTATCTATAGTCATAAAGTAATGGGCAGTTTGAAAAAACAATCCAATCAGGTCGGAGTTGACCAGACGATCTTCTGATTTGTCATGAGAAACGTTCTCCACTGCTCCACTGGCCTAGGTTATGCAAAGCAAGTAGCAGCTCACACTCCCACAGCGCTGCGGTATGAGTAGGGACCGAGTCAGTCTCGGTCATGCACCCGTGACTCCACGGGTCAGGGTTTGCCAAAAGGCGCACGATGCACAATCACCAAAAAGAGAGCTATTTGCTGCTTCCCCTCGATAACTCAACTGGTGGGAGCTCAGAATAATAGTTAATTAAACTCAAAGCAAAGTCATCCTTAAATCACTGTTTCAATTCCGGTTTGAAGGAACGTGTCTGTTTTTGGATTAAGCAGCAATTAGCTCAAGGCCGCTCTTTTAACTTTCCAGGCAGCCGACAGTTCAACATGTCGACACCTCTTTTCCTTTCTCAAACCTGAAAGCTTTCTGTGTTTGCCCGAACACAGCAGTTTTGCTCGAGCACTTGCCTCAGCTCACCAGCAGGGAGTGCCTTTGAGTAACAACACATCAAACCGCACTCACTTTCAGGCAAAATCTCTTCTGTCACTCAGTCAGACAGACAGGGCTCTCACTGCTCCCTCAAGCTCGGGGTGGCTGTTCCTTTCCTGTGACCTCCTCTACCTTCCGCAGGCTCGGGCTCTTCTCAGCATCATTCACGATTACTGGAGCTTCCCGTTCTCCTGATGCTCACTTGCTGATGCTCGATCCTCCGATTGGAGTAAAGTATTGATTGTATTCAGGGAGGGGGCCAACCCACGGCAAGATTTCTCTACTGGTCGTGGAGCTGCTTGGAGGCGAGTGCGAAGCAGCTACTGTGAAGGGCAATTTACAAGAAACAACCTCAAATATGGAATAAAGAGGGAGTAGCAACAAGGACACAGAATTGTCTGAGGGACAGGAAACAGAGGGCAGTGGTGAACGGTTGTTTTTCGGACTGGAGAGAGGTGTAGAATGGTGTTCCCCAGGGGTCGGTGCTGGGACCATTGCTTATCTTGATATATATTAATAACTTGGACTTGGGTGTATGGGGCACAATTTCAAAATTTGCAGATGACGCAAAACTTCGAAGGGTAACAAACAGTGAGGAGGACAGTGATAGACTTCAAGAGGACATCGACAGGCTGGTGGCAAGGGCGGACACATGGCAAATGTAATTTAACGCAGACAAATGCGAAGTGATGCATTTCGGTAGGATTAACGAGTAGAGGCGATGTCAACTACAGGGCACAATTTTGAAAGGGGTACAGGGTCAGAGGGATTTGGGGGTACGTATGCAAAAATCATTAAAGGTGGCAGGGCAAGTTGAGAAAGAGGTTAAAAAAGCATACGGGGTCCTGGGCTTTATAAATAGAGGCATAGAGTACAAAAGTATGGAAGTCATGATGAACCTTTATAAAATACTGGTTCGGCCACAACTGGAGTATTGTGTCCACTTGTGGGCACCGCAGTTCAGGTAAGATGTGAAGGCCTCAGAGAGGGTGCAGAAGAGATTTACTAGAATGATTCCAGGGATGAGGGACTTCAGTTACGTGGATCGACTGGAGAAGCTGGGGTTGTTCTCCTTCGAACAGAGACGGTTGCGAGCAGATTTGATCGAGGTTTTCAAAATCATGAAGGGTCGAGATAGAGCAGATAGAGAGAAACGCTTCCCGTTGGCGGAAGGGTCAAGGACCAGAGGACATCGATTAAAGTTGATTGGCAAAAGAACCAAAGGTGACATGAGGACAAACCTTTTTACACAGAGAGTGGTTCGGATCTGGAATGCACTGCCCGAGGGGGTGGTTCAATCATGGAAAGGAAAACATTTTCAGGGCTACGGGGATGGGGCGGGGAAGTGGGACTCGCAGGATTGCTCTTGCATAGAGCCGGTGCGCACTCGATGCTTCGAATGGCCTCCTTCCGCGCTGTAAACTTTTAATGATTCTGGTCGAGAGATCGCTGAGCATACGCGAGGTAGCAGGATCGATTCTTCCACCTGAGGGAGCTGTCCACGACCGAGTATTGCCGACCGGCACACTCCAAGGTGCAGGAGAACATGCTGCGGGACTCACTGAAGCGAGGTGCGGCGTTGGAAAGGCTCTATGGGGAAAGGCGACTGTGTAAGGCTGTCCCACGTGGTATTGTATAGAATGTATTAAAAAATATGTACCGTGGTTAAATTGTAATATCGGGATCGTACGATGTACGATCTGAAATTCATTGCTTTGAAATTGTGATATTTAATTTGATCTCTGTGTATTCTTAAATTTGATGAAATAAAGTATATTTTGTGAGAAAGTAAAAGTTTGCAGCTACCTTTGAGCCATGTAGCATTCGAACCTACTAATCTTCTGATGTATAATACCAGAACAGGATCTACCACGGTCCACTGGCACACGTTGTGAAAAGCAAGTTGCAGCATGCACTCCGACAGAGCTGTTGTATGAGCAGGTATCGAACCAGTTTCGGTCAGGCCCACGCGACTACCGAGTCGGGGAGTTTAAAACAGTGAACAATCACCACACAGAAGGATCTTTGCTGCTTCCCTTCGATCGCTCAGCTGGTGGAACAGAGGACTAGAGTGGAAAACAAAGCAGAGTCACCCTCAGGTTGCTGATTTAATTCCGTCTCGAAGTAGCGAATGTGATTTTGGAAGAAGAAACAGTTAGATCAAGGCCGCTTACTGTAGGTTCCCGTTCTGCTGTTGCTCACTTGCTGACGCTCGATACCGCCGATTGGAGCAAAGTATTGAATGTCTTCAGGGAGGGGGAAATTCGTGCCGCTGCTCGGAGGCGAGTGTGAATCGACCATTGTGAAGGGCAATTCCACCACCGCAACTGGGGAATTAGCTCAAATGGTAGAGCGCTCGCTTAGCATGTGAGAGGTAGCGGGATCGATGCCCGCATTCTCCACTCACTTTTTTACCTTGGGTAATTGTCCTGAAACAAAAATGGTGTCAGTTGTCCCACGTTAATCCTCAGCTTCGATGCAGAGAGGTCAAGGGGAAGCAAATCTTTTGGTGTACTGCAATGAGCAAAAATTCTTGATTTTGGTGTTTAGTAAAGATGGAAAGAAGAGGTGAGACATGGAAAAAAGCTTCACGGGTCCTGATATCTTTTCGGTGGATTGAACTCAGGATTTACAAAGTTAATAAAACTAATGCACTCCCTGCTGTGTTAAGAACGCACTTACGGTGGAGACTGCCAGGCAGCACTGCCAATTAGGACAGTTTGCAAGCTATCGAAAGTCATAAAGTAATGGGCAGATTGCAAAAACAATCCAGCCAGGTAGGAGTTAACCAGGCAATTTTCTGATTTGTCATGAGACACGTTATCCACTGCTCCACTGGCCCCCCAGGGTGTGCAGAGTAAGTAGCAGCTCACACTCCCACAGCGCTGCGGTATGACCAGGTACCGAGTCAGTCTCGGTCATGCACCCGTGAATTTGATTTTGGAATAAGCAGCAGTTAGATCAAGGCCGCTCACTGTGGCTTCCCGTTCTGCTGTTACTCGATATCACCGATTGGAGCAAAGTATTGAAAAAATTCAGGGACGGGACCAATCCAAGGCAAGATTTCTCCACTGGTCGTGGAGCTGGGTGGAGGCGAGTGTGAAGCAGATACTGGAAGGGTCAATGTATGAGTATTAAACAGGGAATTCGCCCAAATGGTAGCGTGCTCACTTAGCGGGATCGATACCTGTATTCTTCATTTACCTTGGATCAATTGTCCAGAAACAGAAATGGCTTCAGTTTTCAGCGAGCCCATAACCCACTTAATTCCAAAAGTTCACCATGTGCTACGGTACAGAGAGGTCAAGTGGCAGCACATCTTTTGGTGTGCGACAATAAGCAGAAATTCTTGATTTTGGTGTTGAGCAAAGAAGTTTAAAAAAAGCTTTAGACTCCATAATGCCTTTGCTGAGGATCGAACTCAGAACCTTCCGGTTATCAGACTGACGCGCTGCCCTGCTGCGCTAAAAAGACACTTGGCATATAATTAAGCAGGCAGCACTAACGAGCAGGACAGTTTGCAGGGTGTCACGTCATAAAGTAAGGGGCAGGCTGCAAAAAGCATCCATCCAGGTCGAAATCGAATCAACAATCTTCGGAACTCTGGTCAGACATGATCTCCACTGCTCTACCGGCCCAGGGCTGTGGGGAGTAAATAGGAGCTCACACTCTCACGGCGCTGCAGTATGAGCAGGTACCGAGTCAGTCTCGGTTATGCCCACGCGATTCCACGAGTCCGGGAGTGTCAAAGTGCGCATGGTGAACAATCCCATTTCCTACATCCCTTCCATCACTTCGGTGGTAAGACAGAGGATTATAAGTGATAAATAAAGCAAAGTAATCCTTCGGTTGCTGGTTCAATTCCAGATCGAAGGAATAAGTCTGCTTTTACAGTCAGCAGCAATTATCTCAAGGTGGCCCTCTGAACTTTACAGGCAGCCGACAGCTTAACATGTTGGCGCTGAGGCCCAGGACACCTCTTTTCCTTCCTCAAACCTTAAAGCTTCAGGTGTCTGCCCGAACACGGCTGTTTCACTCGAGCATTTGTCTCTGCTCTTCAGCAGGGGGCGCATTCGAGGAGCAACTTTTAAAATTTCAAAATATACTTTATTTCATAAAATTTAATGATACCTACAGTTCAGGGTAAAAGTCGCAATTTCAATTCAAAACAATACAAAACAGATCGCACACACTATGATCCCATTAATTGAATACAAAACACAGTCCATATTTTCTTATACATTCTGTACAATAAAAGGTGGGGTGGCTTTACACGGTGGCCGTTCTCCATCGACCCAACGCGTCGGCCGCACTTCACTTCAGTGCGTCCCGCAGCACGTATTCCTGGACCTTGGAGTGTGCCAGGTTTCAGGTGGACCAAAGAGCCTCCTTCACTGAGTTAATGGTCTTCCAGCCTCAGGTCATATCCGTCTCGGTGTGCGTCCCCGGGGAAGAGCCCGTAGAGCAAAGCGTCCTGTTTTCCCGAAGTGTTGGGGATGAACTGGAACAGAAACAAAAGCATCTCTCTCCACAACTTCTGCGTGAAGGGGCAGTCTACCTGGAGATGGACGATGATCCAGTCCGTGCTGCAGTGTCGAGGGCAGCTCGCAGTGGTGGAAAGACCGCACTGGGAGGGCATTTCTCACCACCATCCAGGCCACATCCTGGTGCCTGTTGGTCAGTTCTGGTGATGAGACATTCTGCCAAATGGCATCGACCTTCTGGTTGGGGAGCTGCCCAACCGGATCCACCCTCTCCTTTTCCTGCAGGACCGCCAGAACGTTCCTCTTTCGACCACCGTCTGGCGGCCTTGTGGTCCAAGTGGTTCCTCCTCAGGAACTTCTCCACCTGGGACAGGTTGGGGGTGGTGGGGGGGTGGGGGGCGGGCCAGCTGGACGGGACGTCCTGCGTCTGCTCGGCCAGCATGACCAGACCAAGTTTTCTCAGTGTATTGGACAGGTAGAAACTCAGCACGTAGTGACGCTTGGTGTTTGTGTACTGGGGCTCTACACACATCCTGAGGCAGTCACACACAAACGTGGCAGCATTGGGGACGCTCTTCCCCCCTTTGTCTGGGGGTTTGTACATGGTGTCCCTGTGGACACGTTCTCACTTGTGCCTCCAGACAAGGTGGAAGATAGCTCTGGTGACTGTGGCAAAGGAACTGCGGGGAAGGGGCCAGACCTGAGCCACATGAAGCAAAACTGTGAGTACCTCACACTTTATCACCAGGTTCTTGCCAGTTACATTTCTGGTTTGAAGCCTGGGGCCCCCCGAACCCGATACCCAGCACCATCAGGTAGCCAGACATGATGGTGAAGGGGACAAAGGATTGGGTCTCCCACCTGCCACAGAATATGGCCTCACCCTTACTGCGGTTCACTCAGGCCCCCTGAGGCCAGCTCGAACTGGTCGCAGATGCCCATCAGTCTGTGGACCGACTGATCGGACCAAAAGACCGTGACGTCATTCTTGTACAGGGGAGGCCTTAACGTGACAGCCGACACTGCCTGGAATCGTCACCCCCTGATACATGTGCCCTTCTTGATGGACGCGGCAAATGGCTTGATAAACACAGGAACTAGACCGCGGAGAGAGAACAGCACTGCCTGACTCCAGATATGATCGGAAAACTCTCCGACTCCACCCATTGATTAGCAATGCGTTATGGATGTGCGCGTAGAGCAGTCGGATCCAATCGCGGATTCCCTCCCCAAGCTCCATTTTGGAGAGCATTTCCATCATGTACGTGTGGGACATTCTATCGAAGGCCTTCTCCTGTTCCAGGCTGATCAGGCAGGTGTTTACCCCCTGTCCTGTATGTCGGCGATCATATCCCTGAGCAGCGTAATGCTATCAGAGAACTTCCTGCCGGGTCTGATCCGGGTGGATCACCCGCTCCAGCCGACTTGAGCGTGTTGGCGATTACCTTGGACAGAATCTTGTAGTCGTCATTTACCAAGGAAATGTGTCGCCAAATTCTGACTTCCCCCACTCCCCCTTCTGCATGTAGATGAGGGTGATGATGCCTTTACTCATGGACTCTGACATGCTGCCTGCAAGAAGCAATCTCCCGTATACTTCCAGTAGGTCTGCGTCCATCCAGTCCCACAGAGCCGAGTACAACTCAACCGGTAAACCATCGCTCCCCGGAGTTCTACTCTTCGCGAAGGACTGGACGGCCTTTGTCAGCTCGTCCAAGGTCAGTGGCCGATCCAGGCTCTCCCGTTCGCTGTCCTCAAAGACCTCCGTAAAAGAGGACAGGAAGGATTGAGAGGCCGTGCTGTCCCTGGGCTTTGCGTCATACAGCCCGGCATAAAAGGACTTGCTGATCCTCAGTATGTCGGTCTGCGAAGACGGCACCGAGCCCTCTCCCTCCTTCAGGCTGCTGATCACCAGAGGTCTCTCTGTGCAGCTTCTGGATGAATAAGCGCGAGCTCTTCTCGCCCTGCCCCACGGAGCGGGATCTGGACCGAAAGCTGATCTTCGAGGAATCGGAGGCGAAGAGTGAGACTTTCTGGCCCTTCAACTCCCTGAGTTCCTCCCCGACATCGATCCCCATCGACTGCAGCTGGAGCAGATCCTGCATGCTTTTCTGGAGCTGGGACAATTTCTTCTGTCTCTCACTCGTCCCTTTAACTGGACGTGTCAAACCGTAAGATCAGAGGGTGAGGCCCCTTTAACTGGGCAGGTCAAACTGTGTGAACACAGGGTGATGCCCCTTTAACTGGAGGTGTCACACCGTGAGATCACAGGGTGAGGCCCCTTTAACTGGACGGGTCACACCGTGAGATCACAGGGTGAGGCCCCATTCACTGTACGGGTAAAACCTTGAGATCTCAGGGTGAGGCCCCGTTAACTGGACGGGTCACAATGTGAGAACACAGGGTGAGGCCCCTTTAACGACGGGTCACACCGTGAGATCTCATGGTGAGACTACTTTAACTGTCACAACGTCCGATCTTAGGGTGAGGCCCCTTTAACTGGCTGGGTCACACCGTGAGATGACAGGGTGAGGCCCCTTTAACTGAACGGGTCACACCGTGAGATGACAGGGTGAGGCCCCTTTAACTGAACGGGTCACACCGTGAGATGACAGGGTGAGGCCCCTTTCACTGGACGGTTAAAACCTTAAGATCACAGGATGAGGCCCCTTTCACTGGACGGGTCACACTGTGAGATCGCAGGGTGAGACTGCTTTAGCTGGCTGGGTCACACCGTGAGATCATGGGGTGAAGTCCCTTTAACTGGACGAGTCACAACGTTAGGTCTCAGGGTGAGGTCACTTTAACTGGACGGGTCACACCGTGAGATAACAGGGTGAGGCCTGTTTAACTGGACGGGTCACACCGAGAGATAACAGGGTGGGGTGAGGCCCCTTTAACTGGACGGATCTCACCGAGAGATATCAGGGTAAGGCACTGTGATTCCAGGTGCTATTCCCTCGCTCGGCTAATTTAAATATATGAGGTTGCGAGAGTGTTGGAGAAATGAAGGCTTGAGATGGCAGAAGCACACAGGGTCTCAGCAGCAGTGGGACCAGGACTGTACTTTGTAACTGGTGCAGGGAAACAGCAGTGGGAACGGAAATCACAAAATCACAAGAGACTTAGAGGTCCATGTATATAGATCATTCAAACATCATGGACAGGTACAGAAAACAATCAGAAAAAGGTAATGGAATGCTGGCCTTTACAACTAGTGGACTAGAATACGTGGGTAGAAGTTATGCCACAACCATACAAAGCCCTGGTTAGAACACACCTGGATTACTGTGTTCAGTTCTGGGTACCACACCTTCGAAAGGATATATTGAATTTGGGAGTGCAGAGCAGATTTACTGCAATGATACCTGGGCACTAAGGGTTACATTTCGAGGAGAGAGTAAACAAACCAGGCTTGTATTCCCAGGAATTTAGAAGATTCAGGGATGATTTGATCGCAGGTTTCAAGGTATTAAGGGGAAGTGATAGGGAAGATAGAAAGAAATTATTTCCGCTGGTTTGGGAGTCCAGGACTAGGGGACATAACCTAAAAATGAAAGCCAGGACTTTCAGGAGTGAAGTTAGGAAACTCATCTACACGCAAAGGGTGGGAGAAGTTTGGAACTCTCTTTAACAAGCGGCAGCTGATGCTAGCTCAAATGTTAATTTTAAATCTGATATTGAAAGATTTTTGTTAACTAAATGTATTAAGGGAAATGGGGCTAAGGCGGATATATGAAGTTAGGTCACAGATCAACTATGATCTGATTGAAAGGCGAAACAGGCTCGAGGGACTAAATGGCCTAATCCTGTTCGGATCTTCCAATATACCTATATGTCAGTTTTCTGTGTTTATAAACACTTCATTGTAGTTCCCTCCGTGTCCAACACTGTGAGGCCTTCCCTGGTGTGTCAGCTTTCAGTGTTTTTAAACACTAAAGTGGATTTCACTCCGTGTTCAACACTGTGAGGCCTCACCTGGTGTATCAGCTTTCAGTGTTTTTAAACACTTCATTGTATTTCTCTCCGTCTCCAACACTGTGAGGCCTCCCCTGGTCTATCAGCTTTCAGTGTTTATGAACACTTCACTGTATTTCACTCCGTGCCCAACACTGTGAGGCCTCCCCTGGTCTATTAGCTTTCTGTGTTTATAAACACTTCACTGTATTTCACTCCGTGCCCAACACTGTGAGGCCTCCCCTGATCTATCAGCTTTCAGTGTTTTTAACACTTCACTGTATTTCACTCCGTGCCCAACACTGTGAGGTCTCCCCTGGTGTATCGGCTGTCAGTGTTTATAAACACTTCAATACATTTCACTGCATTTCCAAAACGGTGAGGCCTCCCCCGGTGTGTCAGCTCACTGGGCTATAAATTGGGTCGTTTAACACCTGTTCTATCGGCGCTCAGCGGCCTCCCAATGTGCCCCGATGGCGTCCGGAATGCGCGCGCATAAATCTAGCATGACGTGCTCCGTCGGCCACCTTGGAGGTGATGCTCCCACTGACACTATGGGATAACATGTTGAATGTAGTCGCTTATTAATAGCAGGGAGAAACACTCCAGTGACACAAGTAGGGCCCGTGGAAACTGATATTAATTACAGTCACTGAACAAACATATTCAGTTATCAACTTTAAATCCAACAATGTTTATATCACAACAAATATTTAACCAAATAGTACACAGATGGAAAACCCAAAGCGCAGTACATTATTTTAATAAATATTTGGAAGAAGAGAATCTATGAGACCCACAGTCTGACAGCACTGATGTGAAGGGAGAGCAGCTTCATTTACAGATTGCAGATTATTTCTGAGTGAAATCCTTTAATTTCAGAGAGTTACTCTCCACTTCACAAGGGATGGGTTTAAACTCAGAGATGGGAACTGAACCATTCTACTGGTCAGTTTGGAGACCATTCTGCGAATATTGGTACAATCTCAGGAGACCGCGTCAATATTGGCAAGTCGGTGGATCCTCTTGTCAATAATGGAGTTGTGGGAAAGATGGGCACGGATTTGGGAGGCGACAAAACTTTCAAGGACTTTGGGGAGGAAAGGGAGGTTGGAGATGGAGGCGATAGTTTGCAAGGACAGAGGGGTCAAGGGTGGGTTATTTGAGGAGGGGGCAATAATGGCAGATTTGATGGGGAGGGGGACAGTACCTGAGGATAGGGAACCTTTAGCAATATCAGCTAGCATGAGGGCCAGGAAGGGAAGTTGGGTGTTCAGCAGTTTACTGGGAATAAGGTCGAGGGTGCACGAGGTGGATCTCATGGTCAAGATGAGCTCGGAGAGGGTATGAGGGGAGACAGGAGAGAAACAAGAGAAAGACGTGAGTTCAGGGCGAGGGCAGGGCGGAGCCGTAGGGGAAGTTTGGCTTGGTGGGCTAGGGGAAGGGAGGCAGCTGAACGGGTGGTCTCAATCTTAGTGACAACGTATTCCATGAGCTCCTCGCACTTTTCGTTGGAGGTGAGGGTGGAGAGGGCAGGGGAGAGGGGTTTAAGAAGATGATTTGTAGTGGAGAAGAGAAGCCGGGGGTTATCTTTGCATTCCAGGATGATCCTGGAATACTGAGCAGTTTTGCAGGGGAGAGCAGGACCCAATAGTGCCCGAAAGAAGGCCCAAAAGAAGGTGATATTAGGAGGAATGACAACAGCTTGGAACAAAAGATGGGTTTCATGGTCCAGACGTCTGAAAGAAGGAAAGAACTTGCCTTTATATAGCGCCTTTCAAGGCCTCAGGACGTCCCAAAACAGTCAATGAAGAACATTGTGAAGTGCAGTCACTGTGGTAATGTAGGAAACGTGACAGACAATTTGCACACAGCAACATCCCACACAATTCACTGAGATAAATGACCAGAAAATCATTTTTAATGATGTTGGTTGAGGGATAATTATTGACCAGGACACCGGGGAGAACTCCTTTGCACTGTTTTGGATATTGCCGGGGAATCTCTTACACCTATCTGAGAGGGCAGATGGGCCCTCGCTTTAATGTGTCCTACAAAAGTCGGCACCTCCAACAGTACTGCGCTCCCTCAGTACTGATCCTTCTACAGCACTGCGCTCCCGCACTGCTGATTCTCCAACATTACTGTGCTCCCTCAGTACTGACCCTTCTACAGCACTGCGCTCCCTCACTACTGATTCTCCAACATTACTGTGCTCCCTCAGTACTGACACTCCGACAGCACTGCACTCCCTCAGTCGTGACCCTCTGACAGCACTGCGCTCCCTCAGTCGTGACCCTCTGACAACACTGCGCTCCCTCAGTCGTGACCCTCTGACAGCACTGCGCTCGCTCAGTAGTGACCCTCCGACAGTACTGTGCTCCATCAGTCGTGACCCTCCGACAGCACTGCACTCCCTGAGTAGTGACCCACCGACAGTGCTGTGGGCCCTCAGTAGTGACCCTCCGACAGCACTGTGCAACCTCAGTAGTGACCCACCGACAATGCTGTGCTCCCTCAGTAGTGACCCTCCGACAGCACTGTGCACCCTCAGTAGTGACCCTCCGACAGTGCTGTGCTCCCTCAGTAGTGACCCTCTGACAGCACTATGCTCCCTCAGTAGTGACCCTCCGACAGCACTGTGCTCCCTCAGTAGTGAACCTCCGACAGTACTGTGCACCTTCAGTAGTGACACTTCGACAGCACTGTGCACCCTCAGTAGTGAACCTCCGACAGTACTGTGCTCCCTCAGTGGTGACTCACTGAGAGTACTGTGCTCCCTCAGTAGTGACTCTCCGACAGCACTGTGCACCTTCAGTAGTGATCCTCCGACTGTACTATGCTCCGTCAGTCGTGACCGTCCGACAGCACTGTGCTCCCTCAGTGATGACCCTCCAGCAGCACTGTGCTCCTTCAGTAGAGACCGTCCGACAGCACTGTGCTCCCTCAGTACTGACCCTCCGACAGCACTGCAATCCTTCAGTAGTGACCGTCCGACTGCACTGCAATCCCTCAGTACTGACCCTCCGACAGCAATGCAATCCTTCAGTAGTGACCCTCCGACAGCACTGCAATCCCTCAGTACTGACCCTCCGACAGCACTGCAATCCCTCAGTACTGACCCTCCGACAGCACTGCAATCCTTCAGTAGTGACCCTCCGACAGCACTGCAATCCTTCAGTAGTGACCGCCCGACAGTACTGTGCTCCCTCAGTACTGACCAGTGTATCCAAGATTGCTGATGACACAAAGCTAAGTTGGAAATTAAGCTCAGAGGAGGATATAAAGAGTGTGCAAAGGGATATAGACAGGTTAAGTGAGTGGGCAAGAAAGTGGCAGTTGGAGTATAATGTGGGGAAATGTGAGGTTATTCATTTGGTATGAAGAATAGAATAACAGAATATGTTTTAAACGGTGAGAAACTATTAAAGGTTGGTGTTCAGAGAGATTTGTGGGAACTTGCCCACAAAACGGAAAGTTAACATGCAGGTGCAGCAAGCAATTAGGAAGGCAATTGGTATGACGGCATTTATTGCAAGGGGGTTGCAGTACAAGGGTAAGGAAGTTTTGCTACAATTGTGCAGGGATTTGTTGAGACCTCGCCTGGAGCACTGTGTACAGTTTTGGTCTTCATATCTAAGGAAGGAAATACTTGCCTTAGAGGCGGTGCCACGAATGTTAACTGGATTGATTCCTGGGTTGAGAGGGTGGTCATATGAGGAGCGATTGAGAAGAATCGGCCCTCATTCTCTAGTTTAGAAAAATTGGAGGTGATCTCATTGAAACTTATAACATTCTTCGAGAGCTTTGACAGTGTAAGTGCTGAGAGGCTGTTTCCCTTTGCTGGAGAGTCTGGAACTTGGGGTCATAGTCTCAGGATAACTAGTGGGCGATTTCGGACTGAGATGAGGAGGAATTGCTTCACTAAGGGGATTATAAATCGTTGGTATTCTCTCCTCCAGACGATTGTGGATGCTGAATCGTTGAAAATATTCAAGGCTGAGATCGATGAACATTTAGACTCTAAAGGAATCAAGGGATATGTGGATAGGCCGGGAAAGTGGAGTTGAGGTCGTAAATCTGCCATGATCTGATAGAATGGCGGAGCATGCTCGAGGGGCCGTATGGCCTCCTCCTGCTCCTTATTCATTAAGTTCTTATGACCATCCGATAACACAGTGCTCCCTCATTACTGACCATTCGACTGCACTGTGCTCCCTCAGTACTGACCATCCGACAGCTCTGTGCTCCCTCAGTACTGATCATCCAACAGCAATGTGCTCCCTCAGTACTGATCATCCAACAGCACTGTGCTCCCTCAGTACTGACCATCCGACAGCTCTGTGCTCCCTCAGTACTGATCATCCAACAGCACTGTGCTCCCACAGTACTGATCATCCAACAGCACAGTGCTCCCTCAGTACTGATCATCCAACAGCACTGTGCTCCCTCAGTACTGACCATCCGACAGCACAGTGTTCCCTCAGTACTGACCATCCGACAGCACAGTGCTCCCTCAGTAGTGACAATCCGACAGCACTGCTCCTTCAGTACTGACCATCCGACAGCACTGTTCTCCCTCAGTACTGCACTGCAGTGTCAGCCTGGATTATGTGTCCAGGTCTCTGGAGTGGGACTTGAACTCACAAATTTCTGACTGAGAGGTGAGAGTCCGACCACTGAGCCACGGCTTGCACCTGAAATGGGGAGAGGGCAATGGAGGGGCTTACGGAGACCACAGTGGAGCGTGGATATGGCTGAAGGCACGGCTGTCAAAGGTAGGACAAATGGACTGTGGATGTACAAGTTGCCAGAATTGGAGGACCGGAGTGGTGAGCGACTCACCAATCAAAAAGCCAGGGGTGGGATGGAATCCTTCGCTCGGACTTCCCAATTTTTAAATGGAGGAAATTGTGTCTCGTCTAAAACAGAATGTGGGTCTGACAAACACAAAGACATTGGAGTCATAGAATCATAGAAAGGTTACTCCACAGAAGGAGGCCATTCGGCGCATCGACTCCGTGCCGGCTCTATGCAAGAGCAATCCATATCCCCGTTGTCCTGCAATTTATTTTCATTTCAAGTACTTATCCAGTTCCCTTTTGAAGGCCATAATTGAATCTGCCTCCACCACCCCATCTGGCAGTGCATTCCAGATCCTAACCACTCGCTGTGTAAAAAAGTTTTGACTCGTGTCATCTTTGGTTCTTTTGCCAATCTCCTTAAATTGATGTCATCTGATTCTTGACCGTTCCGACAATGGGAACAATTTCTCTCTTTCTACGCTCTATCTCGACCCTTAATGATTTTGAACACCTCTATCAAATCTCATTGCAACCTTCTCTGTTCCAAGGAGAACAACCCCAGCTTCTCCAGTCTATCCACGTAACTAAAGTGTCTCATCACGGGAATCATTCTGGTAAATCTGGTTTGCACCTTCTCTCAGGCCGTCACATTTTTCCAAAAGTGCGGGGCCCAGAACTAGACACAATACTCCAGTTGTGGCCGAACCAGTATTTCATAAAGGTTCATCATGACATCCTTGCTTTTGTGCTGTTTGCCTCCATTTATAAAGACCAGGATCCTCTATGCTTGTTTAACCGCTTTCTCAACTTGCCCTGTCAACTTCAACGATTTGTGCACATATAACCCCAGATCTCTCTGTTCCTGCACGAAGGGTCAAGAGAGGCGATCGTTTTGTCGGCGTCCATTTGAAAGCTGGTCCGTGTCTGCAGACTGCGTCACCAAAGGGCAGCATGCAAATGAGGAAGGGGAGGGAGCCAAGGATTGAACCTTTAGAAACATCAGAAATAACGGTGATAGGGTGGGAAGAGAAGCTTCACCTGGCTCTGTTCAGATGGGTGAGTGGAACCAAGCGAGGGTAGTCCCACCAAAATAGTTCCGTACCGATGAATGAGGAGATCATTGGTAGTTTTACTGTGTGTGTGAAGATGGGGTGGGGTGGGCCAGGGGGGTTTTAAATCCAAGGATGAGAATTTTAAATTTAAGTGATATGGAGCTGGGAGCCAGTGAGGGTCAGTGAGTCCGAGCAGGACCTGGTGCTGGTTGGACACGGACTATACAGTTTTGGACGAGCTCACGTTTATGGAAGGTGGAGGTTGGGTGGCCGGCCAGGAGTGCATTGGAGGAATGGAGTCTGGAGGGACAGAGGCATTGATGAGAGTTTCAATGGCAATGGGCTGAGGAAGGAATGGAGGCGGGTGAGGGAATCACGGGGCCTTTGTGATGGAGGTCAAATCGGGTCATGAGCTGAGCTCGGTGTTACACGGGAACAATTTTACTGGAGCCGTTCACCAATGTAGAATAAACGGGTTAACATCTGCAGTAAAATAGCGGAGAGAGGAATGTCAATGGGACACGTTCAGTGTCCGTCCCCTAATATCACCCAGGTATTTCTAGGCTGCAATCCTCAACCTGCCCTTTAACTGTCCTCGTGTCAGAGACTCACAATTCATATTTTAACTGGGAAACTGCAGGAACAGAGTGAAACGGGTCAGCTTGTGTCCCTGGGTTCAGTGCACACTGCGGAGACATCTGTCTAAATTATAAATGAAACACCAGGAGTGAACATGGTCAATATAGTTATATAAAAACTGTAAATGAAGCCGTTTATTATTGTTGGATCAGTCCTGTATGAGAACAGATTTAAACTTTATTCCTGAGAGAGGTCTGATTAAGTAATATCGTGGACTTTGAGATGTTTGTGCTTTATTCACCACATTATTTACAGCGGAGTCAAAGCTGCTGATGTAATGTGTTTGTTAAACTGACTGTAACTAATAGCAATGGTCAGGGGTAAAACCGTGTCAGTGGAAACTTATCCCCTGTATAAATCAGGGCTTGTTGGAATGGATCAGCTCAGAGTGCCTGCTGGAGCTGTGGTTTCCAGGGTAACAGAAGTCAGTGCTTCTCACAGAAATGGAATATCCAGTAATCCATCAGATGGAAGACATCTATTATCCTGTTCTTGCAGCGATTGGAGTTCCAGGTAAGCCGTTATCTCAGCTGTTAATGGTGTAAATCAGTGTTGACTCTGCTGCTGTACTTGGGATATGATGTTTTCTCCTACCATGTTTAACACAGTCACCTGTTCTGTTCTATTGGTTGAATGATGGAATATGTTAAGTCTCTGCTCTTTCGGTCTTGTAGGAGCTGCATGATAACCATAATGACCCTTTTATATCCAACCCTGGCATTGATACTGGTTTATTTCCTGTATTGAATCTATTGTTGACAAATGATATCATTTTAACTTCCAAACTTTCGATATTGTCGGAGTTACATTATATCTGTAATGACTTTGTATGTACAAAGCTGGCATTGTTAATGGATTATTCTCTGTGTGGAATATATTGGAATTTGGCGTCTGGGCAAAGAGTTGGTATCAGACCATCAGGAGCTGTTATCAGTTTCATTTTGTGGAACTAACCTGTCCTGGAATATGTTTTCATCAATGTGTTTTCAGTGATTGATAATGAGACAGCTCAAGGTCTCAGTGTTACAAGGAGGCAGTGCAGTGTCCTCCCTCCCCAATAACATGCTCCAGTTTAACTGAGATTTCAGTGTATTTATTGGTTATCACTGTTCTGAAATATTATTTCATTATGTGTGTATCTGACGCCGCTTCAGCTGTCTGGTTACTGAACTGAGTTTGCTGCTGACACTTTCAAATCTCCTTCTCTGCTTCATTGAGAATGAATACACTGACTGTCTATTACTGGACTTCACTGTAAAATGAAATGTTTGGTTGTTATGTTGTCTCAATTTGCACCGTATCTGTTGGAATCAGGAGACCCTCTAAGATTCCTTAGATTATAAGTGTGATGTTGGCGTTTGTTATCTATCCCTTTACTTTATAATTACAGGAGAAGGAATCTTAATTATTTTAAGATCAGTCTGGAAGTGGAATTTGATTCTGTTTATTCCATGATTTGTCGATGCAGTGAACAGTGTAGGTGAACAGGTGGAGAATTGAATGATCTGTAGAATCATTAAACTATTCCACAAAGGCTTCACTATTTAACAAACTAACACTGAGAATAGGATCGGTGGAACACGGGGCTGGTGAACAGAATGCAGGCACAGGATGATAGGATTTAATCGGATATGAAAATGGACTTGAGAAAGAGAGTAGAGTGAGCGATAGAGAGGGGGACTGAGAGGGAAAGCGAGAGGCTGTGGTGTGAATAATTCATCAGAATGAACTGCTGAAACTTCCAGTGCAATTAAACATAGAAAATGTGATTTGAAGGTGTTATTATGATGTGGTCAGATTGAATTAGATTTTATTGTGGGACTCGCTCCTCGTGTTTATATCCCTGTCAGGACCTCAGTCTATTTTTTGTGAATGTTCCATGTTTTCCAACTTGACACTAAATATAGTTACAATTTACTTCAAGAATAGAATCAGAAATGTCTTGATCATAATGAATTATTCGGATTCTGTATTTTTAAAGTTCGGCTGAATTCAATAACAACGTGGTTGATTTTATTAATACTTTTCAATTTAAGTTTAATTGAATGTAGAAATTAAATTTATTAAAGACATTTTACACCCAGCACAGGTTCCCTGACATCGATAACCACAGAAATGAACAGTTGAATGTATTAGTTGGATTGTGTTCCTGAGACCAATAGATTAGATTTCCTCTCACACTCTGCTGCAGTCTCTCCCTGTGAATCCCAGCCTCTCCTCCCAATGCAATGAATCCTCTGTCTCCTCATCCCTTACTTCAGTTTGTCCGTTTTCGCAAACTACCTGCCCCTCATTCCCCTCCAGCTCCCACACGTTCATTTACACAACTCTTTTCCTTGTCTCCCTCCCAACCTCACTCACTGTCAGCTCTCTTAACCCAGAGCGACACACAATCTGCACCTCCCCCGCCCCCTCACCTTCCTGACCCTTCCCTCTCTTTCCCGTCAGTCCGGAGCCCAAATCCGGCTTTAATCCGCTGGATTCCCGGTGTGTAAAACCCCTTCTCCCTTCCCCACCGGCACTGCGCCCTCACTCAGCCCTTCCAGTGGATCCGGTGCTCACTTTATTCACTTTCTGTATCCATCTCCCAATTCATTATTGATCATTGTGTTTTAAAATATATCCCTGCCCGAAAGCGCTGCCCAGGTCAATCAATCACTTTAAACCCTTCGATGCAGCAACAAAGCTGGAAATTTCACCCCAGATCCTCTCAACCTGCTGCTTTGACTCCAGGTCTGATCAGTAATTTCTCTGCTTCTTTTTCTCTCTCTTACAGTTAACTTGGTGGCGATAGTGATCCTGTCCCGAGGAAAGTGCGGTCTCTCCAAATGTATCAGTGTCTACCTGGTGGGAATGGCAGTGGCCGATCTCATGGTCGTTGTCACTCGTGTGATATTGGTGTGGATTGTTGGAATGTATTTCCCAGGTTCATTCCTGGACATTACTCCTGTGTGTAGTTCGATAATCTTCTTGGGAGGTGCAGCCACGGATGTTTCTGTCTGGTTCACGGTCGCTTTCACCTTTGATCGATTTGTGGCCATTTGTTATGAGAAGCTGAAAATTAAATATTGCACCGAGAGAACGGCGGCTGTGGTTCTGGGAACAGTGAGTGTGCTGGCCTGTTTAGAAAGTGTCCCCTGGTACTTTGCATTTGACCCTTACTATATAATTGATAATGTTCCCTGGGGTTGTGTGGGTAAACCGAGCTTCCGTACTTCCCCCGCATGGGCCGCATTTGAGATGTTTCACCTCATTTTAACCCCTTGTGTCCCGTTCTGTCTGATTTTGCTGCTCAATGTTCTCACGGTCAGGCGTATTTTAGTGTCCAGTCAAGTCCGCAGGGGACTCCGGGGCCGCAGCAATGGAGAGAATCAGAGTGATCCAGAGATGGAGAACCGAAAGAAATCCATTATTTTACTCTTCAGTATATCGGGCAGTTTTATACTGTTGTGGCTGACACATGTTGTATTTTTCATTTATGTGCGAATTGCAGACATTCGGTATTATTACTCCTACACTGACCCTGTTTATCTCACAGAAAACACAGCAAGGATGCTGCAGCTTCTCAGTTCCTGCACAAACACGTGTATTTATGTCCTGACCCAGACTAAATTCAGAGAGGAGCTGAAGAACGCGGTGAAATACCCATTCAATCTAATTGTTAAATTAGTGAAATCATAGAAAGAGCTGAAGGGTTTCAAGCACTAGAACTAAATCCCATTTCATACTCCATCCCCTACACTTCCCGGGAGACGGAAAGTACATTTTATATTAACAGCACAGAGCCATGAAATGATCTGAAATATGGTTCTGATGTTATATTTTATTGAAAATCTGACCTATTAAGGCAGGATTTATTCTGCAGGCGACACATGCATTTTGCTCGAAATGGCAGTCCTAAAGAGCCCAGCTGGACTTCAACTAAATGGTGATACAGCAAAATGTGAAAAGCTGTGAATCAAAGTAGCTGCTTTGGGCCAGATCAGAATGGGTGCACGCCAAATAAATGGCGAGGGAGAGAGAGAGGCAGAGAGAGGGGGAGAGGGGGAGGGAGAGAAGGAACGAGATAAAGTCAGAGAGTTGGAGAAAGAGGGAGAGAGACTGAGACAGGCAGAGATACAGAGAGGGAGAGAGAGGGGAGAGTGACTGACATTGAGACGGAGAGGAACATACAGCGATAAAGAGTGTGAGAGAGCGAGATAGTGATATAAAGAGCGAGGGAGAGACAGAGAGTGAGAGCGAGAAAGAGAGAGAGAGAGAGGCAGAGAGCGACACACGGAGACCGTGAGAAGGATCAGAGAGAAAGACAGGGAGATAGTGGGACAGAGAGAGTAAGAAAGACAGAAAGGCAGGGAGAGAGACAGAGAAAGACAGAAGGAGAGAGAGATGGAGAGAGGAGTGGACAGAGACAGGGAACACAGGGCAAAAGAAATATAATGGTTAAATAGCGCAGAAAATTAAAACAGGTTCACATAAAGGGGAGAGGGTCTGTGACAAAGAGAGAAAGATAGAAACAATGAGGGGTAGAGACAGAGGGACACAGAGCTGGAGATAAATAAAGTGAGTTTGTTAGACTGGAGAGAAATATAAAGAGAGAAAGAAAGAGTGAAAGAAAGCATATATATATAAATATATAAATATATATAATGAGAGAGAGCAAGCAGACATGGATGGAACGAGAGAGAGAGACTGACAAAGGATTACAAATTGATGGAAGTAGAAGTGGAAATAACAAGATAGAATAACACACAGAATATCAACAGAGATAAACGATATAAACAGAGAACAGATACAATGAAGTACGGACAAAAATAACTATGTAATCAGCCTGGAGTGTGTGAGAGTGCTGACCAGCAGAACAGCAGCAGATGAAGCAGGTCAGACAGTTCATGTTTGTTCTGGGGTAACACTCTTGTGGATTTAATTTTGACATTTCTAAAGGTGATGCCTGGAGGCTGCACAATAAAGTCACTCAGCCTTGTGCACCTGACCCTGACCATTACTTACTGCAGGAGTTTCCCAGCTGCTCTTTGCAGTAAACATTCATCTGATAAACGAAAGCCTGAGACTAGATCCGCTTCAGTATGTCTGAAGGAAAAGGACGATTAAAAGGTGGAAGGACTGTTAAAAGGATTGATAATGACACATTGTAAAAGATCACACAGCAGAGGATAGATCACCATCGCAAAAAGAACGATTCCAGGGGGGCTAGAGGTGGTTTGAACACCTGCCGACTTGAATTGGTTACGTTGTGGACACTGAGAGAAAACAAGTAAAGTGTCATTCAATCGTGGGTTGTATTTGTAGGAACCTGTTATTGATAAGCCACCGTCCCAGAGGTGTGATTCTGTGTAGAAACGGTCTTAAAAAGCTGGGCAGAAGTTGAGTGGGGAGAGACGCAGATCCATCATAACTGCTCCAACCTCACCTTTCGCTTCCTGACAGCACCACCTCACCTGGAATTTTCATGACTGCTCGCTACCTCCCAGCTTGATGCCTCGATGCAGGTTTACAGATTGCCTTTGAAGCAGATGACCAGAGAAAGCCACACTGCACTACAACAGTATCCATCAAAATACCTGGAATCTTCCCGGCAAGTCTAAAACTTTCGATATGGGCTTAGTCTAAGATAAACATTTGATTTCCAAACGGTTATGCATTTTGAGAATTGAGAATGTGTTGTTTAATTTTTGCTAAAGCAATTCTAAATCGGGCATAAACCCAAGATGATGTTTAAATTCTAATGTCATTTTTTTATTGAATTAATAATAAATGTTTGTTTTCTCTGTAAAGCCATGGTTTGTGCCTGAAGTTTGTTTAGGATAAAGAGCCCATTAATTAAATGTAAAATTAAACCTTGTGGAGATAAAAAGGCATTGCCCTAAATTAAAGTGTAAAATCACTTTGCACCTTTTTGCTCCTCCATCTGTACCATGTGTAACTTTCCCCGTGAGCTGCTGGATTCTGCAATAAATAATATGTATTTTTACCCCTTCTGTAGCGTTAATAAACTGGACAGGGTCCCGCAGCACTCTCCTGTTCTGTTACTGTTAAAATACTGTTTTTGTTTCAGATTAAAGAAAAATATGAATAGTGCAGAAATGAATTAAATCTCAGATCAGAACGACATTCAGATTGAGTCCAATTTTACTCTGATTTATTTAATAGAAGCTAGAATTACATTCTCTACAATAAATGTCTAATTGGACCTTTCCTCCGAATGCCTGGTCTCTCCTTTTCTATCACCATTAAGTCCAAACAACCAAATGTTAATCCATTTTTTTTGCAGAAGTTCACATTTTGATGTTTAATTCCCTCACTGCACCGCTGTCTTTATGTTAAACACCAGCTAGTGTTAGTCTCACTCAGTTTGTATTTTTAACGATAGTGCAACAGTGATTTAACACGAAAAGCAAATTATCCCTCTCTGTGTCTCTGATCACAACAAGCTTCTCCTTGCCCCTCAGTAAGATGGCTGCCTTACTGGTGGCCATTTTGTTTCGGGTTCAGAGCGGCCATTTTGATTAAAATTCATGGACGCCTTGCCCCTCAGTGAGATGGCCGCCTTATTGACGGCTTTTTTGTTTCAGCATCAGGGTGGCCAATTTGTTCAGCTTCATGGCAGCCAATTCTTTCAATATGACCATCTTGCCCCACTCGTAAGTTGGCCGCCTTTCGGGTGCCATTTTGTTTCAGGTTCATGGCGTTGAAGTTGTTGTTCATCGATTCACATTTTGATAGCAGGCACGGTGCAAGAGGAGTCCATTCAGCCCACCCTGCCTGTGCCAGCTCATTGAAAGCGCGATTCAATCATTCCCATTTCCCGCTCTGCTTTTCCCCCACAGCCCTCATGGATGCTTGTAATAGTAGTTGTGATAATACACACACGCATATATATATATATATATATATATATGTATACAATTTGCTGTTGTAGGAGTTGCTTATATATATATATATGTATATAGAATACAAGTTGTTGTTGTCGATAAAGATTGTTTCTCAATCTTTTATTCTTTCGATTCTTCTCCTTTATAAACTGGTCTTTGTTTCTGTGTCAGTGAATGTTGCTGAGAGATTGTCCCTGTAACTGAGCGAGGGATCTTGCTGTGTATTAGGTTTTTAAAAAATGCTTTGGCTCTTTTATCTGTCATGAATTTATTTGAAATCTTTGCCTAATTGGTAAAATCCACAAACTGTAAGTTGCCCACAAACTCCAGGCTTTTTATCCACTGCGAATTAAAACAAGAGAAAAGAGCAAAGGGAAAGTTCGTTCACCTTTGCAAACTGCAACATAAAGGGTGAAGTAGCAAAAAATGCCCAGGGTTTGTGTCCCCTTCTCCAGAAACAGAAGAGAAAATGAGCACAGGGGCAATTTGGACGCTGCAGCAAACACTAACCCGGGACAGGGAGAGAGACCCGGACCTTTCAGGGGAGGGGCGGGGGATGGCGAGTGAGGGAATGAGTGGCAAAGCAGGAGAGAAAACCCTGCAAACTTGTATTGGAGAGTGAGAGAGGGAAGCAACTTGTGCTCTTCAGTCTGCCCTGAGTGTCTTTCTGTCTCTCTCTCTCTCCCAACTTTTCTCTCTTTTCTTCAGATTCTCTGCTTTGTAACTGGGGAGTTTCTTTGTCAGTGGTGTTTGCTGAGAGATTGCCTGCCTGTGTAATGGAGTGAGTGAGTGAGTGAGTGTGAATGTGTGTGTGTGTGAGTGAGTGTGAGGGAGCTCTGGGCTCTTGCTGTGCCTTTTCAATCACTTGCTTTGTTTTCAATCAATTCCTTTTCACCATCTCTCTCCCGACAGAGGATATGTTTTGTGGAAATGCTGTAACATGAAGTTGTGGAAAGAGATTTTTTGGGAGGAGGTGGATTCCTTGGACAAGAAGCTTTCTCTCCACAGGGGACTGATCGAGGCCTTCACCACAGGCTCACGTGAGTTGTGTCTGGGTCACTGTGGGATCACTGGGAGCACTGTGGGATCACGGGTTGCTATGGGATCACTGGGATACTGCAGGTTCACTGGGACATTGTGGGATGACTGTGACACTGTGGGATCAGTGGGACATTGTGGGATCATTGGGACATTGTGGGATCATTGGCTTACTGTGACCTTACTGGCCGCCATTTTGTTTCAGCTTCATGGGGTTACAGGAGAAACTGCTTTACCCATTCTATGTAATATAGAAAATATATATATATATATATATATATATTACATATATACACGTTATTTTATACACGCAAGTTGTTGTATATAAAGACAGTCTCTCAAACTTTTGCACAAATGCAGTAAGCTGGGATACTGGGACCTCTGTGCGCACTGTGGAATCACTGGGACACTGTGGATCAATGGGATACTATCACTGGGTGCATTGTGGAATCACTTAGACACACTGTGGGGACTCTATGGGATACTTATTTACCCAGTTGGGCCTTGGGGCTGAATTGTCTACTCCTGTTCCTATGTAACATGCTCGAGGGGCTGAATGGCCTCCTCCTTTTCCAGTCAAACAGGCTGGAAGGGCTTAATGGCCCAGTCCCATTCCAGTTTAATAGGCTCGAGATGCTGAATGGCCTCCAGTTTCCGTAAAACATGCTCGAAGGGCTGAATGGCCTCCTCCTGTTCCTATACAACAGGCTTAAGGGGCTGATTGGCCTCCAGTTCTGGTGTAAAGGGCTCCAGTGACTGCATAACCTCCTCCTGTTCCTACTTAACATGCTCGAGGGGATGAATGGTGTCCCGTTCCTGTATAACAGGCTCGAAGGGCTGAATAGCCTCCTCCTCTGCCAGTGCAACAGGCTCGAGGGGTTTAATTGCCTAATCCTTTTCCAGGGTAATACGCTCGAGGTGCTGAATGGCCTTCAGTTCCCATATAACAGGCTCGAGGGCATGAATTGCCTCCTCCTGCTGCTATCTGACAAGTTTGAGGGGTTGATTGGCCTCCAGTTCCTGCAGAACAGTCTTGAACGGCTGAATAACCTCCTCCTTTTCCAATGCAACAGGTTTGAGGGACTGATCGGCCTCTAGTAACTGTGTAACGGGCTCGAGGGACTGAATGGCCTCCTCCTCTTCCTGTGTAACAGCCTTCAGGGGATGAATGACCTCCTCCTGTAACTGTGTAACAAGCTCGAGGGGCTGAATGGACTTCTCCTGTTCCTATCCAACAGCCTTGAGGTACTTGCCGCTATTTCGTCCAAGATGGCTGCGGTAATCGCCGCCATTTTATCCAAGATTGCCGCCGTGCGTGAATACAAATTCTTGTTGTTGTATAAGTTGTTGTGATGGTGGTCTAAATACAAAGACTGCCACCCTGGGAGCACTCTGGGGATCTGGGTGCACTCTGCGATCCCTGGGTGCACTCTGGGATGACTGGGTGCACTCTGGGTTCAGTCAAGAGTCACTGGGACATTCTGGGGTCAATGTGGTATCACCGCGGACAATCTGCAGCAATTTTCTTCAAGATGGCCGCCATACTTGCCGCCATTTTGTCCAAGGGTGTCCACCGAACCTGCCGCCATTTCATCCAAAATGGGATCACTCTGGGGTGACTTGGTTTAATTCGAGATCCCTGGGTGCACTTTCGAATGACTCTGGGGTTACTGGGTTCATTCTGGGATCACTCTGGGGTGACTGGGAGGAGTCTGAGTTGACTGGGTGTAAGCTGGGAGCCCTGGGAGCATTCTCGGATTACTTTGCGGTGACTGGGTGCATTATGGGATCAATCTGGGTTGACTGGATGCAATCTGGAATCCCTGGGCGAACTTTGGGATGAATCCATGGTGATAGGGTGCATTCTGGGATCACTGGGTCCACTCTGGAATAAATCTGGGGTGACTGGGTGCACTCTTAGATGCCTGGGAGAACTCTGGGATCACTCTGGGATCAATATGGGGTGACTGGGTGCACGCTGGGCTGCCTGCGTGCGTTCTGGGATCACTCAGGAGTGACTGGTTGCACTCTGGGCTCCCTGCGTGCAATCTGGGATCACTATGGGGTGATTGGGTGCACTCCGGTATCCCTGTGTGAAAATAGCGATGACTCTGAGGTGACTGGGTGCATTCTGGTGTACTGAGGGTGTCACTGGGACATTCTGGTGTCACTGTGGGATCACTTGGGACTCTCTGCTGCTTACTTGCCCACATTTTGTTCAAGAATGCCGTCGTACGTGAGGCCATTTTGTCCAAGTCAGTCACCATGCTTGCCGCCATTTTTCCAAGATGGCCACCGTACATGCCGCCGTTTTGTCCAAGATGGTCGCCACACTTGTGGCCAATTTGTCCACGGTGGCGACCGTACTTGCCGCCATGCTGACCATGTGTAAATACACATACATATATAATATATACAGATATATGATATATATATATATATATCAAAAATACAAGTTTTTGTTGTAGTAGTAATTATTGTCGTGGTTGTCTAAATATAAAGACTGCCACTCTGGGATCACTCTGGTGCGACTGGGCGCACTCTGGGATCACTGGGTGTAATCTGGGGTCCCTGGGTGCACTCAGGAATCCCTGGCAGCACTCTGGGATCACTCTGGGTTGACTGGGTGCATTCTGGAATCCCTGGGTGCACCCTAGGTTCACTGTGGGGTGACTGGGTGCACTCTGGGATCACTGGGTGCACTCTGGGTTCACTGTGGGATCACTGGGACATTGTGGGGTCACTGTGATATCACTGGGGACACTCTGCGCGGTACTTGCCGCTATTTTGCCCAAGATAGCTGCCATTTTGTCCAAGATGGCCAACGTACTTCTCGCCATTTTGTCCAAGATGGCTATCCGACGAATGCAAGTTGTTGTTGTAGAAGTAGTGGTAGTTGTTGTGATGGTGGTCTAAATATGAAGACTGCCGGTTTGGGATCCCTCTAGGGAGACCTGTGCCTCCCCCAGAGGAGATCGACCGTGGCCTCCTCAACAGACTGCACCCAAACAGGGCCCACGAGAGTTCGGTCTGTTTATTGCCCTGGGATTTAATTTCCTCTCTGGGTCCTGGTTTTGGGGCCTCGGTTTAACATGTTCCTGTTCGATTGTGACCGTTGTGATTTAACCAGGTTAAAGCCTGGGGTTAAAGTACCCCGGCCTGCAATGTTATACAAACACGTTAACCCAGTGTGAGACAAACAGGGGCCGAGAGGAGATTAACGTCTGAAACATGAACCCCTGTCCGGGCTTCGAGGGTTTGTTATAATCTCAAAATGATGCTTGTGTTTCGGGGAGATGGGACAACATTGAGGGGTCAGAGCGGCCATTTGAGGTGTTTTGATGGAGTAAATAAGGAGAAACTGTTTCCAGTCGCAGGGGGTCGGTAACCAGAGGACACAGATTCAAAATAATTGTCAAAAGATCCAGAGGTGACATGAAGAAGGATTATATTTTTATGCAACGAGTTGTAATGATCTGCAATTCACTGCCTGAAAGGGAGGTGGAAGCAGATTCAATAGTAACTTTCAAAAGGGAATTAGTTAATTACTAGAAAAGGAAAAATGTTTTGGCCACGGGGAAAGATCAGGGTAATGGGACTATCTAGTTAGTTTTTTAAAAGAGCCGACACCGGCACGATGGGCCGAACGGCTTCCTTTTGTGAGTATCATTCTGTGATTTTGCGACGGGTTCACGTTGGCCATTTTGCGGCAGGTGTATGGCGGCCATTTTGCGTTGTATTTCGGGAGGCCATTTTGTGGGGTCCCAGCTGAGCTCTTCTGCTCTCAGTCCGTCTCACCATTTTGTGTAAACTGCATATCCAGCCTCCCGAGTAAGACCTCGCCACACATACACGGTTCACTGTTTCAAACAGTCAGGTCTGCGATGCCGCTTGGAGGAGGAGGGATTACATTTCCTGGAACCTTTATTCAATATTTTAAAACACTAACACCATTTTTAAAAACTAACGAGCCCAGGCCTGAGCTGAAGTAAACGGTGGAGTTTTATTAACACAGCACACTGACAACAACTTACATTTATATTGCACCTTTTTAGTCGTAAAACGTCAGAGGGCGCTTCATTGAAGCGATTCATGTGACACCGAGCCACACAAGGAGGTTATTAGGACAAGTGACCAAAATCTTGGTCAAAAAGGTAGGTTTTAAGGAGCGTCTTAAAGGAGGGGAGAGAGGCGGAGAGGTTTATGGAGGGAATTCCAGAGATTAGGGCCCAGGCAGCTAAAGGCACGGCCGCCAATGGTGGAGCAAAGGCAATGGGGGATGTGCAAGAGGCCAGAATTGTAGGAGCGCAGAGATTTTGGAGGGTTGTAGGGTCACAAGTTGCAGAGTCCGACTCCTCATTGGGAGAGACACATACTGTACAGAGGGATACTTGTCACCCTGCACACTTCCTGTCTGTACATTGACCCAGTTACCATGTCCAATTTAACAATCAACAGTATTTTTCCCCTTGTGTATTAGTTATCATGTCTAATTTAACTACAATCTGTAACTTTATTCCCCTCTGTATCAGTTATCATTTTCATTGTAACAATCAGCTGCAATGTTTTTACTTCTATGATTCTATGGAGATCAGGGAAAGAAAAAGAACAAATAAAAACAGAGCATTAGGGAGAAACAGAACAAGGGAGAGAGGGAAACCGACAGAGAGAGGGCAAGAGAAACAGACAGCTCTTCCTCTCTCTAGAAAGACATGGGGAGGGAAAGTGCAGACTGTTTCTATCGCGGGATAACTGCGGCTTAAAGTGCTCTGTTAGATCAGGCAGAGACTCTCTTTCTATAATGGGGGGAGGGGCTGCATCTGAACATAGAGTCAGACACACACTATTTGATAAACAGGTATGACATTTGCTCCCCGTTTTTAGCAGACAACCAACAAGGATTTTTTTTAAAATTTGTTTCAGATATATTGAGGTTGATTTAATGATGCCAATGGAGGATTGGATAACTTGAGGAGACGTGGAGCTGTGTCCTCTCCTCACTGGGCAGACTGATCCTGGGTTTGAACCTCGACAGATTCGGCTTTTCCTATCCTGTCCCTTACCGTCATGATGCACTGATTTAGTTCTCAGTACTGAAACTAGGGTCTTCTCCGAGACCAGATGCTGTCACTCTGAGATCTTCATGTACATTGAACCTTCAATCCTATTCATATCCTGACATCTGTAGCGTGGCTCATTCATACAGGTAGATTTAGATTTCATTCTATACTCGTGTTAGCTGTGGTTCAGTGGGAGCACAATCGCTTCTGAACCAGAGGGTTTTGTGTTGTAAGCCCGTTAGAGCGCTGGTATTCAGTGTCCCAACAAATACATGGCAAGGGACCAGATGAACCTTTGACCCCCTTCACCTTACCTCCTCACTAAGGAACCGTCTGGGTTGACCCTCCCAGCCTATGTCAAGAAGTGAATGATGCCTAATATTTCTCACTGAACTGTCTTACATCTCCCAGTTCAGATTGAATGGGTTCACCTCACCGACCATCAATTAGGATCCCCACAAGCTACTGAGTGAATGGATTAACATTTTCTTACCAAATCTTCAAAGAATTCAGACAGCAAATCATGCACAACAATGGTTTATTGTCTTGAAAATCACAATTATCATTATTTAAACACTGAATATACCAATAATAAGTAAATTATAGCAGTTGTATACAGAGTCAAGTAGCAATTTTAATAACAAGTAATATGCAGATACTTAACACAATGAATAAGCGATTGTAAAATCAGCTGAGAGTATCATCGTAATTCAGCATTAGCTGGATCACTGATTATCACATTATAGTTTAGATCAGTGTCTGAGATGACCGCAGATTGGTGAGATTAATGTAGGATTCACTATCAAAATATCTGACAATTTAACCCCATGAGATCGCCAGGCTAAGGAATAGATTAGAGAATAAATTCACCTCGGGCGTCAGAGCAAAGTGGGCGACAGCGAATCAGTAGCTCGTTTTCAACACTGCCTGATTCTATTTTCCATTTTAATGCTGCGTTCACCGATGAGATGTTAAAGCAGGGCACACTTTGCTTCAGTGGATGTAAGACTGCAGCCCCAGCCTGGACCCTTCCAGTCTCTACATTGACGCAATGTCCCACTGCAGCTCAGATTGAGCCCCACACTGGTCCCTTCCTGCCTGCACATTGACCCAGTGTCCCACTGCAGCCCAGACTGAGCCCCACCCTGGGCCCTTCCTGTCTGTACATTGAACCAGTGTCCCACTGCAGCCCAGACTGAGCCCCACGCAGGGCCCTTCCTGTCTGTACATTGACCCAGTGTCCCACTGTAGCTCAGGTTGAGCCTCACCCTGGGCCGTTCCTGTCTGGACATTGACCCAGTATCCAACTGAAGCCCAGACTGAGCGCCAACCTGGGCCCTTCCTGTCTGTACGTTGACCCAGTGTCCCAGTGCAGCCCAGACTGAGCCCCACCCTGGGCCCTTCCTGTCTCGACATTGACCCAGTGTCCCCCTACAGCACAGACTGAGACCCACCCTGGGCCCTTCCTGTCTGTACATTGATCCAGTGTCCCACTGCAGCCCAGACTGAGCCCCACCCTGGGCCCTTCCTGTCTGTACATTGACTCAGTGTCCCACTGCAGCCCAGACTGAGCCCCACCCTGGGCCCTTCCTGTCTGTACATTGACCCAGTGTCCCACTGCAGCCCAGACTGAGCCACACCCTGGGCCCGTCCTGTCTGTACATTGACCCAGTGTCCCACTGCAGCCCGGACTGAGCCCCACCCTGGAACCTTCCTGTCTGTACATTGACCCAATGTCCCACTGCAGCCCAGACTGAGCCCCACCCTGGGCCCTTCCTGTCTGTACATTGACCCCGTTTCCCACTGTAGCCCAGACTGAGCCCCACCCTGGGCCCTTCCTGTCTGTACATTGACCCAGTGTCCCACTGCAGCCCACACTGAGCCCCCACCCTGGGCCCTTCCTGTCTGTGCATTGACCCAGTGTCCCACTGCAGCACAGACTGAGCCCCACCCTGGGCCCTTCCTGTCTGTACATTGACCCCGTTTCCCACTGCAGCCCAGAATGAGCACCACCCTGGGCCCTTCCTGTCTGTACATTGACCCAGTGTCCCACTGCAGCCCACACTGAGTCCCCACCCTGGGCCCTTCCTGTCTGTGCATTGACCCAGTGTCCCACTGCAGCACAGACTGAGCCCCACCCTGGGCCCTTCCTGTCTGTACATTGACCCAGTGCCCCACTGCAGCCCAGACTGAGCCCCACCCTGGGCCCTTCCTGTCTGTACATTGACCCAGTGTCCAACTGCAGTCCGGACTGAGCCCCACCCTGGGCCCTTCCTGTCTGTACATTGACCCAGTGTCCCACTGCAGCCCGGACTGAGCCCCACCCTGGAACCTTCCTGTCTGTACATTGACCCAATGTCCCACTGCAGCCCAGACTGAGCCCCACCCTGGGCCCTTCCTGTCTGTACATTGACCCAGTGCCCCACTGCAGCCCAGACTGAGCCCCACCCTGGGCCCTTCCTGTCTGTACATTGACCCAGTGTCCCACTGCAGCCCGGACTGAGCCCCACCCTGGAACCTTCCTGTCTGTACATTAACCCAATGTCCCACTGCAGCCCAGACTGAGCCCCACCCTGGGCCCTTCCTGTCTGTACATTGACCCCGTTTCCCACTGCAGCCCAGACTGAGCCCCACCCTGGGCCCTTCCTGTCTGTACATTGACCCAGTGTCCCACTGCAGCCCGGACTGAGCCCCACCCTGGAACCTTCCTGTCTGTACATTGACCCAATGTCCCACTGCAGCCCAGACTGAGCCCCACCCTGGGCCCTTCCTGTCTGTACATTGACCCCGTTTCCCACTGCAGCCCAGACTGAGCCCCACCCTGGGCCCTTCCTGTCTGTACATTGACCCAGTGCCCCACTGCAGCCCAGACTGAGCCCCACCCTGGGCCCTTCCTGTCTGTACATTGACGCAGTGTCCCACTGCAGCCCAGACTGAGCCCCACCCAGGTCCCTTCCTGTCTGTACATTGACCCAGTGCCCCACTGCAGCCCAGACTGAGCCCCACCCTGGGCCCTTCCTGTCTGTACATTGACCCAGTGTCCCACTGCAGCCCAGACTGAGCCCCACCCTGGGCCCTTCCTGTCTGTACATTGACCCAGTGCCGCACTGCAGCCCAGACTGAGCCCCACCATGGGCCCTTCCTGTCTGTACATTGACCCAGTGTCCCACTGCAGCCCAGACTGAGCCCCACCCTGGGCCCTTCCTGTCTGTACATTGAACCAGTGTCCCACTGCAGCCCAGACTGAGCCCCACCCTGGGCCCTTCCTGTCTGTACATTGACCCAGTGTCCCACTGCAGCCCAGACTGAGCCCCACCCTGGGCCCTTCCTGTCTGTACATTGACCCAGTGCCCCACTGCAGCCCAGACTGAGCCCCACCCTGGGCCCTTCCTGTCTGTACATTGACCCAGTGTCCCACTGCAGCCCAGACTGAGCCCCACCCTGGGCCCTTCCTGTCTGTACATTGACCCAGTGTCCCACTGCAGCCCAGACTGAGCCCCACCCTGGGCCCTTCCTGTCTGTGCATTGAACCAGTGTCCCACTGCAGCCCAGACTGAGCCCCACACTGGGCCCTTCCTCTCTGTACATTGAACCAGTGTCCCACTGCAGCCCAGACTGAGCCCCACCCTGGGCCCTTCCTGTCTGTACATTGACCCAGTGTCCCACTGCAGCCCAGACTGAGCCCCACCCTGGGCCCTTCCTGTCTGTGCATTGAACCAGTGTCCCACTGCAGCCCAGACTGAGCCCCACCCTGGGCCCTTCCTCTCTGTACATTGACCCAGTGACCCACTGCAGCCCAGATTGAGCCCCACCCTGGGCCCTTCCTGTCTGTACATTGACCAGTGTCCCACTGCATCCCAGACTGAGCCCCACCCTGGGCCCTTCCTGTCTGTGCATTGAACCAGTGTCCCACTGCAGCCCAGACTGAGCCCCACCCTGGGCCCTTCCTCTCTGTACATTGACCCAGTGTCCCACTGCAGCCCAGACTGAGCCCCACCCTGGGCCCTTCCTCTCTGTACATTGACCCAGTGACCCAATGCAGTCCAGACTGAGCCCCACCCTGGGCCCTTCCTGTCTGTACATTGACCCAGTGTCCCACTGCAGCCCAGACTGAGCCGCACCCTGGGCCCTTCCTGTCTGTACATTGACCCAATGTCCCACTGCAGCCCAGACTGAGCCCCACCCTGGGCCCTTCCTGTCTGTACATTGACCCCGTTTCCCACTGCAGCCCAGACTGAACCCCACCCTGGGCCCTTCCTGTCTGTACATTGACCCAGTGCCCCACTGCAGCCCAGACTGAGCCCCACCCTGGGCCCTTCCTGTCTGTACATTGACCCAGTGTCCCACTGCAGCCCAGACTGAGCCCCACCCTGGGCCCTTCCTGTCTGTACATTGACCCAGTGCCCCACTGCAGCCCAGACTGAGCCCCACCCTGGGCCCTTCCTGTCTGTACATTGACCCCGTTTCCCACTGTAGCCCAGACTGAGCCCCACCCTGGGCCCTTCCTGTCTGTACATTGACCCAGTGTCCCACTGCAGCCCACACTGAGCCCCCACCCTGGGCCCTTCCTGTCTGTGCATTGACCCAGTGTCCCACTGCAGCACAGACTGAGCCCCACCCTGGGCCCTTCCTGTCTGTACATTGACCCCGTTTCCCACTGCAGCCCAGAATGAGCACCACCCTGGGCCCTTCCTGTCTGTACATTGACCCAGTGTCCCACTGCAGCCCACACTGAGTCCCCACCCTGGGCCCTTCCTGTCTGTGCATTGACCCAGTGTCCCACTGCAGCACAGACTGAGCCCCACCCTGGGCCCTTCCTGTCTGTACATTGACCCAGTGCCCCACTGCAGCCCAGACTGAGCCCCACCCTGGGCCCTTCCTGTCTGTACATTGACCCAGTGTCCAACTGCAGTCCGGACTGAGCCCCACCCTGGGCCCTTCCTGTCTGTACATTGACCCAGTGTCCCACTGCAGCCCGGACTGAGCCCCACCCTGGAACCTTCCTGTCTGTACATTGACCCAATGTCCCACTGCAGCCCAGACTGAGCCCCACCCTGGGCCCTTCCTGTCTGTACATTGACCCAGTGCCCCACTGCAGCCCAGACTGAGCCCCACCCTGGGCCCTTCCTGTCTGTACATTGACCCAGTGTCCCACTGCAGCCCGGACTGAGCCCCACCCTGGAACCTTCCTGTCTGTACATTAACCCAATGTCCCACTGCAGCCCAGACTGAGCCCCACCCTGGGCCCTTCCTGTCTGTACATTGACCCCGTTTCCCACTGCAGCCCAGACTGAGCCCCACCCTGGGCCCTTCCTGTCTGTACATTGACCCAGTGTCCCACTGCAGCCCGGACTGAGCCCCACCCTGGAACCTTCCTGTCTGTACATTGACCCAATGTCCCACTGCAGCCCAGACTGAGCCCCACCCTGGGCCCTTCCTGTCTGTACATTGACCCCGTTTCCCACTGCAGCCCAGACTGAGCCCCACCCTGGGCCCTTCCTGTCTGTACATTGACCCAGTGCCCCACTGCAGCCCAGACTGAGCCCCACCCTGGGCCCTTCCTGTCTGTACATTGACGCAGTGTCCCACTGCAGCCCAGACTGAGCCCCACCCAGGTCCCTTCCTGTCTGTACATTGACCCAGTGCCCCACTGCAGCCCAGACTGAGCCCCACCCTGGGCCCTTCCTGTCTGTACATTGACCCAGTGTCCCACTGCAGCCCAGACTGAGCCCCACCCTGGGCCCTTCCTGTCTGTACATTGACCCAGTGCCCCACTGCAGCCCAGACTGAGCCCCACCATGGGCCCTTCCTGTCTGTACATTGACCCAGTGTCCCACTGCAGCCCAGACTGAGCCCCACCCTGGGCCCTTCCTGTCTGTACATTGACCCAGTGCCCCACTGCAGCCCAGACTGAGCCCCACCCTGGGCCCTTCCTGTCTGTACATTGTACCAGTGTCCCACTGCAGCCCAGACTGAGCCCCACCCTGGGCCCTTCCTGTCTGTACATTGACCCAGTGTCCCACTGCAGCCCAGACTGAGCCCCACCCTGGGCCCTTCCTGTCTGTACATTGACCCAGTGCCCCACTGCAGCCCAGACTGAGCCCCACCCTGGGCCCTTCCTGTCTGTACATTGACCCAGTGTCCCACTGCAGCCCAGACTGAGCCCCACCCAGGTCCCTTCCTGTCTGTACATTGACCCAGTGTCCCACTGCAGCCCAGACTGAGCCCCACCCTGGGCCCTTCCTGTCTGTGCATTGAACCAGTGTCCCACTGCAGCCCAGACTGAGCCCCACACTGGGCCCTTCCTCTCTGTACATTGAACCAGTGTCCCACTGCAGCCCAGACTGAGCCCCACCCTGGGCCCTTCCTGTCTGTACATTGACCCAGTGTCCCACTGCAGCCCAGACTGAGCCCCACCCTGGGCCCTTCCTGTCTGTGCATTGAACCAGTGTCCCACTGCAGCCCAGACTGAGCCCCACCCTGGGCCCTTCCTCTCTGTACATTGACCCAGTGACCCACTGCAGCCCAGATTGAGCCCCACCCTGGGCCCTTCCTGTCTGTACATTGACCAGTGTCCCACTGCAGCCCAGACTGAGCCCCACCCTGGGCCCTTCCTGTCTGTGCATTGAACCAGTGTCCCACTGCAGCCCAGACTGAGCCCCACCCTGGGCCCTTCCTCTCTGTACATTGACCCAGTGTCCCACTGCAGCCCAGACTGAGCCCCACCCTGGGCCCTTCCTCTCTGTACATTGACCCAGTGACCCAATGCAGTCCAGACTGAGCCCCACCCTGGGCCCTTCCTGTCTGTACATTGAACCAGTGTCCCACTGCAGCCCAGACTGAGCCGCACCCTGGGCCCTTCCTGTCTGTACATTGACCCAATGTCCCACTGCAGCCCAGACTGAGCCCCACCCTGGGCCCTTCCTGTCTGTACATTGACCCCGTTTCCCACTGCAGCCCAGACTGAACCCCACCCTGGGCCCTTCCTGTCTGTACATTGACCCAGTGCCCCACTGCAGCCCAGACTGAGCCCCACCCTGGGCCCTTCCTGTCTGTACATTGACCCAGTGTCCCACTGCAGCCCAGACTGAGCCCCACCCTGGGCCCTTCCTGTCTGTACATTGACCCAGTGCCCCACTGCAGCCCAGACTGAGCCCCACCCTGGGCCCTTCCTGTCTGTACATTGACCCAGTGCCCCACTGCAGCCCAGACTGAGCCCCACCCTGGGCCCTTCCTGTCTGTACATTGACCCAGTGTCCCACTGCAGCCCAGACTGAGCCCCGCCCTGGGCCCTTCCTGTCTGTACATTGACCCAGTGCCCCACTGCAGCCCAGACTGAGCCCCACCATGGGCCCTTCCTGTCTGTACATTGACCCAGTGTCCCACTGCAGCCCAGACTGAGCCCCACCCTGGGCCCTTCCTGTCTGTACATTGACCCAGTGCCCCACTGCAGCCCAGACTGAGCCCCACCCTGGGCCCTTCCTGTCTGTACATTGACCCAGTGTCCCACTGCAGCCCAGACTGAGCCCCACCCTGGGCCCTTCCTGTCTGTACATTGACCCAGTGTCCCACTGCAGCCCAGACTGAGCCCTACCCTGGGCCCTTCCTGTCTGTACATTGACCCAGTGCCCCACTGCAGCCCAGACTGAGCCCCACCCTGGGCCCTTCCTGTCTGTACATTGACCCAGTGTCCCACTGCACCCCAGACTGAGCCCCACCCTGGGCCCTTCCTGTCTGTACATTGACCCAGTGTCCCACTGCAGCCCAGACTGAGCCCCACCCTGGGCCCTTCCTGTCTTTGCATTGAACCAGTGTCCCACTGCAGCCCAGACTGAGCCCCACCCTGGGCCCTTCCTCTCTGTACATTGACCCAGTGTCCCACTGCAGCCCAGACTGAGCCCCACCCTGGGCCCTTCCTGTCTGTACATTGACCCAGTGTCCCACTGCAGCCCAGACTGAGCCCCACCCTGGGCCCTTCCTGTCTGTACATTGACCAAGTGTCCCACTGCAGCCCAGACTGAGCCCCACCCTGGGCCCTTCCTGTCTGTACATTGACCCAGTGTCCCACTGCAGCCCAGACTGAGCCCCACCCTGGGCCCTTCCTGTCTGTACATTGACCCAGTGCCCCACTGCAGCCCAGACTGAGCCCCACCATGGGCCCTTCCTGTCTGTACATTGACCCAGTGTCCCACTGCAGCCCAGACTGAGCCCCACCCTGGGCCCTTCCTGTCTGTACATTGACCCAGTGCCCCACTGCAGCCCAGACTGAGCCCCACCCTGGGCCCTTCCTGTCTGTACATTGATCCAGTGTCCCACTGCAGCCCAGACTGAGCCCCACCCTGGGCCCTTCCTGTCTGTACATTGACCCAGTGTCCCACTGCAGCCCAGACTGAGCCCCACCCTGGGCCCTTCCTGTCTGTACATTGACCCAGTGCCCCACTGCAGCCCAGACTGAGCCCCACCCTGGGCCCTTCCTGTCTGTACATTGACCCAGTGTCCCACTGCACCCCAGACTGAGCCCCACCCTGGGCCCTTCCTGTCTGTACATTGACCCAGTGTCCCACTGCAGCCCAGACTGAGCCCCACCCTGGGCCCTTCCTGTCTGTGCATTGAACCAGTGTCCCACTGCAGCCCAGACTGAGCCCCACCCTGGGCCCTTCCTCTCTGTACATTGACCCAGTGTCCCACTGCAGCCCAGACTGAGCCCCACCCTGGGCCCTTCCTGTCTGTACATTGACCCAGTGTCCCACTGCAGCCCAGACTGAGCCCCACCCTGGGCCCTTCCTGTCTGTACATTGACCCAGTGTCCCACTGCAGCCCAGACTGAGCCCCACCCTGGGCCCTTCCTGTCTGTACATTGACCCAGTGCCCCACTGCAGCCCAGACTGAGCCCCACCCTGGGCCCTTCCTGTCTGTACATTGACCCAGTGTCCCACTGCACCCCAGACTGAGCCCCACCCTGGGCCCTTCCTGTCTGTACATTGACCCAGTGTCCCACTGCAGCCCAGACTGAGCCCCACCCTGGGCCCTTCCTGTCTGTGCATTGAACCAGTGTCCCACTGCAGCCCAGACTGAGCCCCACCCTGGGCCCTTCCTCTCTGTACATTGACCCAGTGTCCCACTGCAGCCCAGACTGAGCCCCACCCTGGGCCCTTCCTGTCTGTACATTGACCCAGTGTCCCACTGCAGCCCAGACTGAGCCCCACCCTGGGCCCTTCCTGTCTGTACATTGACCAAGTGTCCCACTGCAGCCCAGACTGAGCCCCACCCTGGGCCCTTCCTGCCTGTACATTGACCCAGTGCCCCGTTGGTGACCATCCAGTCCCGGATATCCTGGGGGACCGGGTGACTGAGTCTCGTGACCCTGTCGCTGGGCCTCTGACGTCACAATGGGAGACGACGCTCGCTCAGCTCGAGCTGGAAACCGTTAAAGGGCCGTTCGGATTTCAACCTGGAGCGCGGCCGGTTAAAGGGGAGGGACAGAGAATCGGCCAAAAATGTTCATATAATGAGACCAGGAATGGTTATAAATTGAAATGTTCACACTCCCACACTCAGTCCGGGTCTGGATTCCTGCAGTGACTCCAGGTGTCTCTTTCCGTTTTGACTGAACCGATTCCACTCCAGCCTGAAACACATTAAAGATTAAACATGAAATAAACAGATTGAACAACAGTGTAAATAACGGGGAGACTGGGGTTAATATTTCAATAATAATTACAGACAAATATTACCCATAAAAGGGACTGAATCCAATTGGTGTTTTATTTATTACATTAAACATTAACACAAACACTCACCGGATCCGCTCCAGACTCCTGCGGGTCAGTATGAGGGAGCGGAGAGCGGGGACAGATCGGTCTGTGAAGGAGTTTAATCCCAGGGTCAGACCCGTCAGTGACCAGATTGTACTGAGAGCGGAGACGAAATCCTCTGTACAAGAATCTGTGAGACCGACACCATCCAGACTGGGGATCAGAGAGAGAGAAATAACAGGAATCAGAGTAAATTTCCAGTATTTATCTGTATTATTATTCCTTATACTGACATGAATGTACCGTGTTCAGCATCCAGTTATTATAAACACAATCTCACACAGTCTGATACTTACCATAGTTTCTGTATTTTACAGTTCGGGTTCCTCAGAGCCGCAGACAGTAGTTTCACTCCTGAATCTCCCAGTTTATTGTCACTCAGGTTCAGATCCGTCAGTGACCGGTTTGTACTGAGAGCGGAGGCGAGATCCTTGGTACCAGAATCTGTGAGACCGATATCCCATAACCTGGAGATCAGAGAGAGAGAGAAAGAGAGAGGAGCAATAGATAAGAGGAATCAGAGAAAATTCCCAGTGTTTATTTTTAGTATTGTTACTTATACTGACATTAATGTACCGTGTTCGGCATCCAGTTATTATAAACACAATCTCGCACAGTCTGATACTTACTGCAGTTTCTGTATTTTACAGTTCGGGTTCCTGAGAGCAGCAGACAGTAGTTTCACTCCTGAATCTTCCAGTTTATTATTACCCAGGTTCAGATCCGTCAGTGACCGGTTTGTGCTGAGAACGGAGACGAGATCCTCGGTAGAAGAAGCTGTGAGACCGTTACTCCATAACCTGGAGATCAGAGAGAGAGAGAAAGAGACGAGCAGAGATAACAGTAATCAGAGTAAATTCCCAGTATTTATTTGAATTGTTATTACTTATACTGACATTAATGTACCGTGTTAGACATCCAGTTATTATAAACACAATCTCACACAGTCTGATACTTACCGCAGTTCCTGTATTTTACAGTCCGGGTTCCTCAGAGCCGCAGACAGCAGTTTCACTCCTGAATCTCCCAGTTTATTGCTCCCCAGTCTAAACACAAACAAACCGAGAGTGAGAAACAAACTGAATCCAATCCCAGATCTGACACAATTTCTCTCTGATATTACAGGAAATACTAAAAAATCTTCAGGAAATTAATAACCATATTTCCCTGTCACTGACAATGAATCTCACTCTGTCCAACTCCTCATTTAAATGTATTTATTAAATAAAGTGCTGTCTGTGTGAAGCCTTTAAATGTCCCTCAGTCTGGTCTCATTCCCTGATGATCAGAATTCCCCTCCTGGAGGTCAGTGACCAGTCCCGTCATATTTGGGGAAAGTTGTCTCACTTCTGCTGCTGCTTAAATCCCAGATTTTATGGGAATGTGGCGATTTTCCCTGAATTAAATGATAAAGCGGTGATTATTTATTCAGTGTTATATTAATCTGTATAATATCTCGGGGTGAGTTATTTTGTGAAACGGCGCTAACGGCTGCTTGAAATGCGTGCCCCAGGATTTAATGTAACAAGGAGAGTTTATTCTGTCCTGTTACAAGTTTTAAATGTCCCTTTACTCCTAGTTTGTAGGGGAGGGGAGTCTCTCACTTTATTCCCATTAAACTGTCTCAAAGTTTATTTCAGGTGAAACGTGCCCGACAGTTTATGGGGATTTTTCTGAAGTTCCCTCCCCGAGCGGGGCCTCACACACAGGGGGCAGATTATGGGAAATTCCCGGGTTCACTGCCCCTGGTTAACCCAGGAGCCTCCCGCGGTGTGTGAGGCCCCACCGCTGGCCGGTGTGTGTCTGTACTCCTGGGCTAATACCCCACAACCCGTTCGATTGGAACCTTTTTACCGGCAGATTTTAGTTCCCAAATCCCACTGAAGTGTCGGCCTGGATTAATGAGCGAGGGGCCTGAATCCTCGACCTTCTGACTCATGCACGAGTGCTGCCAGCTGGGTGAAGAGATGGTGGATGTATTGGAGAGTGTGAGGGGCTGTTTCATTGTTGAGTTAAGATAACGGACCGCGGTCCCGCGGGGAAAGCTCAGCCCGCCCACTGGCGGTTGAATGCCCGAAAGTTGTGTTTTGCTCTTTGTTACTGAATGTTTGGTGTTTCTGCTTCCCTCTCCTACACACGTTGACAGTCCGGTGACTGTCACTTGTCCCCACACCTCGGGAAGAGGGTGGGATGCTCCAACACACAGACTGCTGCAATTAGTGTCAGTCCACGTGCAAGGAACAGTGAGAGGATCCTCTTCAATGGACGTATCTCAGGCAGTGAGAAAAACAGCAATAAATATTATTTATTAAAATTAAATTATCAGACTCTTTCAGTGACCTGTATTTACTGATCCGATAAAGGCTGTAAAATCCCGACTTGTTCACAAGGATCCATTTGAGATTCTCCAGTCCTGAGGGAATTACTAACCGATCCTCTTATCATTTGTCATATTTGTGTTGAATCTGCTTCTCTCTGGTTTAATTGAACTGTTTGTTTCTCTTCATTACGGAGCAACAATACAATCCGTGACTGTTCGACAATTGACCAAACAGTTAGAGACAAATAAACAGTTACCTCAACACCTGGCATTTGTGCAGTGCAGGTTCCAGCCGCTGGAGTTCTTCACACCGAATGGAGCAGCTCTCCAGATCGAGGACTTTTATTGCATCACAGAGTCCAATGACATGAGACAGCACTGCACAGTCAATCGGGGTCAGTCGCAATCCACTAAATGTAAGTGTTTCCACAGATCCCACTGTGACCCGAGCCAGTGTTTGATTCTGAGACTCAAACAGGTAGTGGAATGTGTTCAGGAGGTTCCTTTTACCAGTTTCATTCGATGTGTTTCCAATCTCTCCTTCAACCTTCTCCTTCACCCAGTCAATCACTCCGCAGATTATTTGATGAAGAAATGGACCCAGAAACTCCTCCAGGGGCCGAGCTGACTGTGAGGAGGAGAGACCAACAACAAAACGGAGGAATATCTCAAATCGCCCATCTTCCTTGCTGTGGGCTTCACTGAGGAGTTTCCGGATGTCCCCTGGATCTGGAGTCAGGAATTGTGCGAGTGCGGCGACAAACTCTTGGATGGTGAGGTGCGGGAATGTGTAAACCACACTCTGGGCAGAATCATCTCTCTCCAAAAGTTCCATCATGAACCCAGACAGGAACTGGGAAGGTTGCAGATTGTACTTGATCAAATCTCCATTTCTAAACACAATCTTCTTCTCGGAGACTCCTGTGAAGGCCATCTCACCGATCTTCAGTAATACATCACGGGGGGATTCAATCTCTCGGCCATGGTTTTTCAGAATGTTGTAAATATAATAGGAATATAGTTGGGTGATGGTCTTGGGAACTCGCTGATGTTTCCTGTCTCTTTGTGTGAAGATTGGACCCAGAGACAGACCGAGGATCCAGCAGTAGGAAGGGTTGTAACACATGGTGTACAGGATCTCGTTCTCCTCCATATGTTTGAATACAGCTGCTGCCACCACCTGATCTTCAAAAAACTTGTTGAAATATTCCTTCCGTTCTTCACCAACAAATCCCAGGATTTCAGCCCAGACACTGATCTCAGCCTTTTCCAACAAATGTAATGCAGTGGGTCGGCTGGTCACCAACACTGAACATCCTGGGAGCAGCTTGTGTTGTATTAAACTGTACACAATGTCAGAAACTTCACACCAGTCTTCAGGGTCTGTGCACATGTACTGAGGTTCTGTATTTCTCTGATTGTCAGTAAAATCGATACTGTCCTTGAATTCATCTAAACCATCGAATATAAACAGTAATCCCTCTGGGTTCTTCCAGAGCTCTCCCAGAATATTCCCAAAGTAAGGATACAGATCCAGTGTCAGATTCCTCAGGTTTATTCTACAGTTAATCGCGTTCAAATCCCGGAATTTAAAACTGAAAACAAATTGAAAGTGTGGGTATATTTTCCCAGTGGCCCAGTCATAAACAATCTTTTGTACCATTGTTGTTTTTCCAATCCCCGCGACTCCGCTCACTGCTGCTGAACTCCCAGATTTGTATTTTCTCTGGGTAAAACTGCTCTGGAACAATTGATCAGTTCGGATTTTTTCCAGTTCTCTCCGGAGATGTTTCTTTCTCCACTCTTCATGGTCTCGGCCTCTTGCCAGCAGTTCATGTTCTACAAGTGTCCGATCTCGAACAGTAGAAATGACCGTTAGCTCAGTGTATAGAGTGACCAGCTGGAAAATCTTAACCTTCTCCTTTATTAGGATCGTGTTCACTCTCAGTGTTTCAGTTTGGACCCGGAGTGTTTCCTTGTGTTTCTGTTGAACATCTTCAATTAGAACAGACAGGAAGCGGTTCTCCTTGTTAGTTGTCTTGGCATAAAAACAGATTCTCAATATCACTTTAATATTCAGTAAAATGTTGCGAGATTTAATTCACAGCTTCAATAGAGGTGTGAGCAGGAAATTAAACTCAGTTACTGAAAACCTCGCTTGAAAGTGAACAAGGGCTTAGAAAAGTTGCAAATCCTCACTTGATTCTATTATTTTCTGAACATGGAGATTTCTATGAAGGTGATATTTTCACTCTGATGGTTAATACTATCAGCCCTGCCCTGTACCATGGACATCTCATTGCGAATCCAAACGTGATTCTGGTTATCCGAAACTTGAGGTTCCAGTGGAATAATTTATGAAACCGTCAGTGGTGCTGACCCTCTGCGGAAATGGGAAATAGGTTATTGTGTGCATTGGGAGAGGGACAGACTGTGAATGGACAGAAGTTCCACTATTATTGTATCAGACTTCGGGCAGGTTATCTGAGATATTGTGGATACTGGGAGAGGGACAGACTATGAAGGACAGAAGTTCCACTGTTATTGTATCAGACCTCGGGCATGTTATCTGGGATATTGTGGGCATTGGGAGAGGGACAGACTGTGAATGGACAGAAGTTCCACTGTTATTGTATCGGACCTCGGGCAGGTTATCTGCGATATTGTGGGCACTGGGAGAAGGAAAGACTAAATGGACACAAGTCCCACTGTTATTGTATCAGACCTCGGGTATGTTATCTAGGATATTGTGGGCACTGGGAGAGGGACAGACTGTGAATGGACAGAAGTTCCACTGTAATTGTATCGGACCTCGGGCAGGTTATCTGGGATATTGTGGACACTGGCAGAGGGACAGACTGCGGATGGACAGAAGTCCCACTGTTATTGTATCAGACCTCGGCAGGTTATCTGGGATATTGTGCACACTGGGAAAGGGACAGCCTGTGAATAGACAGAAGGTCCACTGTTATTGTATCAGACCTCGGGCATGTTATCTGCGATATTGTGGGCACTGGGAGAGGGACAGATTGAATACACAGCAGTTAAATTGCTTTTGTTTCAGGACTCGGGCAGATTCTCTGGGGTATAATGTACATTTCTTTCGTCACCTTTTCACAGGTAACGATTACTGCCATTCTCAAGGTCCAGAGTGGAATCAGAATGATGATGTTAGGTATTCGGACTTTCGGTTCACGGAATGGCGAGAGGGTTTGGTTTATTTTGTTTGTGCAAGCGAATTCTGGATTAAAATGTTTCAGTGGAATTCCCAACATTAGTAAGAACAGAAGAACATAAGAAATAGAAGCAGGATTAGGCCATACACCACCTCGAGCCTGCTCCGCCATTCATTAAGGTCATGGCTCATCTCCCTCAAATCCACTTGCCCACCCTGTCCACATATACATTGATTCCCTTCGTGTCCAAAAATCTATCGATCTCATTCTTGAATATATTCAACGGAAACAGGAAACATGCTCACAATCAACAAAGTAATTAAAAACGGGAAAGGGAAGTCAGGGTCATTTTCTCACCCTAAGGGCGAGAGAGCCTGGGAAGGACACTAAAGGGGCAGTGTAAGTGGGGTGAAGAGACAATTGAACGTGTTTCTGTGGATGCACTGAGAGGAGGGGGAGGTGGGGTCATCTCTCCAACAGGGACAGGCTTATTTGGGCCAAATGGCCTTTTCCTGTCCCTCATCATTCTCATGTTATATTGTGTTTCAGAAATTGCGAACAATTTTTCGGCCGTTTTACACCAACATCGAATGTGCTTTCCGAACAGTCCTGTCATATCACCGATTAGAATTAGAATTAGAACTACTGCCCACATCATTCAGTGCAATGTTGGAGCAGAAAACATTCACAGTTCATTTCAACTGTTCTCCCAATAATTATACTCCGTTGTTTCATTTTGGTCTAAATTTCCGACCATGCAGGTTTGGGAAATTACAAATCTGTTTCCATCAGTCATTCCATTGGATCTAAAAAGACCCTGAGTTAAAGGACTATTCTCTGAGTAGAATAAGTTCTCTCTTTCACTGGCCTCAGTCATTCCATTGGGTCTAAAAAGACTCTGAATTAAAGGACTAGTCTTTGAGTAGAATAAGTTCTCTCTTTCATTGCCATTAGGAAGCTAGCCAAAAACTTCCGAATTACCCTGAACATTGTCTTTCCCTCACATTTCTCCAAGGATTAATGATCTATTGTGTAAACATCTGTACATCTTCTCAGATCAGATCGAACACTTTGTGAAATTATATCATTTTTTATATTTCGAATTTCTCCACCTCGTTCCCTACAGCTGATTGTGAGCAGCTTTCTCGGGGCGCAGGTAAACCGTGACGTCTGGCACAAAGCACTGCTCATCGATTGTGAGCCGAAAGCATCTGTGGGGTACACTGGAGTTGTGCATAGGATTCACAATATATCAGGATCCTGCCAAGTGTGTTTGTTGATTCATAGTGTATCAGGATCCTGCTAATTGAGTATGAGGATTCACAGTGTATCAGGGTCCTGCCAGGTGTGTATGGGGGTTCACAGTGTATCTGGATCCTGCCAGGTGTGTCTGGGGATTCACAGTGTCTCAGGATCCTGCCAGGTGTGTATGGGAATTCACTCTGTATCTGGATCCTGCCAGATGTGAATGGGGACTCACAGACTATCACTATCCGGCCAGGTGTGTAAGCGGATTCACAGTGTATAAGGATCCTGCCCGGTGTGAATGGAGATTCACATTGTATCAGGATCCTGCTGGATATGTATGGGGATTCGAAGTGAGCAGGATGCTGCCAGATGTGTATGGGGATTCTCAGTGTATCAGGATCCTGCCACGTGTGTATGGGGATTCACAGTGTATCAGGATCCTGCCAGGTGTGTATGGGGATTTGAAGTGAGCAGGATCCTGCCAGATGTGTATGGGGATTCTCAGTGTATCAGGATCCTGCCACGTGTGTATGGGGATTCACAGTGTATTAGGATCCTGCCAGGTGTGTATGGGGATTCGAAGTGAGCAGGATCCTGCCAGATGTGTATGGGGATTCTCAGTGTATCAGGATCCTGCCACGTGTGTATGGGGATTCACAGTGTATCAGGATCCTGCCAGGTGTGCATGGGTATTCACAGTGTATCAGGATCCTGCCAGGTTTTTAGCGGGATTCGCAGTGTATCAGGATCCTGCCAGGTGTGTATGGGGATTCGCAGTGTATCAGGAACCTTCCAGGTATGTATTGGGATTCACAGTGTATCAGGATCCTTCCAGGTGTGCATGGGGATTCGCAGTGTATCAGGATCCTTCCAGGTGTGTATGGGGATTCGCAGTGTATCAGGAACCTTCCAGGTGTGTATGGGGATTCACAGTGTATCAGGAACCTTCCAGATGTGTATGGGGATTCACAGTGTATCAGGAACGTTCCAGGTATGTATGGGGATTCACAGTGTATCAGGGTCCTGCCAGGCATGAACTTTTTTTCACAACTGTTCGTAATCAGCGCCTGGATTAGCTGGAGTAATAAAACATCTGCAAATTTGCAAATAATTGAGAACAGCGAATACTAACGGATCGCGCAGACGATTTGAAGTTTATTAAGAAATCAAAATCAAAGTTTATTCTGTTCCCTCCTTCCTTTCAACTTCTGATTCCCAGATTCTGACAATCTCTTATCAAAAGGCTACAGTCAAACATTCTGATTCTCAAAGGTGAAATAAACGGTTTGAAATCCCCATTTCATCACTTACCTTTCAGGTGACTGGGTATTTCAGGTAAACCTCGTCCGATGTTCATATAATCAAATGGATCAGGACCTGTTTAAATCAATTAGATTTCATGAAATCAGATCTGTGTAATATTATAATAAATTCTGCCGTGTTTCAATCTGGAATTGAATTCAGTGTGTGATTTTACCGTACCAAGTTCCTGCATCTCTTTCAGTATTTTGTCCAACTTTGGTACCGCATGGTGCATTTTCACAAAGGATTCCCACATCACCCTTCGGGCCCGAGAGCCTTTCTCCATCACCAGATTTAGGACAAGTTTGGAACTGTCCGCCCTGTTTCCCTTCTCCACGAGATCAACGACTTTCTGTAAAGGATAATAATGAATATATTGGTCTCTCCTTTTCCCAGTCCCACTTAAACTGTTTGCCTTTTGTTTTCAGTCCACACAAGAGTTATATCCGAAACTTTCCCCTGTCCTTTGTACGGACACTGACCGATCCATTGGGCATTTTCACCTCTTCGTATCATTGTTTCAGATTCACTGTATTTTCAGTTTGATCCATTTCTTTCCTATTTGGCCTGTTTCAGTTCTGTCACATCCTATGATTCCAAGATCTGATATCCCGTTAGTTCTCTGATGTTTAAATAAACCAAACTCATTCTACAAGGAATACTCTCCACTTGCCTGGAATGGTGCAGCTCCAACAACACTCAAGAAGCTCGAAACCATCCAGGACAAAGCAGCCCGCTTGATTGGCACCGCATCCAACACCCTAAACATTCACTTCCTTCACCACCGGCGCAAAGTGGCTGCAGTGGGTACCATCCACAGGATGCACTGCAGAAACTCGCCAAGGCTTCTTCGACAGCACCTCCCAAACCCGCGACCTCTACCACCTAGAAGGACAAGGGCAGCAGGTAATGGGAACACCACCTGCACGTTCCCCTCCAAGTCACACACCATCCCGACTTGGAAATATATCGCCGTTCAATTTTCGTCGCTGGGTCAAAATCCTGGAAATCCCTTCTGAACAGCACTGTGGGAGAACCTTCACCACACGGACTGTAGCGGTTCAAGAAGGAGGCTCACCACCACCTTCTCAAGGGGCAATTAGGGATGGGGGATAAATGCTGGCCTCGCCAGCGACGCCTACATCTCATGAACAAATAAAAAAACATTATGTGTCCCTTCCACTTACCCGATGCTCCAGTCCACTAAAATGCCTCTCGTATGTTAACAACGAGCTGACTCCGTCGACCACTTCTTCAATCGCCTGTTCCAGTCTGTCCCGGTAGAATTTCGTCAACTGGAACAGTTGGTAATCGTCGCACTTTGTCAGGAACTCAGTGATTGCAGCGTTCGGATCTGTGAGAAAAATGGAGAAAACTAAATACATTATCGACTTTCTATCCGGGTGGCTACATTTCCTCTTATTCCAAACGGCTGAAGCCTCCTGTGAGTCACATTATCAAAAACCTTCTGAAAACCCATATACACCGCATGTGCTACATTCCATCGATCGATATAGTCACCTCTCAACAAAGCTGTATTAAATTTGTCAAATGCGACTTGTCTGTAGCGAATCAGTTCCAGCCTCCCCTGATCATCTCCTGTATCTCTAAATGTTCACTAATTCGACCTGGAATTACAGATTCAAGGAGTTTGCCCACTACTGACGGAGACTAATTGGTCTCCAGTTAACAGTTAACCCACTCTTCTTATTTTAACAGAGACATTAATTGGGCTCCTTCAGTCCACCTGGATATTTTTGATAACAATCGAGGATTGAGAAATTGTGGTCAGGGTCCCTCCTGTCTCCTCTCTGACTTCCTTTAACAGCCTCGGGTGTGTTATCTCTGGGCCCAGTGATTTATCCACCTCGGCGATGTTCCTCAGATCCAAATCCTTCTCTGCAGTTATCTCTAACTCTGGGCCCACATCCTCCTCTAGCACACCAACATTTTCACTTCCACCATCATTTTTTGAAGCTAAAGGAAATATTTTGTATCTCACCAAACCTTTATCCACAACTAGTTTCCCGCACTTCCCGCTCTATCTAATCTCCACTGATTGCTGGCCTGCAAAACCCACTGGGAATTTTTTTCTTTTTTCTTTTATTCGTTCACGGGATGTGGGCGTCGCTAGCGAGGCCAGCATTTATTGCCCATCCCTAATTGCCCTTGAGAAGGTGGTGGTGAGCCGCCTTCTTGAACCGCTGCAGTCCGTGTGGTGACGGTTCTCCCACAGTTCTGTTCGGAAGGGAGTTCCAGGATTTTGACCCAGCGACAATGAAGGAACGGCGATATATTTCCAAGTCTGGATGGTGTGTGACTTGAAGGGGAACGTGCAGGTGGTGTTGTTCCCATGTGCCTGCTGCTCTTGTCCTTCGAGGTGGTAGAGGTCGCGGGTTTGGGAGGTGCTGTCGAAGAAGCCTTGGCGAGTTGCTGCAGTGCATCCTGTGGATGGTACACACTGCAGCCACAGTGCGCCGGTGGTGAAGGGAGTGAATGTTTAGTGTGGTGGATGGGGTGCCAATCAAGCGGGCTGCTTTATCTTGGATGGTGTCGAGCTTCTTGAGTGTTGTTGGAGCTGCACTCATCCAAGCAAGTGGAGAGTATTCCATCACACTCCTGACTTGTGCCTTGTAGATGGTGGAAAGGCTTTGGGGAGTCAGAAGGTGAGTCACTCGCCGCAGAATACCCAGCCTCTGACCTGCTCTCGTAGCCACAGTATTTCTATGGCTGGTCCAGTTCAGTTTCTGGTCAATCCTGACCCCCAGGATGTTGATGGTAATGCCGTTGAATGTCAGGGGGAGATGGTTAGACTGTCTCTTGTTGGAGATGGTCTTTGCCTGGCACTTATCTGGCGCGAATGTTACTTGCCACTTATGAGCCCAATGTTTAGTGTGGTGGATGGGGTGCCAATCAAGCGGGCTGCTTTATCCTATTGCTTAATTGGGTAGATATGGATTCTATCTTAACATAGCTCCCTGGACACCTTTATATTCTAAACCTCTCCTTCTCTCTACCTCTCTGTTCTCATGGAAGACGCTCCTTAAAACCTACCTCTTTGCCCAAGCTATTGGTCTCCCGCCCTCATATCTCCTTATTTGAGTCAGTGTCAAATTTATTTTTGATACTCGTACCTGTGAGGCGCCCTGGGTCGTTTTACTGCATTCGTGTTGCTACACAAACGCAAGTTATTATTGTTCCAACTATGTCATAGAACCTTTATTAATACTGGCGTCCAGAACTATTTTTCTCTCCACTCAAAATATTATAATCAGGAACATTTCGCTCTGAGTCCTGTGAAAACTCAGACCTTGTCTTATATTTAATAGATTCTGACTTTGCAAATGTGTTTGCAATGATTTGTATTGCAAACACATTTGCAAAGTTGGGTACGGTAGCATAGTGGTTATGTTACTGGGCTGGTAATCCAGAGACCTGGACTAAAATCCGGAGTCATGAGTTCAAATCCCGCCACGGCAGCTGGCGAATTTAAATTCAATTAATTTATTAAATTCAATTAATTAAATAAAAAAAAATCTGGAATTAAAATACTGGTATCAGTAATGATGGCCATGAAACGACTGGATTGACGGAAAAACCCATCTGGTTCACGAATGTCCTTCAGTGAAGGAAGCCTGCCGCCCTCACCCGGTCTGGCCTCTTTGTGACTCCAGACCCACAGCAATGTGGTTGATTCTTAATTGCCCTCTGAAATGGCCGAGCAAGCCACTCAGTTGTAAAATCTCGCTCCGAAAAGTCATAATAAGAATAAAACCGGGCGGACCACCCGGCATCGGACCACGAGGCACCGGACACGACAACGGCAAAACACCAAGCCCAGTCGACCCTGCAAGGTCCTCCTTACCAACATCTGGGGACTTGTGCCAAAATTGGGAGAGCTGTCCCACAGACGAGTCAAGCAACAGCCTGACATCGCCAGACTCACAGAATCATATCTTTCAGCCAACGTCCCAGACTCTTCCATCACCATCCCTGGGTATGTCCTGTCCCACCGGCAGGACAGACCCACCAGAGGTGGCAGTACAGTGATATACAGTCAGGAGGGAGTGGCCCTGGGAGTCCTCAACATTGACTCTGGACCCCATGAAATCTCATGGCATCAGGTCAAACATGGGCAAGGAAACCTCCTGCTGATTACCATCTACTGTCCTCCCTCAGCTGATGAATCAGTCCTCCTCCATGTTGAACACCACTTCGAGGAAGCACTGAGGGTAGCAAGGGCACAAAATGTACTCTGGGTGGGGGACTTCAATGTCCATCACCAAGAGTGGCTCGGTTGCACCACTACTGGCCGAGTCCTGAAGGACATAGCTGCTAGACTGGGCCTGCGGCGGGTGGTGAGCGAACCAACACGAGGGAAAAACTTACTTGACCTCGTCCTCACCAATCTACCTGTCGCAAATGCATCTGTCCATGATAGTATTGGTAGGAGTGACCACCGCACAGTCCTCGTGGAGATGAAATCCCGTCTTCGCACTGAGGACACCATCCAACGTGTTGTGTGACACTACCACCGTGCTAAATGGGATAGATTCAGAACAGATCTGGCAGCTCAAAACTGGGCATCCATGAGACGCTGTGGGCCATCAGCAGCAGCAGAATTGTATTCCAGCACAATCTGTAACCTTATGGCCCGGCACATTCCTCACTCTACCATTACCAACAAGCCAGGGGATCAACCCTGGTTCAATGAAGAGTGTAGAAGAGCATGCTAGGAGCAGCACCAGGCGTACCTAAAAATGAGGTGCCAACCTGGTGAAGCTACAACTCAGGACGACATGCATGCTAAACAGCGGAAGCAACATGCGATAGACAGAGCTAAGCGATTCCACAACCAACGGATCAGATCAAAGCTCTGCAGTCCTGCCACATCCAGTCGTGAATGGTGGTGGACAATTAAACAACTAACGGGAGGAGGAGGCTCTGCAAACATCCCCATTCTCAATGATGGCGGAGTCCAGCACGTGAGTGCAAAAGACAAGGCTGAAGCGTTTGCAACCATCTTCAGCCAGAAGTGCCGAGTGGATAATCCAACTCAGCCTCCTCCCGATATCCCCACCATCACGGAAGCCAGTCTTCGGCCAATTCGATTCACTCCACGTGATATCAAGAAACGGCTGAGTGCACTGGTTACAGCAAAGGCTATGGGCCCTGACAACATCCCAGCTGTCGTGCTGAAGACTTGTGCTCCAGAACTAGCTGCGCCTCTAGCCAAGCTGTTCCAGTACAGCTACAACACTGGCATCCACCCGACAATGTGGAAAATTGCCCAGGTATGACCTGTCCACAAAAAGTAGGACAAATCCAATCCGGACAATTACCGCCCCATCAGTCTACTCTCAATCATCAGCAAAGTGATGGAAGGTGTCGTCGACAGTGCTATCAAGCGGCACTTACTCACCAATAACCTGCTCACCGATGCTCAGTTTGGGTTCCGCCAGGACCACTCGGCTCCAGACCTCATTACAGCCTTGGTCCAAACATGGACAAAAGAGCTGAATTCCAGAGGTGAGGTGAAAGTGACTGCCCTTGAGATCAAGGCAGCATTTGACCGAGTGTGGCACCAAGGAGCCCGAGTAAAATTGAAGTCAATGGGAATCAGGGGGAAAACTCTCCAGTGGCTGGAGTCATACCAAGCACAAAGGAAGATGGTAGTGGTTGTTGGAGGGCAATCATCTCAGCCCCAGGGCATTGCTGCAGGAGTTCCTCAGAGCAGTGTCCTAGGCCCAACCATGTTCAGCTGCTTCATCAATGACCTTCCCTCCATCATAAGGTCAGAAATGGGGATGTTCGCTGATGACTGCACAGTGTTCAGTTCCATTCGCAACCCCTCAGATAATGAAGCAGTCCGAGCCTGCATGCAGCAAGACCTGGACAACATCCAGGCTTGGGCTGATAAGTGGCAAGTAACATTCGCGCAAGATAAGTGCCAGGCAATGACCATCTCCAACAAGAGAGAGTTTAACCACCTCCCCTTGACATTCAACGGCATTCCCATCGCCGAATCCCCCACCATCAACATCCTGGGGGTCACCATTGACCAGAAACTTAACTGGACCAGCCATATAAATACTGTGGCTACGAGAGCAGGTCAGAGGCTGGGTATCCTGCGGCGAGTGACTCACCTCCTGACTCCCCAAAGCCTTTCCACCATCTACAAGGCACAAGTCAGGAGTGTGATGGAATACTCTCCACTTGCCTGGATGAGTGCAGCTCCAACAACACTCAAGAAGCTCGACACCATCCAAGATAAAGCGGCCTGCTTGATTGGCACCCCATCCACCACCCTAAACATTCACTCCCTTCACCACCGGCGCACAGTGGCTGCAGTGTGCACCATCCACAGGATGCACTGCAGCAACTCGCCAAGGCTTCTTCGACAGCACCTCCCAAACCCACGACCTCTACCACCTAGATGGACAAGGGCAGCAGGTGCATGGGAACAACACCACCTGCACGTTCCCCTCCAAGTCACACACCATCCCGACTTGGAAATATATCGCCGTTCCTTCATTGTCGCTGGGTCAAAATCCTGGAACTCCCTTCCTAACAGCACTGTGGGAGAACCGTCACCACACGGACTGCAGCGGTTCAAGAAGGCGGCTCACCACCACCTTCTCGAGGGCAATTCGGGATGGGCAATAAATGCCGGCCTCGCCAGCGACGCCCACATCCCGTGAACGAATAAAAAAAAAATAATAATAATTCACAGACATAAAACTAATCCTGACTCCGATTTTTCGGTATGTTGCCCCGTTTTCGTTTCTTCGTTTTTTTCAATATCATGTAAATTTATCTTTCAATAGTTCAAAACCACCTTCCTTTCTACCTGCTAATAACTTTTCACTATTTCATAAATCTTTTGTTTCTCCTACAACAGTTTTATTAATTCCACTCTCTCGCCTCAGACCCGGATATTTCTCACCCTCCAGTCATGTCAACTGAATCCCTCCAACTGCCCCATTCACCCAGTCTGTAAAACCATTGTTGGTCAGTTCAGACCGTGACCATCCCTTCCCTTCTCCCTGAACTCACACTACTCCCCGAGACCGTTAACCCTTCCCTCCTGCTCCAGCCCTGCAGCCACACATTGACCTGCCTCATATTTCCCTCCTTAAGTGGCCTAGTGTAAAACAATCCGGAGATCACCACCTGGAGGTCTTGCTTTATAGTCTAGAGCCTCAGTCTTAATATTCCCTCCATTATCGTACTTCAATCCGTGTTATTGGTTCCGACAATGGCTATTCTCTGCTCTCCTTTCCTTAACAGAGATGGTCCCACCTGTTCCAGGATGTTGTTCACTCCGACAGCAGGGAGGCAACTTACCATTCGGGATCTCCTCAGGGCTGCAGAAGATTCTGTCTATTCCCCTGACGAAAGAATCTCCCACCACTATCGCTCTCCGATTCCTGTGTCCCACCTGCCTCTCACCCCCATCCCACTCGGGGAGTCCCCCTGCTCCCCAGTCTGACACTGTTACTCAGGAAGACCATCCTCTGAGTCCCTGTCTCTATCCACCTTACAGTCCCCACAACCTGGTATCTATTGGACAGTTCCAGTATCAGGAGATACCTCCATCTTCGACTGCACTGTCCCTCTAGATCGTTACTCACTTCCCTCTATCTACACAGTATCTGTGCTGTTACCTCTTCCTGTGTGAGCTGCAGGTTCCTGTTAGTGATCTGGACCCCTTGTCAGGACAGAAATTTTATTTTGATGAATTTTCTGAACCGACCTGTGTCCATTCTCATTCTTGTTGAAGATGTTGGATCTTCTCCCCTGTTTGAACCTTCAGCCATAGTGGTGACAGACGTTCCCAGATTCTGATGCTCTGCAATAAATATAATATTAACAGAAGGTTTAGACAGAAATATTAAAATGAGCAGGATAACGTTGCCTTGTTGAACATGATACCAAGTCCGTCCTCCCCCATCAGTACAACAGCTGTTAGTTCTGGGATCGAGCATTTCCGGAGTGTTATGATCAATACTCCACATCAGGTGTGACACAGACAGCTGCCCAGTGAAATCCATTGAGTCCCGCTGATCTCCACAACCCAGTTCCAGACTTGCTCTCGTCGGCCGAGACTCTGCACTGGGAGTGCCCATTGGTAACATTTACTCACAGTGCAGGCAGAACCAGCCATATTCCTGAGGTAGTGAATATTCTGGCGGGAAACATGGCGCAGGGTGAAAATAAATGAACTAAATGACTCGGTTTTACACAGTCTGGGGCAACTGTATAATGTTTAGTCACAGATTGTGTTGAATATTTGTGAGTTGTTGAGTTTCGTTTTTAAATTCAGATACTTTCTGATCATTTTTTTCGTTCATGTGATGTGGGCGTCGCTGGCGATGCCAGAATTTATTGCCCACCCCTAATTACCCTTGAGAAGGTGGTGAGGAGCCGCCTTCTTGAACTGCTTCAGTCCGTGTGATGAAGGTTATACCACAGTGCCGTTAGGAAGGCAGTGCCTGGATTTTGACCCAGCGACAATGAAGGAATGACGATATATTTCCAAGTCGGGATGGTTTGTGACTTGGAGGGGAACTTGCAGGTGGTTTTGTTCCCATGTGCCTGCTGCCCTTGTCCTTCTAGGTGGTAGAGTTCGCGGGTTTGGGAGGTGCTGTCGAAGAAGCCTTGGTGAATTGCTGCAGTGCATCCTGTGGATGGTACACACTGCAGCAACGGTGCGCCGGTGGTGGAGGGAGTGAATGTTTAGAGTAGTGGTTGGGGTGCCAATCAAGCGGGCTGTTTTGTTCTGGATGATGTCGAGCTTCTTGAGAGTTGTTGGAGCTGCACTGATCTAGGCAGGTGGAGATTATTCCATGAAACCTCTGAAGTGTGTCCCGTAGATGGTGGATAGGCTTTGGGGAGTCAGGAGGTGAGTGACTCGCCGCAGAATACCAAGCCTCTGACCTGCTTTTGTAGCAAGAGTAGTTACGTGGCTGGTCCAGTTAAGTTTCTGGTCAATCGTGAAACACAGGTGTTTGATGGTGTGGATTTCGGCGATGTTAATGCCGTTGAATATCAAGGGGACGTGGTTAGACCCTCTCTTGTTGGAGATGGTAATTGCCTGGAACTTTTCTGGCGCAAATGTTAATTGCCACTTATCAGCCGAATCCTAGATATTGTCCAGGTCTTACTGCTTGCGGGCACGGACTGCTTCATTATATGTGGGCTTACGAATGAAACTGAACACTGTGCAATCATCAGCGAACATCCCAATTTGTGACCTTATGATGGAGGGAACCTCATTTATGAAGCAGCTGAAGATGGTTGGGCCGAGGACGCTGCCCTGAGGAACTCCTGCAGCAATGTCCTGGGGCTCAGATGATTGGCCTCCATCAACCACTACCATCTTCCTTTGTGCTTGGTATCACTCGAGCCAAATTAGAGTTTTCCCCCTGAATCCAATTGGCTTCAATTTTACTGGGGTTCCTTGGTGCCACACTCGGTCAAATGCTGCCTTCATATGGAGCGCAGTCACTCCCACCTCACCTCTAGAATCCATATTTGGATCAAGACTGTAATAAGGTCTGGAGTCAAGTGGTCCTGGCGGAATCCAAACTGAGCATCGGTGAGCAGGTTATTTGTTGAGCAAGTGCTGCTTGATAGCACTGTCGACGACATATTCCATCACTTTGCTGATGATTGAGAGTATACTGATGGAGCGGTAATTGGCCGGATTGGATTTGTCCTGCTTTTTGTGGACAGGACATCCCTAACAAATTTCCACATTGTCGGGTAGATGCCAGTGTTGTCGCTGTACTGGAACAGCTTGGCTAGAGGCACAGCGAATTCTGGAGCACGAATCTTCAGCACGATCGCTGGTATGTTGTCGGGGCCCATCGTCTTTATTTTCTCCAGTGCACTCAGCCGTTTCTTGATGTCACGTGCATTGAATCGAATTGGCTGAAGACTGGATCTGTGATGGTGCGGATATCGGGAGGAGGCAGAGATGGATCATCCACTCGGGACTTCTGGCTGAAGATGGTTATCTTCCATATGATATCTATTCACATATACAATATATACCTGGGTGTGATTCCTCTGGTCCCGATGGGCAGTGACAGTGTCCGTGTGTGGGTGGAGATGTGTCCTGATTGGTGCTTATATTAGAAGCTATTTACCATATTTCTCATGGTGTCATCACCTGACTATTGAGCAGTGTATGAGGTGAGGAAATTTACCACTGTTCCAATATTAACACTAATGAATACTGTAGGAGGTGAGGAGATTTACCACTGTTCTAATAGTAACACTAATGAGCACTGTAGGGGGTGAGGAGATTTACCACTGTTCTGATATTAACACTAATGAACACTGTAAGAGGTGATGAGATTTACCACTGTTCTAATATCAACACCAATGAGCACTGTAGGAGGTGAGGAGATTTACCACTGTTCTAACGTTAACACTAATGAGCACTCTAGGAGGTGAGGAGATTTACCACTGTTCTAATATTAACACTAATGAGCACTGTAGGAGGTGAGGAGATTTACCACTGTTCTGATATTAACACTAATGAGCACTGTAGGAGGTGAGGAGATTTACCACTGTTCTAATATTAACACTAATGAGCACTATAGGAGGTGAACAGATTTACCACTGTTCTAATATTAACACCAATGTATTATGTTATGAATCGTGTAACTTTGAACCGTTAGGTGATGCACAGCATTCATGTTTGTCATATCATTAGGAGTTATTCAATCTCAGAAAGCAGCATGAATATATGTGTTAGATTTGACTGCTGTTTTAGAATCAGAATTCTCCACTTGTGTTTGTGTTTTGCGAGGGAACGGAATTCGTGGTTGGGGTTCAAGATGGTGTCTTCGGTCTTCCCAATGTTTAATTGGAGAAATATGCAGCTCGTCTCAGACTGGACGTCGGACGAGCAGCGTGACAAATCAGAGGCAGTGAATGGGCCTGGAGAGATTGTGGATTGGTAGAGCAGAGTGTTGCCAGTGTACATGTGAAAGCTGAACCCTTGTCTTCATATAATGTCTCCAACACGAGATGAGAAATAGGAAGGGGTGAGGTTAGATCCATGGGGGATTCCCAGAGTTCACAGTACGGGAGCAGAGAAGCCATTTCAGGAGATTCTCCGGCTACGACTGGACAGGTAAAAGTGGAACCAAGTGAGGGCAGTCCCAATGAGCTGGACAATGGAGGAGAGGCGTTGGAGGAGGATATCGAGTTCGACCTTGTCAAAGGCTGCAGAGGTGGAGAAGAATGAGGAGGGATAGTTTACCACGGTCACAGCAATAGAAGGTGTTATTTGTGATTTTGAGTATTGCCATTTCGGTGCTGTGACAGGAGGGGAAACCAGCTTGGAGAGATTCACACATGGAGTTGTGAGAAAGATGGGCAGAAATTCGGGAGGAGTCAAAACATTGAGAGGAAAGAGAGGCTGGAGATGGAGATACTCGTGTCTAACTATTCACTCGCGGGTCAATGTGGGTTCGTCTCTTTAATCAAACCCTCTCCTCTGTAACACAAAATTCTCATTTGTGGTTTAGTGTTATAGAACAAGTTAAATTCAGTCCACTTTTACACAACATTCCACGCTCTCTGATTGGGCGATTGGAATCTCCCTGTTCCACCGGAGGAGTTCGCTTGTTCCACCATACAGAATTAGAGAAAAGCTTTCGATATTCTCATTTTACAAAACTGATTCATAAAATGCAGCCTCGTCACTCCCCTGTTTTGTACAGAATCGCGCAGAATGTACGGCACAGAAATAGACCATTCGGCCCAACTCGTCCGTGCCAGTGTTTATGCAGTAGACGAGCCTCCTCCAATCCAGCTTGATCTAACCCGATCAGCATATCCTTCTATTCCTTACTCCCTCATGTGTGTATCGAGTTTCATCTTCAAAGCATCTTTTCTTTTCAGTGAAGATCTGTAACTTGGAGATTGCCTTCTCACCGACCCTGTACAGTTCACGTGTTGTTCCTCAGCCCCAAAAGCGCAGTCCCGGACCCACACAACGCCGAACCAGCCCTGCACCTTCACCCCACTGACCCAAATCCACACCACACACCACTGACCCAGTCGTACACCGAAACCCCACTGAACCAGTCCCACACCGACACCCCACTGACCCAGCCCCACACCGACATCCCACTGACCGAGTCCCACACCGACACCCCACTGACCCAGTCCCACACCGACACCCCGCTGACCCAGCCCCACACCGACATCCCACTGACCAAGTCCCACACCGACACCCCACTGACCCAGCCCCACACCGACACCCCACTGACCGAGTCCCACACCGACACCCCACTGACCCAGTCCCACACCGACACCCCGCTGACCCAGCCCCACACCGACATCCCACTGACCAAGTCCCACACCGACACCCCACTGACCCAGTCCCACACCGACATCCCACTGACCCAGTCCCACACCGACACCCCACTGACCCAGTCCCACACTGACACCCCGCTGACCCAGCCCCACACCGACATCCCACTGACCAAGTCCCACACCGACACCCCACTGACCCAGTCCCACACCGACATCCCACTGACCCAGTCCCACACCGACACCCCACTGACCCAGTCCCACACTGACACCCCGCTGACCCAGCCCCACACCGACATCCCACTGACCAAGTCCCACACCGACACCCCACTGACCCAGTCCCACACCGACATCCCACTGACCCAGTCCCACACCGACACCCTACTGACCCAGTCCCACACCGTCACCCCACTGACCCAAATCCACACTCACACAACATTGACCCAGTCCTACACCGAAACCCCATTGAACCAATTCCACACCCACAAACCACTGACCCAGTCCCACACCGACATCCCACTGACCCAGTCCCACACCCACACCCCACTGACCCAGTCCCACACCGACACCCCACTGACCTAGTCCCACACCGACACCCCACTGACCTAGCCCTACACCAATACCCCACTGACCCAGTCCCACACCGACACCCCACTGACCCAGTCCCACACCGACACCCCACTGACCTAGCCCTACACCGATACCCCACTGACCCAGTTCCACACCGACATCGCACTGACCCAGTCCCACCTCGATATCACACTGACCCAGTCCCACACCCACACCCCACTGACCCAGTCCCACACCGACACCCCACTGACCCAGTCCCACACCGACATCGCACTGACCCAGTCCCACCTCGATATCACACTGACCCAGTCCCACACCGACACCCCACTGACCCAGTCCCACACCGACATCGCACTGACCCAGTCCCACCTCGATATCACACTGACCCAGTCCCACACCAACACCCCACTGACCCTGTCCCACACCAATACCACACTGTCCCTTCCAACCACTGAAATTAATTGATATTTTCATTGGCTCTCTCGGGTAGATTATTTTCTGACCCTCTCTGTTAGGTGATAAGTGTTCTCCCTTTATAAGTTGATAAGTTTACTCCTCAATATAATAGGGTTCAAAGCATTTATTGACATTCATCGGAATAAAGTATGCAACTTAACAGCACATTTACTGCTCAGGGAAGATTTCGAACAGGTTCTAGTTTTGAGCTCGAGGTTTTTCAAAGCTGATAAGGCCTGATCGAATTCCGAGTTATCTCTCCGAACACCCACTCTTTTATACCTTTTCCCCAATCCTGCCACGTGAGAATTCACACGTTCCATGTCAATACTGCTGTGTCCAGTGCACAGAATCAAGGACTATTTGGACCCGAACAATCAGCGCCCTATCAGTCACCTCTGAATCATCAGCAAAGTGATGGAGGGAGTTGGACCATCAAGTAACACTCGCTCGTCAATAATCTGCCTGCCAGCGCTCAGAACCGATTCCGCCAGAACCACTCGGTTTCAGACTTCTTTATCGTGTCAATCCACAAATGGATGCGAGAGTGGACAATCAGAGGACAAGTGAGGGGAACTCATCCCGTCAACAAGCAGCGTTTGACAGGGTGGGGCACCAAAGAGCTCCAGCAAACTGAGGTCAACGGGAGTCAAAGGGAAAACCTCCAGTGGCTGGAATCAGACGGGCCACCACACTGGGTTATGTTGGTGGTTGGGACTGTGTTGTATGTTGCAAAGCGTCAACCTCCAACTGTTTGTTCATAATATATATAATAATTCAGAAATACCTTCCAATAATATTTTAAATAATAGGATTTTAGCGGGAGAGAATAGGTTGAGGTTTTAGTCTCTTAAATGACGCTGCCACGAATGTTAATTTCAGGAAATAAACAACCCCTACATTCTGATCCGTGAGTAACTCCCCGACTTTCAATATAATTGAATAACTTCATAAGTAAACGGTGAAAGCCCCATTGGTCTACTTTAAAACACTGTAATTGTGCTCAGTATATTCGGGGTCCTTACCTTGTGCTGCGGCTCCTGATTCTGTTTCCACAGTGTCCGGGCAAGTTCGGGATGTGGGGTCTGCAGGTTAATGAACACACCCTGGGTAAAGATGAGTTACACATCACAGTCATAAACACGATCTTCAGCCTGATCAGTACAATCCCTCCCCGCCCTGTTCTCTGGTGTGGGGCTCGGTCTGAATCACACACCGTCTCATTCAAATTGAAATGGTCTGACAAATTACTGATATTTTAACCAAAGTCATAGAGTCTTAGAGTCATAGAGTTATACAGCACGGATAGAGGCCCTTCGGCCCATCGTGTCCGCGCCGGCCATCAGCCCTGTCTACTCTCATCCCATATTCCAGCATTTGGTCCGTAGCCTTGTATGCTATGGCATTTCAAGTGCTCATCCAAATGCTTCTTGAATGTTGTGAGGGTTCCTGCCTCCACAACCCTTTCAGACAGTGAGTTTCAGACTCCAACCACCCTCTGGGTGAAAAAGTTCTTTCTAAAATCCCCTCTAAACCTCCCGCCTTTTACCTTGAATCTATGTCCCCTTGTTATAGAACCCTCAACGAAGGGAAAAAGCTCCTTAGTATCCATCCTATCTGTGCCCCTCATAATTTTGTACACCTCAATCATGTCCCCACTCAGCCTCCTCTGCTCCAAGGAAAACAAACCCAATCTTCCCAGTCTCTCTTCATAGCTGAAGCGCTCCAGCCCTCGTAACATCCTGGTGAATCTCCTCTGCACCCTCTCCAAAGCGATCACATCCTTCCTGTAGTGTGGCGACCAGAACTGCACACAGTACTCCAGCTGTGGCCTAACCAGTGTTTTATACAGCTCCATCATAACCTCCTTGCTCTGATATTCTATGCCTCGGCTAATAAAGGCAAGTATCCCATATGCCTTCTTTACCACCTTATCTACCTGTTCCGCCGCCTTCAGGGATCTGTGAACTTGCACACCAAGATCCCTCTGACCCTCTGTCTTGCCTAGGGTCCTCCCATTCATTGTGTATTCCCTTGCCTTGTTAGTCCCTCCAAAGTGCATCACCTCGCACTTTTCCGGGTTAAATTCCATTTGCCACTGTTCCGCCCATCTGACCAACCCATCTATATCGTCCTGCAGACTGAGGCTATCCTCCTCGCTATTTACCACCCTACCAATCTTTGTATCATCAGCGAAGTCATTACTTCTTTGTGTGGAAAAAAAGATCAAATCCCCCCAGCTGTTCCATCTGTGGTTCAGAAGACCCCGCATTGAAACTGAATTCTGTAGCCAGATTCAGTTCCGTGTCCTCAATTCGATTTTAACACTCACCATAAAATCCTGTTTATTATCGAACCATTAAAGGCCACAGGTGGCAAGGGGCAAAGCTCGCTGTTAGTTTATTGGGATCAAACACCAGATGGAAGGACACAGTGAACTCTCTGAGTTGAAACGTTAAATGTTTGGAATTATCTCCTCTTTCCATAATTGACCGTATCATTGTCCCGATTCTAACTCTGTATAACTGTAACACATTCTGATCCGGGCTCCATTAATCTCAGTATTGGGTGTATTATAATGTTAATCTGATCCTTATTGCACTGAATTTGTACAATTCCTGTCACATGACTGGTTACAGGTTATTTCCCAATTGTTATTTATTAGCAACCGAGCAATGATTATAATCTCCTTGCAGAAAGTCTCCAGTTAATGAGTAACAGTCTCGGCCTTGATCAGGATATTTACACCCTTCAGTATCAGGCTCCAGGTTTCACTTACTGGAACTGAATCAGTAAATGTGTGTGGGAAACAAACGAGATTTCAGTTTCATCGGCCTGTTAATCTTTATTGTGGATGAAGTAATTTCATCTTTTCATTTAATCTTTGTTTTAAAAGTTTAGCAGCGGGTTCAATTTAATGTGAGGCTGAGAAACTCTGAACATTAAATTCATTTCCAAATTAGTATTTGTATTTAGTAGAAATATTAAAAGTTCATGCTACCCATTGCGACTCCACTATGTCTGATTCCCCTTCCTGCTTCTCTGTTCTCCAACTCCGTTTACGGCTCCCCCTGCTTCATGTCTGAAATCCCTGTTTTTCACCTGTCTATTTCCCCGACCGATTCTGTACCTGACCTTTAATGTTTGTTATCCCCCCACCCCCCACACCAACACAGACCGCATCCATATCTGTTTCTCGCCTTGGTTCCATTCACTCTGCTCTATGTCTGATTCTGTTCTAACTTGCCTTCCCCAGATGCACTTTTCATCCGACCTGCACTTATATTTATTCTGAGGCTGTGAAATTCATCATTAGCATATGTATTTAATATTGATATTAAAAGTTCATATTACCTCGTGCGACTCTTCCGTACCTTATCCCCCTTCCTGCTTCTCCGTGTTGCCGCTCCCAGTTTGTTTATAGCTCCCCTGCTTCGTGTCTGACATCTCTGCCTTTTACCTGTCGACTTCCCCCACCCATTCTGTGCCAGGCCGTTTATGTTTCTAACACTTAATATATATTTACACACATTTTTCCTATTTGCCTTTCTATTATTTGCACTTTTTTCATATTTCCTTTTTGCAGCTCGTAATATCTCCTCTGCCTTCCTTTGTTGTTTTCTATATCTCTCCCAGTCCTCTGGATTACCACTTTACTTGGCATTTGTGTAAGTCACTTCCTTTAGCTTTATACTGCCTCTTACCTCACACGTTCACCATGGTTGCTTGACTGTACAAGTGGAATATTTTGCTCTTTAGGGATATGTTTTGGATGAACAGATCTGTTCTATACACAAAACAAAAGGACAGACTGAATCCAGCCAATTACCGCCCTCCCATCCACCTCTCAATGATCAGTAACCTGATGGACGGAATCATTAATCGCGCCATCGAGAAACATTCACTCATCAACAATCTGTACAGCGACGCTCAATTCGGGCGGTGCCTCAAATCCCCGGATCCCCACTTCTTCACAGATACAAGTGTTGAATGCTGGAGAAGAAGTGATTGTAACTCGCTTGGACAACAAGGCAGCGTTTGTCTGGATTTGGCACCAAGGAGCCCCAGCATCCTGAGGTCAATGCGGGTCAAATGATAAACCGTCCCGTGGCTGGAATCATTGGATTTCGGTGACGGTTAGAGGCTGTGATATACTTTGAAAAGTCTCAACCTCTAACAGTGTCATAAACGAAGATTATCTTTGAATACTCGTTACATATGCAGAATTTTAGTGAGGAGTTTACATTTGGTAATTTGGTTCTGTTAAATGGCGCTTCTTCCAGTAAGTTCACTTATGTAAAAAAAAAACAATCTTTTCTTACCTGATCCAATATGGATACAACTTTTCAATCTCATTGAACTAATACACAAATACACGGCGATGGATCAGTTCTGCTGCATTAAAACACTGTAATTGTGATCAATATATTCGGGGTCCTTACCTTGTGCTGCGGCCCCTGATTCTGGGTAAGTTCGGGATGTGGGGTTTGCAGGTTAATGAACACACCCTGGGTAAAGATCAGTTACACACCACAGTGATAAACACGACCTTCAGCCTGGTCAGTACAATCCCTCCCCGCCCTGTTCTCTGGTGTGGTGCACGGTCTGAATCACACACGGTCTCATTCAAATTGAATTGGTCCGATAAATTACTGATATTGTAACCAAAATCGTTAATTCTTTGTGTGAAAACAATTACTAAGTCCCCCCAGCTCTTCCATCTGCGGTATAGAAGACCCCGCAGTGAAACAGAGTTCTGTCGCCGGATTCAGTTCCGTATTCTCAATTCGATTTTAATACTCACCATAAAACCTGTTTATTAACGAACCATAAAAGGGCACAGATAGCAAGGGAAAAAGCTCGCTGTTACATTATTGGGATCAATCACCAAAGGAAAGGACGCAGTGAACTCTCTGAGATGAAATGATAATTGTTTGGAATTATCTTCCCTTTCGATAATTGGTTGTTTCTTCGTCCCGATTCTAACTCTGTATAAATTCCAATCCCGACTCTATCAATCTCAGTATTGGTTCTATTAGAATGTTAATCTGATACTTATTGCCCCGAATGTGTTCAATTCCTGTCACATGACTGGTTACAGTTTATTTTCCAATGATGACCATTTATTACCAACAGAGCAATGATTATAATATCCTGCAGTTAATGAGTAACAGTCTCGGCCTTGATCAGGATATTCACAACCTTCAGTATCAGGCTCCACGTTTCCTTTACTGGAACTGAATCAGCAAATGTGTGCGGTAAACAAGTGTCATTTCTGCTTCATCGGCCTGTTAATCTTTATTGGGGGTGATGGAATTTCACCTTTTCATTTAATCTTTGTTTTAAAAGTTTAGCAGCGGATTCATTTTTTTGTGAGGCTGAAAAACTGTGAACATTAATTTCAGTTCCAAATTAGTATTTGTATTTAAAAGAAATATTAAAAGTTCATGCTACCCATTGAGACTCCTGCGTGTCTGATTTCCCTTCCTGCTTCTCTCTCCTCCCACTCCGTTTCTGGCTCCCCCTGCTTCCTGTCCGAAATCACTGCCTTTTACCTGTCTACTCCCCCGCCCCCACCGATTCTGTACCTGACCTTTAATGTTTGTTTCCCCCCTCACACAGACCGGTTCCATATCTGTTTCTCCCCTTGTTTCCATTCCCTCAGCTCTATGTCTGAATCTGTTCTAACTTGCCTTCCCCAGATGCACTTTCCATCCCACCTGCTCCGTGACTGAAAGTCCCCCTGCTCCTGTAACCGCCTCCAATTCGACTGCCTTCCCCCACTCCTATCTCTCCCCTAACCCTCTATTCCATCCCCACCTGCTGCAATCCTAATTCTCCCCTTGCCTTTCCTTTCCTCCTGGTCCATGCCTGATCTTCCTCACATCCTTTCGCCCTCCTGCTCGGTAACTGATTTCCCCCTCCTTTCATTCCACATGCCCCATGCCTGATTACCTTCCCTGCTTCCTTACCCATCCTGCTGCATGTCTGTTTTCCCACCCACCACAAAGGATGTAACAAAGCTATTCTAACTACCCCAGTGTCACACGAAGTACGGGCAGAATCCAACATTAACTGCACAGCCCATCCCGTTTTATTTTCACCCAATGCAGTTACAGACTCGGGAAATAATTTCTGTTTGGTCACACATCTCCATTTAAAAGATTCCACGTGTGGTATTTTGCCTATTTTCTAGTCTCACTGGGTTAAGCTCTCATTCTAGGGTCCAATTATGCTGTTTTTGTCGTTCGCTTCTATTTCCCCATTGAATGGATAGTTCACATCTGGATTTTTTAGTGATGCGGTATGTTCCAGGGCAGCAAGTCATCGATTGTCATGAAACATAGGAACAGGAGTAAACCATTCCGACCCTGGAGCTGGCTGCACTATTTTTTGACACCTTGATTTATCACAAAATCAAACGAAACCAGAATCAAATCCTAACTTTATTCTCAGTGTCGATGATGCGGCGTCCAGCGGTGGCGGAAAGCGTCAAGCGCATCCCTGATCCAATATTGAGTGAGATCATGGCTGGTGTGCATCTCAACTCCATTCAGCCGCCTTAACTCCAAGTCCATTGAAAAACTGAACGAACAAAAATCTACCGATTTCAGTATTGAAAGCTTTAATTGTTCCAGCTTCCGAAGCCTCCAGCGGAAGAGAATTCCAGATTTCTACTACCTGTGTGTGAAAAAGTGCTTCCTTATTTCCCTTCTGAATGGTCTAACTCGAATTTAAGATTATGTCCCCTCGTTCTTGATTCCCCATCATAGGAAATAGTTTCTCTGCATCTCGCCTATCGAATCCTTTTAACATTTTAAACATCCCGATCAGATCACTCCTCAACATTCTGGACTCGAAGGAATAGAGGCCAAGTTGATACAACCTGTCAATTTGAGTACAGACCATTTATCCCCACTGTCTCCCAACTCCATAACCTCTCAATCTGAGTACATACCATTTATCCCCACTGTCTCCCAACTCCATAACCTCTCAATCTGAGTACATACCATTTATCCCCACTGTCTCCCAACTCCATAACCTCTCAATCTGAGTACATACCATTTATCCCCACTGTCTCCCAACTCCATAACCTCTCAATCTGAGTACATACCATTTGTCCCCACTGTCTCCCAACTCCCTAACCTGTCAATCTGAGTAAATACCATTTCTCCCCACTGTCTCCCAACTCCATAACCTCTCAATCTGAGTACATACCATTTATCCCCACTGTCTCCCAACTCCATAACCTCTCAATCTGAGTACATACCATTTGTCCCCACTGTCTCCCAACTCCCTAACCTGTCAATCTGAGTAAATACCATTTATCCCCACTGTCTCCCAACTCCATAACCTGTCAATCTGAGTACATACCATTTATCCCCACTGTCTCCCAACTCCCTAACCTGTCAATCTGAGTACATACCATTTATCCCCACTGTCTCCCAACTCCCTAACCTGTCAATCTGAGGACATACATTTTTCCCCACTGTCTCCCAACTTCATAACCTCTCAACCTGAGTACATACCATTTATCCCCACTGTCTCCCAATTCCGTAACCTGTCAATCTGAGTACATATCATTTATCCACACGGTCTCCCAACTCCCTAACCTGTCAATCTTAGTACATACCATTCATCCCCACTCTCTCCCAATTCCCTAACCTGTCAATCTGAGGACATACCATTTATCCCCACTGTCTCCCAACTCCATAACCTCTCAATCTGAGTACATACCATTTATCCCCACTGTCTCCCAACTCCATAACCTCTCAATCTGAGTACATACCATTTATCCCCACTGTCTCCCAACTCCATAACCTCTCAATCTGAGTACATACCATTTGTCCCCACTGTCTCCCAACTCCCTAACCTGTCAATCTGAGTAAATACCATTTCTCCCCACTGTCTCCCAACTCCATAACCTCTCAATCTGAGTACATACCATTTATCCCCACTGTCTCCCAACTCCATAACCTCTCAATCTGAGTACATACCATTTGTCCCCACTGTCTCCCAACTCCCTAACCTGTCAATCTGAGTAAATACCATTTATCCCCACTGTCTCCCAACTCCATAACCTGTCAATCTGAGTACATACCATTTATCCCCACTGTCTCCCAACTCCCTAACCTGTCAATCTGAGTACATACCATTTATCCCCACTGTCTCCCAACTCCCTAACCTGTCAATCTGAGGACATACATTTTTCCCCACTGTCTCCCAACTTCATAACCTCTCAACCTGAGTACATACCATTTATCCCCACTGTCTCCCAATTCCGTAACCTGTCAATCTGAGTACATATCATTTATCCACACGGTCTCCCAACTCCCTAACCTGTCAATCTTAGTACATACCATTCATCCCCACTCTCTCCCAATTCCCTAACCTGTCAATCTGAGGACATACCATTTATCCCCACTGTCTCCCAACTCCATAACCTCTCAATCTGAGTACATACCATTTATCCCCACTGTCTCCCAACTCCATAACCTCTCAATCTGAGTACATACCATTTATCCCCACTGTCTCCCAACTCCATAACCTCTCAATCTGAGTACATACCATTTGTCCCCACTGTCTCCCAACTCCCTAACCTGTCAATCTGAGTAAATACCATTTCTCCCCACTGTCTCCCAACTCCATAACCTCTCAATCTGAGTACATACCATTTATCCCCACTGTCTCCCAACTCCATAACCTCTCAATCTGAGTACATACCATTTGTCCCCACTGTCTCCCAACTCCCTAACCTGTCAATCTGAGTAAATACCATTTATCCCCACTGTCTCCCAACTCCATAACCTGTCAATCTGAGTACATACCATTTATCCCCACTGTCTCCCAACTCCCTAACCTGTCAATCTGAGTACATACCATTTATCCCCACTGTCTCCCAACTCCCTAACCTGTCAATCTGAGGACATACATTTTTCCCCACTGTCTCCCAACTTCATAACCTCTCAACCTGAGTACATACCATTTATCCCCACTGTCTCCCAATTCCGTAACCTGTCAATCTGAGTACATATCATTTATCCACACGGTCTCCCAACTCCCTAACCTGTCAATCTTAGTACATACCATCCATCCCCACTCTCTCCCAATTCCCTAACCTGTCAATCTGAGGACATACCATTTATCCCCACTGTCTCCCAACCCCGTAACCTGTCAATCTGAGGACATACCATTTATCCCCACTCTCTCCCAACTCCCTAACCTGTCAATCTGAGTACATACCATTTATCCCCACTGTCTCCCAATTCCCTAACCTGTCAATCTGAGGACATACTATTTATCCCCACTCTCTCCCAACTCCCTAACCTGTCAATCTGAGAACATACCATTTATACACACTGTCTCCCAATTCCGTATCCTGTCAATCTGAGTTCATACCATTTATCCCCACTGTCTCCCAACTCCCTAACCTGTCAATCTGAGTAAATACCATTTATCCCCACTGACTCCCAACTCCCTTACAATTTCTAACCCAAGTCAAAATTCCAAGCTCTCTCGTTTTTGCCAATTATCTTTTGTGTGGAACCTTATCGAATGCCTTCTGGAAGTTCTCATAGATAACATCTACAGACATTGTTTTTCTACCTTATTAGTGATCTCCTCAAAACATTCAACTGGATTAGTCAGACATGAGTTCGCTTTAACAGAGCCACGCTCTCTCTCTCTGATCAGCTCATATTTGCTCAAGTGCTCAGTCACACTATAATTAATCACCAATTCTGGTAACATCCCTGCAACTGACGTTAAACTGACAGGCCTACAGTTACCTGGTTTCTCTATCTCACCCTAAATAATGCAATGACAGTAGCAATTTTGCTGCACAGTCCAGTGGCACAATTCCCGAATCAAGAGAGCTTTGTAAGATTATGACTAACGCTTCTGCAATTCCAACACCTCCTTGTTTTAATACGCTGGGGTGTTTACCATTAGCCTTTTTGTTACTTGCAAATCTTGTTTCCGTATTCCCTTCTTGCATCTCTTAATATTTTCTTCGTATCCCTTTGTTGTTTCCGATATTTCTCCCAGTCCTCTGGATTGCGGCTTTACTTGGCATGTGTGTCCGTCACTTCCTTCCTCCCCTCCCCTTCCCCCCGTCCTTTCCCTGACTCTGTACTTGCTTAAAAACTGTTCAATCTTTAATTCTTCCAGTTCTGATGAAAGATACTTCAATCTGAAGCGTTAAATCTGTTCTTCTACCCACGGATGCTGCCTGACGTGCTGAGCATTTCCAGCATTTTTCAGATTTGCAGCATCCGCATTATTTCATCAATAATCTGTTCAGATACACTCAGTTCGGGCGGTGTCTCAAATCCCCGGACCCTGACTTGTTCACCAATACAAGAGTTGAATACGAGAGAAGAAATGACAGTAACTCTCCTGGACAACAAGGCAGCGTTTGTTTGGATTTTGCACGAAGGAGCCCCAGCATCCTGAGGTCAATGCGGGTCAAAGGATAAATCTCCCGTTGTTGGAAACATTGGATTTCGGTGACGGTTCGAGGCTGTGATTTACATTCAAAAACCTCAACCTATAACCGTGTCATAAACGAAAATTATCTTTGAAAATGATTTACAACAGCATGATTTCAGTGCGTGAGTTAACATTTGGACATTTTATTCTGTTAAATGGCGCTTCTTCCAGTAAGTTAACTTTTGTAAAAAAAATCGTTTCAATATTGATACAATCAACTCAGAGAGTTCACAATATGGATAAAACTTTTCAATCTCCTTGAACTAATACACAAATACACGGCGATGGGTCAGTTCTGCTGCTTTAAAACACTGCAATTGTGCTCAGTATATTCGGGGTCCTTACCTTGTGCTGCGGCCCCTGATTCAGTTTCCACAGTGTCCGGGTAAGTTCGGGTTGTGGGGTCTGCAGGTTAATGACACAACCTGTGTAAAGATCAGTTCCATACCACAGTCATAAACACGACCTTCAGCCTGATCAGTACAATCCCTCTCCGCCCTGTTCTCTGGTGTGAGGCTCGGTCTGAATCACACACTGTCTCATTCGGATCGAATTGTTCTGATAAATTACTGATCTTTTAACCGAAGTCATTAATTCTTTATGTGGTAACAATGATTAAATTGACCGCCAGCTCTTCCATCTGTGGTTCACGAGACCCCACATAGAAACTGTGTTCTGCAGCCGGATTCAGTTCTGTGTCCTCAATTCGATTTTATTGCTCATCATAAAACTTCTTTATTATCGGAAAATAAAAGGGCAGAGACAGCAAGTGGCAAATCTCGCTGTTAGTTTATTGGCATCAAACGCCAAAGGGAAGGACACATTGAACTCTCTGAGTTGAAACGTTAAGTGTTTGGAATTATCTTGCCTTTCGATCAGTAGTTGTTTCTTTATCACTATTCTAATTCTGTATAAATGAATTGTATTCGGATCCCGGCTTTATTAATCTCAGTTTAAAGCCCGTTTTCATGCCAACCTGATCCTTATTGCCCTGAATTTGTACAATTGCCGTCACAGGTTATTTTCCTATTAACAACAGAGCAATGATTACGCAGGCAGAAAGGAAATGGGTGACCGCCAGGCAGAGGAAAAGGACTAGGCAGGTAGAGCAGGAGTCCCGTGGGGCCATCACCCTCTCGAACTGATAAACCGCTTTGGATACTTTTGGGGGAGATGGCTTGACAGGGGAAAGCAGCAAGAGCCAAGTTCGTGGCACCACGGGTGGCTCTGCTGCACAAGAGAGGAGGAAAGAAGAGGCAGGGCTATATTGATAGAGCATTCAGTTGTCAGGGGAACAGATAAGCGTGTCTGTGGCGGCAAACGCGACGCCAGGATGGTCTGTTGCCTCCCTGGTGCTCGGGTCAAGGATGTCACGAAGCGGGGCTGCAGGGCATTCTGGAGGGGGAGGGTGAACAGCCAGTAGTCGTGGTCCATATCGGTACCAACGACATAGGTAAAAAGGGATGAGGTCCTGCAAGGTGAATTTAAGGAGTTAGGAGAAAAATTAAAAAGCAGGACCTCAAAGGTATTAGAATCATAGAATCATAGAAGTTACAACCTCAGGATTACTACCAGTGCCACGTGCTAGTGAGTATAGCAACAGGAAAATAGACCGGATGAATGCGGGATGGTGTAGGAGGGAGGGATTTAGGTTCCTGGGACATTGGGACCGGTTCTGGGGGAGGTGGGCCCTGTACAAGCGGGAGAGGTTACAGCCGAGCAGGACCGGGACCAATGTCCTCGCGGATGGTTTTGCTGGTGCTATTGGAGAAGGTTTAAACTGGAGTGGCAGGGGGATGGGAATCTGAAGGGGAGTCAGAAAGGAGTAAATTTGAGAGCAGCAAGAGAGGGGAAGACCCAGGGGAAATTTTCAATACAAATAGTACAATCAGTTGTTCAAGAACAAGTGAAAGGGAAAAGCAGAGAGCAGCAGAAAGAAAGTGTACTTTAGGCATTACAGATAAAGTGAAAACTCGAAGGCGTAAAACGATTAACCCAGCATCAAAGCTGAAGGTCAGGCTAGGGTGTGTGGCCCAACTAAGAGTTCTAAATACAAATTCACGGAGCATAAGGAATAAATTAAATGAACTACAGGTTCAGATTCAAATTGGAGGGTATGACATGATAGCTATTACTGAGACATGGCTGCAGATTGGTCAGGATTGGGAACTAAATATACTGGATTATAAGGTCTACAGGAGAGATATGGAAAATGGAAGAGGGGGAGGAGTAGCCTCAGTGATAAGAGATGCAATCACTTTAATGATAAAGGAGGATATAACGAGAGGTAAGCAGCCAACAGAGACCTTATGGGTTGAATTGAGAAATAAGAAAGGATATAAGACCATAGTGGGAGTTTTGTATAGGACCCCTGGAAGCAGCTCTGAAGTGCTAGATTGGATAAATGCAGAGATTAGACAAGCGTGTAAGAAAGGCATAGTGGTCTTAATGGGGGTCTTTAACCTTCACATAGATTGGGAAAAGCAGACGAGCAACTGTCAGAAAGATAGTGAATTTCTTGAGTGTGTCCGGGATAGTTTTCTACAGCAGTATGTCCCAGAGGCAACAAGGGGGCAAGCCATACTCGATTAGTAATGAGTAATGAACCAGATTTAGTTTTTTTAATTTTTATTCGTTCACGGGATGTGGGCGTCGCTGGCAAGGCCGGCATTTATTGCCCATCCCTAACTGCTTAACTGTGCGTGGACATCTATCCAATAGCGATCATAACATGACCGAGTTCAAGGTAGTGTTTGAAAGGGATAATAGCCAAGATTCTGGACTTGGGTAAGGCCGACTTCGATGGGATGAGACAGAGACTGTCCACAGTAAACTGGGCAAATCTGTTGATGGGTAAAACGAGCGATGATCAGTGCGAAATGTTTTAAGGAACATTTAACGTGATACAGAATCGGTTTATACCCCTGAGGGGCAACAACTCTACTTGCAAAAAAAACCCAGCAATGCACAACTAAAGAGGTAACGGACAGTATAAGACATAAGGATTATTATAGTTACATTAGGAAAAAGAGGGAGTTCTGGAGCAGTGTTGGCCCCTTAAAAACTGAAAGTGGGGATATTGTCATTGACAATGGGGAAATGGCAGACGTGTTGAATAATTACCTTGCGTCAGTATTTACAGTAGAAAAAGAGGATAGCATGCCGGAAATCCCAAGAAAACTAATATTGAATCGGGGACAGGGACTAAATAAAATTAACATAAGTAAAGCAACAGCAATAAAGAAAATAATAGCACTAAAGTGTGAGAAATCCCCAGGACCAGATGGTTTCCATCCCAGTGTTTTAAAGGAAGTAGGTGAGCACATTGCAGATGACCTAACTATAAACTTTCAAAGTTCTCTAGATTCAGGAACTGTCCCACTAGATTGGAAAATTGCACATGTCCCTCTACTTTTTAAGAAAGGAGAGAGAGGGAAACCAGGGAATTATAGACCAGTAAGCCTAACATCTGTTGTGGGGAAAATGCTGGAGTCTATAATTAAGGATAGGGTGACTGAACACCTCGAGAATTTTCAGTTAATCAGAGAGAGCCAGCATGAATTTCTGAAAGGTAGGTCGTGCCTGACAAACCTGATTGATTTTTTTGAAAAGGTGACTAAAGTATTGGACAGGGGAATGTCAATGGATGTTATTTATTGGACTTCCAGAAGGTATTTGATAAAGTCCCACACAATAGACTGTTAGCTAAGATGGAATCGAGGGAAAAGTACAGACTTGTTAGGAAGTTTGCTGAGCGAAAGGCGACAGAGAGTAGGGATAATGGGTAGGTACTCATATTGGCGGGGTGTGACTAGTGGAGTCCCGCAGGTATCTGTCTTGAGGCCTCAATTATTCACAATATTTATTAACGACTTAGATGAAGGCATAGAAAGTCTCATATCTAAGTTTGCCGATGATACAAAGATTGGTGGCATTGTAAGCAGTGTGGATGAAAACATAAAATTACAAAGCGATATTGATAGATTCCGTGAATGGGCAAAACTGTGGCAAATGGAATTCAATGTAGACAAATGTGAGGTCATCAACTTTGGATCAAAAAAGGATCGAACAGTGTACTTTCTAAATGGTAAAAAGTTAAAAACAGTGGATGCCCAAAGGGACTTCGGGTTACAGGTACATCGATCATTGAAGTGTCATGAACAGGTGCAGAAAATAATCAATAAGGCTAATGGAATGCTGGCCTTTATATCGAGAGCACGAGAGTACAAGGGGGCAGAAGTTATGCTGCAGCTATACAAAACCCTGGTTAGACCGTACCTGCAGTACTGTGAGCTGTTCTGGGCACCGCACCTTCGGAAGGACATATTGCCCTTGGAGGGAGTGCAGCATAGGTTTACTCGAATGATACCCGGACTTCAAGGGTTAAGTTACGAGGAGAGATGACACAAATTGGGGTTGTATTCTCTAGAGTTTAGAAGGTTAAGGAATCATCTGATCGAACTTTATTAGATATTAAGGGGAATAGGTAGGGTGGATAGAGAGAGACTATTTCCGCTGGTTGGGGATTCTGGGATTTGGGGGCACAGTCTAAAAATTAGAGCCAGACCTTTCAGGAGTGAGATTAGAAAACATTTCGACACACAAAGTGTGGTTGAAGTTTGGAACTCTCTTCTGCAAACGGCAATTGTTACGAGCTCAAATGCTAAATTTAAATGTGAGATAGATAGCTTTTTGTTGTCCAAAGGTATTAAGGGAAATGGGCCAAAGGCACGTATTTGGAGCTAAATCACAAATCAGCCATGATCTTTAACGAATGGCGTAAAGGCACGAGAGGCTGAATGGCCTTCTCCTGTTCCTATGTTCCTAAGAACATTTGGAATCTGAAGGAATCAAGAGATATGTTGATTGGCCCGGAAAGTGGAGTGGAGGTCGAACATCAGCCATGATCTGATTGAATTGTGGAGCCGGCTCGAGGGCCCGTATGGCCTACTCCTGCTCCTTATTCTTTAGGTTCTTATGACCATCCGACAGCATAGTGCTCCCTCAGTATTGACCATTCGACCGCACTGTGCTCCCTCAGTACTGACCATCTAACAGCCCTGTGCTCCCTCAGTACTCACCATCCGACAGCACAGTGCTCCCTCAGGACTGACCATCCGACAGAACAGTGCTCTCTCAGTACTGCACTGCAGTGTCAGCTTAAATTATGTGTTTACGTTTCTGGAGTGGAATTTGAACTCAGAACCTTCTGACTCAGAGGTGAGAGTGCTACCACTGAGCCACGGCTGGCATCTGAAATGGAGAGAGGGAGATGGAGGGGCTTACGGAGACCACACTGGACCGTGGATGTGGCTGAAGGCACGGCTGTCAAAAGAAGGACAAATGGACTGTGGATGCACAAGTTCCCAGAAGTGGAGGACCGGAGTGGTGAGCGACTCACCAATCAAAAAGCCAGGGGTGTGATGGAGTCCGTCGCTTGGACTTCCCAATTTTTAACTGAAGGAAATTGTGTCTCATCTAAAACAGAATGTTGGTCTGACAAACTCAAGGACATTGGAGTCATAGAATCATGGAAGGTTACTGCACAGAAGGAGGTCATTCGGCCCATCGAGCACGTGCCGGCTCTATGCAAGAGCAGTCCAGCCCGTCCCACTCCTCTACCCTTTCCCCGTTGTCCTGTATTTTTTTCCTTTCAAGTATTTATCCCGTTCCGTTTTGAAGGCCATGATTGAATCTGCCTCCACCACCCTCTCTGGCAGTGCATTCCAGACACTAACCACTCGCTGTGTAAAAACGTTTTTCCTCATGTCACCTTTAGTTCTTTTGCCAATCCCCTTGAAGTTAAGTCCTCTGATTCTTGACCCTTCCGCCAATGGGAACAGTTTCTCTCTATCTGCTCTGTCCAGACTCTTCATGACTTTGAACAACTCTATCAAATCTCCTCTCAACCTTCTCTGTTGAAGGAGAATAACCCCAGCTTCTCCAGTCTATCCACGTAACTAAAGTGCCTCATCCCGGGTATCATTCTGGTAAATCTCTTCTGCACGTTCTCTAAGGCCTTCACATTTTTCCTAAAGTGCGTGTCCCAGAACTGGACACAATACTCCAATTGTGGCTGAACCAGTGTTTTATGAAGGTTCATCATGACATCCTTGCTTTTGGGCTCCATGCCTCTATTTATAAACCTGATGTGGAGATGCTCACTCGCTCACCTGACGAAGGAGATAATCTCCGAAAGCTTGTGATTTTCAAATAAAACTGTTGGACTATAACCTGGTGTTGTAAGATTCCTTACATCTATTTATTAAGCCCAGGATCCCGTATGCTTTTTTAACTGCTTACTGAACCAACCCTGCCACCTTCAACGATTTGTGCACATATAACCCCTGAACTCTCTGATCCTGCACGAAGGGTCAAGAGAGGCGGTGGTTTTGTCAGCGTCCATCTGAAAGCTGGTCCGTGTGTGTGGATTATGTAATGAAAGGGCAGCATGTAGATGAGGACGAGGAGGGAGTCAAGGATTGAACCTTTAGAAACATCAGAGATAATGGTGATTGGGTGGGAAGAGAAGATTCTCCTGGCTCTGATCAGATAGGTGAGTGGAACCAAGCGAGGGTCGGCCCACCAAAAGTGACCAGTAACCCATTGAAGAGGAAATGATGGGTGGGTTTGCTGTAGGTGTGCAGATGGGTTGGGGAGGGCCGTGGAGGGATTTAAACCTAAGGATGAGAACTTTAAATTTAAGGTATATGGATCTGGGAGCCAGCGAGGGTCAGTGAGGCCGAGCAGGACCTGGTGCTGGTTGGACACGTACTGCACAGTTTTGGACGAGCTCGCGTTTATGGAAGGTGGGGGTTGGGTGTCCAGCCAGGGGTGTATTGGAGGAATGGAGTCTGGAGGGGACAGAGGCATTGATGAGGGTTTCAATGGCAATGGGCTGAGGAAGGAATGGAGGCGGGTGAGGGAAAAACGGGGCCTTTGTGATGGAGGTCAATCGGGTCATGAGCTCAGCTCGGTGTTACGCGGGACCAATTTTACTGGAGCCGTTAACCAATATAGAATGAACGGGTAAACATCTGCAGTAAAATAGCGGAGAGAGGAATGTCACTGGGACACGTTCAGTGTCCGTCCCCGAATATCACCCAGGCATTTCGAGGCTGCAATCCTCAACCTGCCCTTTAACTGTCCTCGTGTCAGAGACACAGAATTCATATTTTAACTGGGAAACTGCGGAGAATCGGTAACATTTATAAATGAATCTCCATGATTGAACATGGTCAATACAATTATATAAAAACTGTAAATGGAGCTGTTCATTATTATTGGATCAGTCCTGTATGAGAACAGATTTAAACTTTATTCCTAAGAGAGGTCTGATTAAGATAATCACATGGACTTTGAGAACTTTTTGTTTTATTCACCACATTATTTACATCGGAGTCAAAGCTGCTGATGCAATGTGTTTGTTAAACTGACTGTAACGAATAGCAATGGTCAGGGGTATAACCGTGTCAGTGGAGACTTATCCCCTGTATAAATCAGGGCTTGTTGGAATGGATCAGCTCAGAGTGCCTGCCGGAGTTGTGGTTTCCAGGCCAACAGAAGTCGCTGCTTCTCACTGAAATGGGATCTCCAGTAATAATTCAGATGCAACGCATGTATTATCCTGTTCTTGCAGCCGTTGGAGTTCCAGGTAAGCCATTATCCCAGCTGTTAATGGTTTAATTCAGTGTTAAGTTTAATGCTATACTTGGCAAATTACTTTTTTCTCACTACTATTACACAGTGACCTGTTCTGTTCTATCGGTTGAATGATGGAATGTGTTAAGTCTCTGCTCTTTCGGTCTTGTAGGAGCTGCATTATATCCGTAATGATGTTTGTATATCCAACCCTGGCATTGTTACTGGATTATTCTCTGTATTAATATATTGTTGAATAATGCTATCTCCTTAACTTCTAAACGCTCGAAATTGTAGGAGTTATATTATATCTGTTGTGACCTTTGTATATACAACCCTGACATTATTACTGGATTATTGCCTGTACTGAATGTATTGGAATCAGACGCTGTCTGGACTAAGAGCTGGTATCAGACCACCAGGAGCTGTTAATATTTCCATCGTGTGGAACTTTTCTGGAATATGTTTTCATCAATGTATTTTCAGTGATTGATAATGAGACAGCTCACGGTCTCAGTGTTACAGGGAGGCAGTGCAGTGTCCTCCCTCCCCAATAACATGCTTCAGTTTAACTGGGATGTCAATGTATTTATTGGTGATGACTGTTATGAAATATTATTTCATTACGTGTGTATCTGACGCCGTTTCAGATATCTGGCTACTGAACTGAGTTTGCTATTGACTCTTTCACATCTCCTTCTCTGCTTCACTGTGGATGAATTCACTGACTGTCACTGGACTTCATTGTAAAATGAAAAGTTTTGATGTTATGTTGTCAAAGTTCACACTCTATCTGTTGGAATCAGGAGCCCTTCTGTGTATCTGCAGATTATAAGTGTGATTTTGGGGTTTTGTTCATTGAACAATCCCGCCATCCATCACTTTACTTTATAATTACAGGAGAATGAATCTCAATTATTGTGAGATCTGCCTGGGAGAGGCATTTGATTCTGTTTATTCCATGATTTGTAGATGAAGTGAACAGTGTAGGTGAACAGGTGGAGACTTGAATGATCTGTAGAAACATTAAACTATTCCACAAAGGCTTCACTATTTAACAAACTGACACTGAAAATAGGATCGGTGGAACACGGGGCTGGTGAGCAGAATGCAGCCACAGGATGATAGAATTTAATCGGATATGAAAATGGACTTGAGAAAGAGAGTGGAGTGAGTGATAGAGAGGGCGAATGAGAGGGAAAGCAAGATGCTGTGGTGTGAATAATTCATCAGAATGAACTGCTGAAACTTCCAGTACAATTAAACATAGGAAATTTGACTTATGGTATGGTCAGATTGGGTGAGTTTTTATTCTGTGACTCGCTCCTCATGTTTATATCCCTGTCAGGTCCTCAGTCTGTTTTTGTGAATGTTCCTTGTTTTCCAACGTAACACTAACATAATGAAAATTTACTTCAAAAATAGAATCAGAATTTTCTTGATCGTAATGAATTATTCATATACTGTATTTTTAAAGCGAGGCTGAATTCAATAAACAACGAGGTTGATTTAATTAATACTTATCAATTTAATTTTAATTGAATGCACAAAGTAAATTTATTGAACATATTTTATACAGAACACAGGTTCCCTGACACCAATAACCACAGAAATGAACTGTTGAATGTATTAGTTGGATTGTGTTAGTGGGACCAAGAGATTAGATTTCCTCGAACATTCTGCGGCCGTCTCTCCCTGTGAATCCCAGCCTCTCCTCTCACTGCATTGAATCCTCTGTCTCCTCATCCGTTTCTTCAGTTTGTACACTTTCCCAAATCTTCTGTTCCTGACTCCCCTCCAGCTCCTACATGTCCTTTTAAGTGTCTCCCTCCCAATCTCACTCATTAGCTCGCTCTCCAGCTGACTTTCCCGTTGAGTGCCAGCTCCTGTCGGCTCTCTGAGCCCATATCAACAAAGAGGCTCCACGTCCCCCTGTCCCCTCACCTTCCTGACCCTTCTCTCTCTTTCCCTCGCCATTTGGAGCCTAAATCTGGCTTTAATCCGCTGGATTCCTGGTGTGTAAAACCCCATCTCCATTCCCCACTGGCACTGCGCCCTCACTCAGCCCTTTCAGTGGATCCGGTGCTCACTTTATTCACTTTCTATATCCATCTCCCAATTCATTATTGATCATTGTGTTTAAAAACATCTCTCTGCCCGAAAGCGCTGCCCAGGTCAGTCAATCACTTTCCACCCTTCGATGCAACAACGAAGCTGGAAATTTCACCCCAGATCCTCTCAAACTGCTGCTTTGGCTCCAGGTCTGATCAGTAATTTCTCTGCTTCCTTTTCTCTCTCTTACAGTTAACTTGGTGGCGATTGTGATCCTGTCCCGAGGAAAGTGCGGTCTCTCCAAATGTATCAGTCGCTACCTGGTGGGAATGGCAGTGGCCGATCTCATGGTCGTTATAGCGGATCCGATATTGAGACAGATTACTTTGATGTATCTCCCAATGTCATTCCTGGAAATTACTCCCGTGTGTAGTTTTATTATATTCTTGGGTTTTGTAACCGCGAATGTTTCTGTCTGGTTCACAGTCGCGTTCACCTTTGATCGATTTGTGGCCATTTGTTGTGTGAAGCTGAAAACTAAATATTGCACCGAGAGAACGGCGGCTGTGGTTCTGGGAACAATGAGTGTGCTGGGCTGTTTGGTGAATGTCCCCTGGTATTTTACACTTGAAACTCAATTCATAATTGATAAAGTTCCTTGGCTTTGTGTGAATAAACCGAGCTTCCGTAGTTCCGCCGCATGGGCAGCATTTGAGATGTTTCACCTCATTTTAACCCCTTGTGTCCCGGTCTGTCTGATTTTGCTGCTCAATGTTCTGACAGTCAGGCGCATTTTAGTGTCCAGTCGAATCCGCAGGGGACTCCGGGGCCGCAGCAATGGAGAGAATCAGAGTGATCCAGAGATGGAGAACCGAAAGAAATCCATTATTTTACTCTTCAGTATATCGGGCAGTTTTATACTGTTGTGGCTGACATCGGTTGTCTTTTACATTTATGTGCGAATTGCAGACATTCGGTATATTTACTCCTACACTGACCCTGTTTTGCTCACAGAAAACACAGCAAAGATGCTGCAGCTCCTCAGTTCCTGCACAAACACGTGTATTTATGTCCTGACGCAGACTAAATTCAGAGAGGAGCTGAAGAACGCGGTGAAATACCCACTCAATTTAATTGTTAATTTAGTGAAATCATAGAAAGAACTGAAGGGTTTCAAGCAAATCCCATTTCATACTCCATCCCCTACACTTCCCGGGGGTTGGAAAATACATTTTATATTAGCAGCACAAAGCCCTGAAATGATCTGAAATCTGATTCTGAGATTATATTTTATTGATAATCTGACCCATTGAGGCAGGATTTGCTTCACAGGCGACACATGAATTGTTGCTCGAAATGGCGGCTCCAAAGAGCTCATCTGGGCTTCAACGAGATGACCACCGGGCAAATTTTGAAAAGCTGGTAATAAAAGTAGCTGCTGTGGGCCTGATCAGAATAGGTGCAGTCCCCATAAATGGAAAGGTAGAGAGCGAGGGGGAGAGAGAGAGAGAGGGAGAAGGAGAGAGAGAGCGAAAGAGGCGAGGGAGAGAGAGAGAGAGAGAGAGAGACAGAGAGACGCAGCAGAGAGAGAAACTGAGAGAAGGGGAAAGAGGGACAGAGTGATACAGACAGATGGAGAGAGAAAGCAGGGACAAAAAATATATAATGATTTTAAAAAGCGCAGAAAATTTCAGACAGATTCATATCAAAGCGAGGGTGTGTGTGAGATTGAAAGAGAGAGAGAGAGAGAGAGAGAGAAGCAAAGAGGGAGAAAGACAGAGCTACTCGGAGAAGGAGAGATATACAGACAGTTTGTAAGAAAGGAGAGAAAAATAACGAGAGAAAGAATGAGTGAAATAAATCATATATATAATGAGATAGAGCAAGCAGGCATGGATGGATCGAAAGGGAGAGACTGAGAAATAAATACAAAGTGATGGAAGTAGAAGTGGAAATAACAAGATAGAAAAACACACAGAAAATAAATAGAGACAAACGACATAAACAGAGAGCAGACACAATGAAAGACGGACAAACATATATAGTGACAGGAGGGTAGAGACAGTATTGCGAATAGAATACAGAAAGCATTATATAGCCAAACAAACTGTGTAATCAGCCTGGAGTGTGTGAGAGTGCTGACCAGCAGAACAGCAGCAGATGAAGCAGGCCAGACAGTTCATGTTTGTTCTGGGGTAGCACTCTTGTGGATTTAATTTTGACATTTCTAAAGATGATGCCTGGAGGCTGCACAATAAAGTCACTCAGTCTTGTGTACCTGACCCTGACCATTACTGACTGCAGGAGTTTCCCAGCTGCTCTGTGTAGTAAACATGCATCTGATAAACGAGAGTCTGAGACTAATTCGGCTTCAGCATGTCTGAAGGGAACAGACTCTTAAAAGGAGCAAGGATCGTTCAAAGGATTGTTAATGATACATTGTAAAACATCACAGATCAGAGAATAGACTACCGTAGCTACAAGAACGATTCCAGGAGGTCTCGAGGTCGTTTGAACGCCTGCCGAATTAACTTGGTTACGTTGTGGACACTGAGAGAAAACAACTGAAGTGTCAATCAATCGTGGGTTGTATTTGTCGGAACGAAATGTTGTCAAGCCATTGTCCCAGAGGTGTGATTCTGTGTTAAAAGTGTCTGTAGCAGTTGGGCAAATGTTGAGTGGGGAGAGACACAGATCCACCACGACAGCTGCAACCTCACCTTTCGCTTCCTGGCAACACCACCTCACCTGGAATCTTCCTGACTGCTCGCTATCTCCCAGCTTGATGCCTCGATGTAGATTTACAGATTGCCTGTGAAGCAGATGACCTGGATATAAGAGAAAGTCACGCTACACTACAACGGTATCCCTCAAAATACTTGGAATCTTCCCCCAACCTTGAGCCAACCATAAGGATATAACTGTTGTCATGGGCTTCGTCCAAGATACACATTGGATTTCCAAACGGTTATGCATTTTAGGAATTCAGAATGTGTTGTTTATTGGTGTTAAAGCAATTCTAAATCGGGTATAATCCCCAGATGTCGTTTAAATTCTAATCTCAATTTTTCTGGTGTATTAATAAGAACTGATTGTTTTCTTTATGAAGCCGTGGTTTGTGCCTGAAGTTTCTTTCGTGAAAAAAGCGCATTACGTTAAATATGAAATTAAATCTTGTGGAGATAAAAAAGGCATTGCCCCAAATTAAAGTGTAAAATCACTTTGCACCTTTTTGCTCCTCCATCTGGACCATGTGTAACTTTCCCAGTGAGCTGCTGGATTCTGTAATAAATCATAATGTACTCTTACCCCTTCTGCTGTGTTACTAAACTGGACAGGGTCCTGCAGCACTCTCCTGCTCTGTTACTGTTACAAATACTGTTATTGTTTCAGATTAATAAAAATATGAATAATGGAGAAATGAACCAAATCCCAGATCAGAACTACATTCAGATTGAGACCAATTTTACTCTGATTTATTTAATAGAAGCTGGAATTGCAAACTCCACAAAAAAATGGCTCATTTGACGTTTCCTCTGAATGTCTCGTCTCTCCTTCTCCGTAAACATTACGTCCAAATAAACAAATGTTAATCCATTTTTTGCAGAAGTTCACGTTTTGATGTTTAATTCTCTCACTGCGCCGCTGTCTTTATGTTAAACACCAGCTAGTGCTAGTCTCACTCAGTTTGTATCTTTAACTATAGTGCAACAGTGATTTAACAGGAACAGCAAATGAACCCTCTCCGTCTCTCTCATCATAACAAGCTCCACCTTGCCCCTCAGTCAGATGGATGCCTTAATAGTGGCCATTTTGTTTCAGGATCAGGACGGCCATTTCGTTTAAGCTTCATGGCGGCAAATTTGTTTGATATTGCCCCCTTGCCCGCCGGTAAATTGGCTGCCTTACCCCTCAGTAAGATAGCCGCCTTGCCCCTCAGTAAGATGTCCAGCTTGCCCCTCAGTAAGATTGCTGCCTTACTGGCTGCCATTTTGTTTCAGGGTTATGGCGTTGAAATTGTTGTTCATAGTTTCATATTTTCATAGTAGGTACGGCACAAGAGGAGGCCATTCAGCCCACTCTGCCTGTGCCAGCTCTTTGAAAGGGCTATCCAATTAGTCCGTTTATTGATCCACACTTGTCCAAGTGGCTATTCATTTTGTCCCTGATTATTTTTTTCTGAAAGCTTCCCCATCACCGAGGTTAAACTGACTTGCCTGTTGTTGACGGGTTTATCCTGACACCCTTATTGAACAAGGGTGTAACATTTGCAATTCACCAGTCGTCTGGCACCACCTCCGTATCTAAGGAAGATTGGAAGATTATGACCATTAATTCAGCAATTTCCATCCTGACTTCCCTCACCAACCTAGGATGCATCCCATCTGGACCGGGTGACTTATCTGCTTTAAGCATAGCCAGCCTTTTTAGCACCACCTCTTTATCAATTTTTAGCCCATCCAGAAACTCAACTACCTTCCCTTTTACAGTGAATTTGCCAACAACTTTTTCCTGGTAAAGACAGATGCAAAGTAATCATTTCGTGCCTCAGCCACGCCGTGTGCCGCCATGTGTAGATCTCCTTTTTGGCCCCGAATCAGCCAAATCCCTCTTCTTACTACCCGTTTACTATTATATGCCTGTGGAAGACTTTGCGATTCTGTTTTGTGTTAGTCTATTTCATATTCTCTCTTTGCCCCTCTTATTTCCTTTTCCACTTCTCCTCTCAGCTTTCTATATTCAGCCTGGTTCTCACTTGTATTATCAACCTGACATCTGTCATATGCCCCCTTTCTCTGCTTCATCTTACTCTCTATATCTTTCGTCATCCATGGATATCTGGCTTTGTTTGCCCCAGATCTCCGAAGGAATGACCCTGGACTGTAACCAAACCATCCCCTCTTTAAAGGCTGCCGCTTGTTTGATTCCAGTTTTGCCAATCTTTGTTTCCAATTTACCTGGTCCAGATCCGATCTCAACCCACTGAAATTGGCACTCCTGCAATGAAGTATTTTCACTCCAGATTGCTCCTTGTCCTTGCCGATGTCTAATCTAAACCTCATGATACTATGATCACTGTTTCCTAAATGTTGCCCCACTGAAACTTGCTTCAGTTGACCCACCTTATTCCCCAGAACAGCAGAATGGGAAAGCATAGTAATCAGGAATGATGCTAAGAGGAGGCCGAGCCTACGGAAAAATCATTGCGTGCTCAGTTCCTACGCTGGCCGAGCAGATAGAGGAAGTACCGTCGAGCTGGACCATCCCCTGCCCCCACCTGTCCCAGATGGAGAAGTTCCTGAGGAGGAACCCCTTTGACGACAAAGCCCTCAGACAACAAGGAACGTTCTGCGGGTCCTTCAGGGAAAGGAGAGACTGGACCGGATCGGTCAGTTCCGCGAACATACGGTCGATGCCATTTGGCAGAAGGTCTCGTCGCCAGAACTGACCAACCGGCGCCAGTTGTGACCTGGATGTTGGTGAGAATGGCTATTCCAGTTCAGTCCATCCAACATGCACGGAATCTCAGCGCCACCGCGAGCTGCCCTCGAGGCTGCAGCACGGCGAGACCAACATCTACCTTCTGATGGACTGTCCCTTCTTGCGGAAGGTGTGGAGAGAGTTGTTTTCTGTCCTGGTGCATCCCCAACAGTTTGATAACAGTTTGGCTCGATGGAGAAAGGGAACCGTGTAAGGCCATCCCACGTGGTATTGGTCACCGTGCATTATGAGATATGTACTTCGTTGGAATTGTAATATTGGGATCATATTGTGTACGATCTGTATTGTTATGAATTGCATTGCTTTGAAATTGTGATCATTTATTTGAACTCTGTGGATTCTTAAATTTTATGAAATAAGGTGCATTTTGTCATTAAAAAAATGTGCAAAAACATTCAAACTAGTTAGAAATCAAACCTACAATCTTCTGGCCTCTGAGTCAGACACGTTACCCATTGATCCACTGGCCCAGATTGTGGAGAGTTCGGAACAGCTCACACTTCCACAGCGCTGCGGTATGAGCAGGGACCGAGTCAGTCTCGGTCATGCCCAAGTGACTCCACGAGTCCGGGAGTGTTTAAAAGCGCACGGTGAACAATCACCAAAGAGAGGAACCTTTGATGCTTCCCTTCGATAGTTCTGCTGGTAGAGTGGAGGATAATTCATCAAACAAATCACAAAGCAAAGTCATCCTGAGATCATTGTTTCAATTCCAGCTTGAAGGAACGTGCCCGCTTTTGGATTAAGCAGCATTTAGCTCAAGGCCGCTCTTTTAACTTTCCAGGTAGCCGACAGCTCAACATGTTGACGCCTCTTTTCTCAAACCTGAAAGCTTTCTGTGTCTGCCCAAACACGGCTGTTTCGCTCGAGCATTTATCTCTGCTAACCAGCAGGGGGCGGCTTTGAGCAGCAACTTCTTAAAATTTCAAAGTATATTTTATTTCATAAAATTTAAGGATACTAACAGTTCAGTGTAAAAGTCACAATTTCAGTTCAAAACAATACAAAATAGATCCCAAACACTATGATCCCAGTATTTTAATAGAAAGCAAAGTACACATCTTATACTACATTCTGGACAACACAAGATGCGGTGGGTTCAGTCCATATCTTATATTACATTCTGTACAATACAAGGTGGGATGGACACAGTACATATCTTATATTACATTCTGTACAATACAAGGTGGGGTGGACTCAGTCCATATCTTATATTACATTCTGTACAATACAAGGTGGGATGGACACAGTACATATCTTATATTACATTCTGTACAATACAAGGTGGGGTGGACTCAGTACATATCTTATATTACATTCTGTACAATACAAGGTGGGATGGACACAGTCCATATCTTATATTACATTCTGTACAATACAAGGTGGGGTGGACTCAGTACATATCTTATATTACATTCTGTACAATACAAGGCTGGGTGAACTCAGTCCATATCTTATATTACATTCTGTACAGTACAAGGTGGGGTGGACTCAATACATATCTTATATTACATTCTGCACAATACAAGGTGGGGTGGACTCAATACATATCTTATATTACATTCTGCACAATACAAGGTGAGGTGGACTCAGTCCATATCTTACATTACATTCTGTATAATACAAGGTGGGGTGGACTCAGTACATATCTTATATTACATTCTGCACAATACAAGATGGGGTGGACTCAGTACATATCTTATATTACTTTCTGTACAATACAAGGTGGGGTGGCCTTGAAGATCAGCAAGTCTGGCATAAAAGGACTTGCTGACCCTCAGTATGTCAGTCTATGAAGAAGTCACCGAGCCCTCTTCCTCCTTCAGGCTGCTGATCACAGAAGTCTCTCTGAGCAGCTTCTGGAAGAAGAAGTGCGAGCACTTCTAGTCCTGCTCCACAGACTCTGGACCGGAAGATGATGCTTTTGGCCCCTTTAACTCGACTCGTCACACTGTAAGATCACAGGTTGAGGCCCCTTTAACTGGTCGGGTCATACTGTGACATCACAGGGTGAGGCCCCTTTAACTGGACGGGTCATACCGTGAGATCACAGGGTGAGGCCACTTTTACTGGAAAGGTCATATCATGAGATACAGTCTGTATTGTATTGTATTGCTTCGAAATTTTCAAATTTAGTTTTAACTCTGTGTATTCTTAAATTTTATGTCGTAATGTATGTTTTGTAATTAAAAAAATAGCAGAAACCTTCGAGTCATACGAGAAGCGAACTCTACAATGGGCTTATTTATGAACAGACATGTTATCCATTATTGCACTGGCCGTGGTTACAGATAGTAAGTAACAGTGCAGCGCTGTGAGCAGGTATCGAGTCAGTCTCGGTCATGCCCACACGAGTCCGGGAGTGTCAAAAGGTGTACAGTGAACAATCACCAAAGAGTAGCAGTTTTGCTGCTTCCCTTTGATCGCTCAGTTGGTGGAGCGGAGGACTGTAATACAGCAACAGATCAAAGTCATCCTTAGGTTGCTGGTTTGATGGAACAAACGTGCTTTTGAAGTAATTAACTCAAGGCCGTTCTCTTAACTTTACAGGCGGCCTACAGCTTAACATGTTGGTGCGATAAACTTTCTGTGTCTTCCCGAACACGGCTGTTTTGATCGAGCATTTGCCTCTGCTCACCAGCAGGGAGTGACTTTGAGTAACAACACTTCAAACCGCTTTCAGGCAAAACATTCTTCCATCAGTCAGTCAGTCAGTCAGTCAGTGAGTCAGACAGGGCTCTCGCTGCTCCCTCAAGCTCGGGGCCGCTGTGCCTTTCCTGTGACCTCGTCTGCCTTCCGCAGGCTCGGGCTTTTCTCAGCATCATTCACGATTACTGCGGCTTCCCGTTCTGCTGTTGCTCGCTTGCTGATGCTCGATACCACCGATTGGAGCAATGTATTGATTGCATTCAGGGAGGGGGCCAACCCAAGGCAAGATTTCTCTGCTGGTCGTGGAGCCGCTCGGAGGCGAGTGCAAAGCAGCTACTGTGAAGGGAAATTTACAAGAAATAACCTCAAATATGGAATAAAGTAGGGCAGTAGCCACATGGATACAGTATTCGCTAAGGGACAGGAAACGTAGAGTAGTGGTGAACAGTTGTCTTTCGGACTGGAAGGAGGTCTGCAGTGGTGTTCCCCAGGAGTCGGTGCTGGGACCACTGCGTTTCTTGATATATATTAATGATTTGGACTTGGGTGTTCAGGTCGCAATTTCAAAATTTGCAGATGACACAAAACTTGGAAGCTCAGTAAACAGTGAGGAGGATAGTGATAGACTTCAAGAGGACATAGACAGGCTGGTGGCATGGGCGGACACGTGGCAGATGAAAATTAACGCAGAAAAATGCAAAGTGATGCATTTCGGCAGGAATAACAGGAGAGGTAATATAAACTAGAGGGCACAACTCTAAAAGGGGTACAGGAAAATAGAGATCTGGGTGTATATGTGAACAAATCATTGAAGGTGACAGGGCAGGTTGAGAAAGCGGTTAAAAAGCATACGGGATCCTGGGCTTTATAGGGAGAGTACAAAAGTATGGAAGTCATGATGAACCTTTATAAAACACGGTTCAGCCATATCTGGAGTATTGTGTTCAGTTCTGTGCACCGCACTTTAGGAATAACGTGAAGGCCTTAGAGAGGGTGCAGAAGAGATTTACTAGAATGATTCCAGGGATGAAGAATTTTAGTTACGTGGATAGACTGGAGAAGCTGGGGTTGTTCTCCTTGGAACAGAGAGGGTTGCGAGGAGATTTGATAGAGATTTTCAAAACCATGAAGGGTTTAGACAGAGTATATAGAGAGAAACAGTTCACATTGGCAGAAGGGTCAAGGACCAGAGGGCATAGATTTAAGGCGTTTGGCAAAATAACCAAAGGTGACATGAGGAAAAAGTTTTTTTTACACAGCGAGTGGTTAGAATCTGGAATGCACTGCCCGAGGGGGTGATTCAATCATGGAAAGGAAATACAAATGCAGGGCTACGGGGATGGGGCGGGGGAGTGGGACTAGCTGGATTGCTCTTTCATAGAGCCTGCACGGACTCGATAGGCCAAATGGCCTCATTCCGTGCTGTAACCTTTCTATGATTCTGATAGAGTGCTCGATGAGCATGTGAGAGATGGCAGGATAGATTCTTGCATTCTCCACACACCTTTTGACTTGGGTCAATTGTCCAGAAAAAAAAGTGGCGTCAGTTTTCAGCGAGCCCATGGTCCATGTACTTCTTAAACTTCACTGCGTGCTACGGTACAGAGAGGTCAAGGGGCAGCAAATCTTTTGGTGTGCTGCAGGAAGCAAAAATTCTTGATTTTGGTCATGAGCAAAGATGGAAAAAAAAGCTTAATCATGCCTTCTCCGAGGATTGAACTCAGGACCTTCAGATTATGAGACTGACGCGCTGCCTGCTGCGCTAAGAAGGCACTTGATGCCTAAATGTCCAGGCAGCACAAACATGTAGAACAGTTTGCAAGGTGTAAAGTCATAAACTGATCGGCAGTTTGCAAAAACCATCCATCCAGGTCGAAATCGAACCATCAGTTTTCTGAATTCTGGTCAGGCACGTTACCCATTGCTCCACTGGCTCAGGGCGTGGAGAGTAAGTCGGAGCTCACACTCCCACCGCGCCGCAGTATGAGCAGGTACCGAGTCAGTCTCGGTCATTCCCACGCGATTCCACGAGTCGGTGAGTGTCAAAAGGCGCACGGTGAACAATTACCAAAGAGATGGGCCTTTGCTACTTCCCTTCGATAGCTCAGCTGGTAGCGTGGAAAACTTGTAGAGATTAAAACTTGAAATCTTAAATCGCTGGTTTAATTCCGGCTCAAAATAGTGGTTTTGGAGTAAACGGTATTGAGCTCAAGGCCGCTTTCTTCACTTTACAGACTGCTTACTGCTTAAAATGTTGGCGCTTTTCATTTCTCAAACCCGAAAGCGTTCCGTGTCTGTCTGAACACGGCTGATTTGCTCGAGCATTTGCCTCTGCTCACCAGCAGGGAGCGCCTTTGAGCAACAACAGGTCAAACCGCACTCACTTTCAGACAAAAAAAGACTTCTTTCAGTCAGTCGGACAGGTCTCTCGCTGCTGAAAGGAGCGCCTTTCTGCATCAATTCTTTTTATTTTGAAAATATACTTTATTTCATAAAATTTAAGGATACATAAAGTTCAGGGTAAAAGTCACAATTTCAATTGAAAACAATATAAAACAGATCGCACACACTATGGTCCCATTATTTCAATACAAAGTACAGTACATATCTTATAATACATTCTGCATAATAAAAGGTGGGAATGCTTCACACAGTAGCCTTTTCCCATCGAGCCCTTGCATAGGCTGCACCGCGCCTCAGTGCGTCCCGCAGCACATTCTCCTGGACCTTGGATTGTGCCAGTCGGCAACACTCGGTCGTGGACCGCTCCTTCAGCTGGAACACCAGGAGGTTTTGAGCGGACCAAAGAGCCTCCTTCACCGAGTTGATGGTCTTCCAGCAGCAGTTGATATCTGTCTCAGTGTGCCTTCTGGGAAACTGCCTGTAGCGCACAGCGTCCTGTGTTACCGAGGTGTTGGAGATGAACTGGGACGGATAGCAACGCATCTCTCTCCACACATTCTGCGTGAAAGTCCAGTCCACCAGGAGACGGACAACGGTCTCGTCCCCATTGTAGCCTTGAAGGCAGCTCGAGGTGGTGCTGAGATTCCGTGTGTGTTGGAAGGACCGCACTGGGAGGGTCCTTCTCACCACCATCCAGACCACATCCCGTTGCCTGTTGGTCAGTTCCGGCGACGAGACTTTCTGCCAAATGGCATCGACCGTCTGGCCGGGGAATTGCCCGATTGGATCCACCTTCTCCTTTTCCTGCAGGACCCACAGAACGTTCCTCGTCGACCACTGTCTGACGGCCTTGTGGTCGAAGTGGTTTCTCCTCAGGAACATCTCCACCTGGGACAGGTGGGGGGTGGAGGGGGGCAGTTGGGTCGGTCCAGCTGGACGGGGCGTTCCTGGTTCTGCTCGGCCAGCATGGCCAGACCCAGTTTTATCAGTGTATTGGACAGGTAGAAACTCAGCACGTAGGGACACTTGGTGTTTGCAGACTGGGGCACTACACACATCCGGAGGCAGCCACACGCAAAGGTGTCCATCAGGATCAGGGCAGCATTGGGGACGCTTCTGCCACCTTTGTCTGGGGGGCTTGTACACGGTGTCCCTGTGGACACATTCTCCAGACAAAGTGGAAGATAGCTCGGATGACTGTGGTGACGGAGCTGTGGGGAATGGGCCAGACCTGGGCCACGTAGAACAACACCGCGAGTACCTCACACCTTATCACCAGGTTATTGTTGGCTACGGTGAGAGAGCGTTCCCCCAATATGCCAAGGTTCTCTTTGGCCTTGGCGACACGGTCCTCCCATTTTTTTGGTGGAATCTTGGGGCCCCCGAACCCGATCCCCAACACCATCAGGTAGTCGGACCTGACGGTGAAAGGGACAAAGAATCGGGTCTCCCAACTGCCACAGAACATGTCCTTACTCTTACTGCGGTTCACTCTGGACCCCAAGGCCAGCTCGAGTCGTTCGCAGATGCCCATCAGTCTGTGAACCGACTGCTGATCGGAGCAAAGGACGGTGATGTCATCCATGTACAAGGAGGCCTTAACCTGAGAGCCTCCACTGCCTGGGATCGTCATCCCCCTGATACCTGTGTCCTTCCTGATGGACACCCCAAACACATGAAAAAGACCGCAGAGATTTAATTGGAAAACTCTCTGACTCCCGCCCATTGATTAGGACTGCGCGATGGATGTCCATATAGAGCAGTCGGATCCAATCGCGGATTCCCTCCCCAAACCCTATTTTGTAGAGCGTGTCCATCATGTATGTGTGGGATATTATATCGAAGGCCTTCCCCTGACCCAGGCTGAAGAGGCAGGTGTTGACCCCTCTGCCCTGCACGTAGGCGATCGTATCCCAGAGCAGTACAAGGATATCAGAGGTCGTCCTGCTGGGTAAAGTACAGGTCTGATCGGGGTGGTTCACCCACTCCAGAGCAGATTCGAGCCTGTTGGCGAAGGCCTTCGACAGAATCTTGTAGTCAGCATTAGCAGGGAAATGTGTCGCCAATTTCTGATTTATTCCCTCTCCCCCTTCTGCTTGTAGATGAGGGTGATGATGCCATTCCTCATGGACTCTGACATGCTGCCTGCCAGAAGCATACCCCCGTACACTTCAAGTAGGCCTGGGCCAATCCAGTCCCACAAAGCCGAGTACAAATCAACCGGTAAACCATCGCTCCCCGGAGTTCTACTCTTCTCGAAAGACTGGACGGCCTTTGTCAGCATCGTCCGAGTTCAGTCGCCGATCCATGCTCTCCAGCTCGCTGTCATCTAAGACCTCCGTGACAGAGGACAGGAAGGTTTGAGAGGCCGTGCTGTCTCTGGGCTTCGCGTCATACAGCCCGGCATAAAAGGACTTGCTGATCCTCAGTACTTCGGTCTGTGAAGACGTCACCGAGCCCTCTTCCTTCTTCAGACTGCTGATCACCAGAGGTCTCTCTGTGTAGCTTCTGGAAGAAGAAGCGCGAGCACTTTTCGCCCTGCCCCACCGAGCGGACTCTGGACCAAAAGGTGATCTTCGAGGCCTCGGAGGTGAAGAGTGAGACTTGCTGGTCCTTCACCTCTCTGAGTTCCTCCCCGACATCGATCCCCATCGACTGCAGCTGGAGCAAATCCTGCATGCTTTTCTGGAGCTGGGACAATTTCCTCTGTCTCTCTCTCGCCCCTTTAACTGTACGGTTCAAACCGTGCAATCACAGGGTGAGGCCCCTTTAACTGGAGAGATCAAACCGTGAGATCAGAGGATGAGGCCCCTTTAACTGGACGTTTCACACCGTGAGATCACAGGGTGAAGCCTCTTTAACTGGACGGGTCATACCGTGAGATCAGAGGGTTAGGCCCCTTTCACTGGACGGGTCACACCGTGAGATCTCAGGGTGAGACTGTTTTAACTGGATGGGTCACACCGTGAGATATCAGGGTAAGGCTCTGTGATTCCAGGTGATATTTCCTCGCTCGACTAATTTAAATATGTGAGGTGGCGAGAGTGTTGGAGAAATGAAGGCTTGAGATGGCAGAAGCACAGGGTCTCAGCAGCAGTGTGACCAGGACTGTACTTTGTAACTGGTGCAGGGAAACAGCAGTGGGAACAGAAATCACAAAATCACAAGAGACTTAGAGGTCCATGTATATAGATCATTAAAATGCCATGGACAGGTACAGAAAATATTCTTAGAAGGCTATTGGAATGCTGGTCTTCATATATATAGAGGACTGGAATACGTGGGTAGAATTATGCTACAGCTATACAAAGTCCTATACACCTGGAGTACTGTGTTCAGTCCTGGGTGCCACACCATAGGAAGGACATATTGGCCTTGGGAGTGCAGAGCAGATTTACTGGAATGATACCTGGACACTAAGAGTTAAATTACGAGGAGAGAGTAAACAAACCAGGCTTGTATTCCCTGGAATTTAGAAGATTAAGGGGTAATTTGATCGCAGTTTTCAAGGTGTTAAGGGGACCTGGTCGGATCGAAAGAGAGAAATTATTTCCGCTGTTTGGGCTGTCGAGGACTAGGGGACATAGCCTGAAAATTAAAGACAGGACTTTCAGGAGTGAAGTTCGGAAACACTTCTGCAGGGAAAGGGTGGGAGAAGTTTGGAAATCTCTTCCTCAAACAGCAGGTGATGCTAGCTCAAATATTAATTATAAATTTGATATTGAAAGATTTATGGTAACCAAATGTATGAAGGGATATGGGGCTAAGGCTGATATGTGGAGTTAGGTCACAGATTAAGCATGATCTCATTGAAAGGTGGAACAGGCTCGAGGGGCCAAATCGCCTAATCCTGTTCCGATCTTCCAATGTACCTATGTGTCAGCTTTCTGTGTTTATAAACACTTCACTGTATTTCACTCCGTCGCCAACACTGTGAAGCCTCCCCTGGTGTATCAGCTTTCAGTGTTTATAAACACTTCACTGTATTTTTCTCCATGTCCAACACTGTGAGGCCTCCCCTGGTGTATCAGTTTTCAGTGTTGAAAAATACTTCACCGTATTTCACTCCGTGTCCAAAACTGTGAGGCTCCCCTGGTGTGTCAGCTCCCTGTGTTTATAAACACCTCAATGTATTTCACTGCATTTCTAACTCTGTGAGGCCTCCTCCGATGTGTCAGCTCTCCATTAATAAACATTTCAATACATTTCTAACACTGTGAGGCCTTCAGTGTTTATAAACACTTCACTGTATTTCACTCCGTGTCCAACACTGTGAGGCCTCCCCTGGTCTATCAGCTTTCTGTGTTTATAAACACTTCACTGTATTTCACTCTGTCTCCAACACTGTGAGGCCTCCCCTGGTGTATCAGCTTTCAGTGCTTATCAACACTTCACTGTATTTCACTCCGTGTCCAACACTGTGAGGCCTCCTCTGGCATGTCAGTTCCCCGTGTTTATAAACACTTCAATGTATTTCACTGCATTTCCAACACTGTGAAGCCTTCCCCGATGTGTCACTCTCACTGGGCTATAAACTGGGTCGTGTAACGCCCGTTGTCTCGGCGCTATGAGGCCTCCTCATGCGCCCAGGTGGCGTCCGGAATGCGCGCGCATAAATCTAGCGTGACATGCTCCCACTGACACTATGGGATAACATGTTGAAAGTAGTCACTTATTAATAGCAGGGAGAAACAGTCCAATGACACAATTAGGGCCCATGGAGGCTGACATTAATTACAGTCACTGAACAAACAGATCCATTTATCAACTTTAAATCCAACAATGTTTATATCACAAGAAATATTTAACCAAATATTACACAGATGGAAAGCGCAAAGCCCAGTATATAATTTTAATAAATATTTGGAAGAAGAGAATCTATGAGACCCACAGTCTGACAGCACTGATGTGAAGGGAGAGAAGCTTTATTTACAGATTGCAGATTATTTCTGAGTGAAATCCTTCAATTTCAGAGAGTTTCTACCCACTTCACAAGGGATGGGTTTAAACTCAGAGATGGGAACTGAACCATTCTACTGGTCAGTTTGGAGACCATTCTGCGAATATTGGTACAATCTCTGGATACGCCGTCAATATTGGCAAGTCTATGGGCCCTCTTGTAAATATCGGGGCAGTCTCTGGATCTACCTGTAAATAATGGCACAGACTTTGAATTCGACTGTAAATATTCGCACACTCTATGGATTTCCCTTCAGTTATTCATACAGACTATGAGAAAGGCTCTGGATACTTTAAAATATTGATCCACTTCTGGATTTCCTGACACAATCTGTGGACTGTCTAAATGTGTACACTGCCTAGTAACATTGTAAATATTGAACCTGCCCCACAGACCCCTGTAAATATTGACATAGACTGGTTACTGCGGAATGTATACAATCCCTGGCAGCACTTTATATATTGACTCACTCTCACAGACCTCTGTAAATACTGGCTCAATCTGGGAACTCCCTGAATATCTACAATCATTGGTAGGCCTTTATATATTGACTCACTCTCACAGACCTCTGTAAATACTGGCACAATCTGGGGACTCCCTGAATATCTACAATCCTTGGTACGCCTATATATATTGCTCACCCTCACAGAATCTTTTAAATACTGGAACATTCTGGGGACACCCTGAATATCTACAGTCCTTGGGACCACTTTAGATATTGACTCACTCCCATGGGAACCTGTAAATACTGACACAATCCAGGTTCTGTCATAATATCTACAGTCCTTGTTACCACTGCAAATATCGACTCACTCTCACAGGCTCCTGTAAATACTGACACATTTTGGGGACTGTCTCAATATCTACAGTCATTGGTACCCCTTTATATATTGAATCACTCTCAAAGACCGCTGTAAATACTGACACAATCTGGGAACTCTCTGGATATCACCAGTCCTTGGCACCCCTTTATATATTAACTCACTCTCACAAACCATTGTAAATACTGTCACATTCTGGGGACTTCCTGAATATCTCCAATCCTTGGTCCCTTATTACATATTGACTCACTCTCAGAGATCCCTCTACTTAATGACACAATCTGGGAACTCAATGAATATCTAAAGTCCATGGCATCATTTTATATGTTGACTCAAGCTCACAGACCCCTGTAAATACTGGCACAATCTAGCAACTGTCTGAATAGCTCCAGTCCTTGGTATCCCTTTATATATTACAGGAAGGCCGTAATTACTCTGGACAGAGTGCAGAGAAGATTTACAATAATATTGCCAGGTCTTGAAAATTGCAGAGTGTTTGGATAGGCTGTGTTTTTTTTTCCTGGAGCAGAGGAGGCTGAGTGGAAACTTGATTGAGGTGTACAAAATTATGAGGGGCCCAGATAGAGGAGACAGGAAGTACCCGTTCCCCCTCACGGAGAGTTCAAGAACTCGAGGACATAGATTTAAGCTGATTGGCGGACGGATTAGAGGGGACATGAGGAAAAACTTTTTTACCCAGAGTGTGGTGGATGTTTGGAATTCGCTGCCCGAATTGATGGTGGAGGCAGGGACCCGCAACTCTTTTAAAAAGTACATACACCTGCACCTAAAGTGCTTTAAGCTGCAGGGCTACTGACCGGGTGCTGGAAGGTGGGATTGGAATGGGCACCTGGTTGTTGTTCGAGCCGGCGCGGACACGATGGGCCGAATAGCCCCCTTGTGTGCTGTATCTATTCTCTGGTTCTATGGTTCTGTATTGATTCAATCTCGCAGAACCCTGTAAACACTGTCACAGTCTGGGAACTTCCTGATTATCTACAGTCCTTGGTGCCCCTTTATTTATTGGCTCACTCTCACAGAACCTTGTAATAATGACACAATATGGGGACTCCCTGATTGTCGACAGTCCTTGGTACCACTGCAAATATCGAGTCACTTTCACAGACCCCTGTAAATACTATTACAGTCTGGGGACTTCCTGCATATGTACAGACCAAGGCACCCTTTTACATGTTGTCTCACTCTCAGACATCACACTACACACTGACACAATCTGGGAACTGTCTGATTATCCACAGTCCATGGCATCCTTTTATATATTGACTCACTCTCACAGACCCCTGTAAATACTGACACGATCTGGGGAATTCCTGCATATCTACAGTCCAAGGCACCCTTTTACATATTGACTCACTCTCAGAGATACCTCTGCAGACTGACACAATCTGGGAACTGTCTGAATATCGACAGTCCTTGGCAACCTCTTACATATTGCCTCACTCTCAGACATCACTCTACACACTGACACAATCTGGGAACTGTCTGATTATCCACAGTCCATGGCATCCTTTTACAATATTGACTCACTCTCACAGACCCCTGTAAATACTGACACGATCTGGGGACTCCCTGAATATCTCCAGTCCTTGGTCACCCTGTAAATATCGACTCACTCCCACAGACCCCTGTAAATAATGACACAATCTTGGAACTATCTGAATATCTACAGTCCTCGGCACACCTTTATATATTGACTCACTGTCACAGAACCCTGTAAATAATGACACATTCCGGGGACTCCTTGAATGTCTACAGTCCTTGGTATCCCTGTAAATGTTGATTCACTCTCATAGGCCCCTGTAAATAATGATACAATTGAGTGACTGTCCAAATATATACAGTCCTTGTTACCCCTTTATTTATTGACTCACTCCCACAGACCCCTGTAAATGTTATCACAGTCTGGGTACTTCCTGAATAGCTCTTGTCCTTGGTAACCCTGTAAATATCGACTCGCTCTCACAGACCCCTGTAAATAGTGACACAATCTAGGGACTCCCTAAATATCTCCAGTCCTTGGTACCTCTTTATATAATGAATCACGTTCACAGAACCCTGTAAATAATGACTAATTGTGGGGACGCCCTGAATGTCCACGGTCCTTGGTATCCCTGTAAATATAGATTCACTCCCACAGACCCGTCTAAATAATGATACAATCTCGTGACTGTCAGAATATGTACAGTCCTTGGTACCCCTTTATTTATTGACTAACTCCCACAGAACCATGATATAGTCTGGGGACTCCTTGAATGTCTAAGTTCATGGTATGCCTGTAAATATCGACTCTCTCCCACAGAAACCAATAAATACTGACACAGGCTGGGGACCTTCGGAATGTCGGCAGTCCTTGGCGCCCCTGTAATTATCGACTCACTCTCACAGACCCCTGTAAATGCTGACACAATCTGGGAATTGTCTGAATATCTACAGTCCTTGGTACCCCTTTATATATTGACTCACTCTCACAGACCTCTGTAAACATTGACACAGTCTGGGGACTTCCTGAATATCTGCAATCCTTGGTACCACTGTAAATATCGTCTAACTCTCACAGACCCCTGTAAATAATCACACAATCTCGGAGCTGTCTGGATATTTGCAGTCCTTCGTACCCCTTTATATACTGATTCACTTTCACAGACCCCTTTGAATGCTGACTCAATCTGGACACTATCTGAATATCTGCAGTCCTTGGTACCGTTTTACAGACTCCTGTAAATAATGACACAGTCTGGGGACTTCCTGAATATCTATAGTCTTTTGCACCCTTTTACAAATTGACTCACTCTCAAAGATCCCTCTACATACTGACACATTCTGGGAACTGCCTGGATAACTACAGTCCTTGGTACCCTTTTATATATTGACTCACCCTCACAGATCGCTGTAAATACTGAGACAATCTGGGGACTCCCTGAATATCTACAGTCCTTGTTACCCCTTTATATATTGACTCACTCTTACAGACCCCTCTAAATGCTGACACAATATGGGTACAGGCTGAAAATCTACTGTCCTTGGTACCCTTTATATATTGTCTCACTCTCACACAACCTTGTAAATACTGACAATTTCTGGGGAATCCCTGAATATCTACAATCCTTGGTACCCCTTTAGAGATTGTCTCACTCTCACACAACCTTGTAAATGCTGACACAGTCTGGGGACTCCCTGAATTTCTACAATCCTTGGTGCCTCTGCAAATATCGACACACTCTCACAGACCCCTGTAAATAATGATAAAGCGGCTGGGGACTTCCTGATGTCTACAGTCCTTGGTACCCCTTTAATAATCGACTCACACTCACAGACCCCTGTAAATGTTGACACAATCTGGGAACTGTCTGAATATCTACTGTCCTTGGTACCCTTTTATATATTGACTCACACTCACAGACCCCTGTAAATGTTGACACAATCTGGGAACTGTCTGAATATCTACAGTCCTTGGTACCTTTTTATATATTGACTCACTCTCACAGACCCCTGTAAATAATGACACAATCCGGGGACTTCCTGAATATCTACAGGCCTTGGTAGCTTTTTCTATATTGATCACTCTCTCAGACGGCTGTAAATGATGACACCTTCTGGGGAATTCCTAAATATGTACAGTCCTTGATATTCTTTTATACATTGACTCATTCACACAGACTCCTGTAAACACTGACACAACGCCGGGATTCCCGGAATATCTGTTTCCCTTGGTACCCTTTTACATATTGATTCACTCTCAGAGATCCCTCTATATACTGACACAATCTGGGAACTGTCTGAAGAACTACAGTCCTTGGTACAATTTTATATATTGACTCACTCTCACAGCCCTCTGCAAATGCTGACACGATCTGGGGACTCCGTGAATGTCTACATCGCTTGGTATGCCTTTATTTATTGTCTCATTGTCACAGAACCCTGTTAGTACTGATACAGTATGGGGACTCCCAGAATGTCTATAGTCCTTGGTATCCCTGTAAATATCGACTATCTCCCACAGAACCCCTTCAAATGCTATCACTGGCTGGGGACTTCCTGAATGTCTACAGTCCTTGGTACCCCTGTAATGATCGATCACTCTCAAAGACACCTGTAAACAATGAAACAATCTGTGGACTCCCTGAATATCTACAATATTTGGTACCCCTTCAGATAGTGACTCACTCTCACAGACCCCTTTAAATACCGACACAATCTGTGGACTTCCAGAATGTCTACAGTCCTTGGTATCCGTTTAAGTATTGACTCACTCCCTGTAAATAATAACACAATCTAGGAACTGTCAGAAATGTCAACAGTCCTTGGTACACCTTTATTTATTGACTCACTGTCACAGAATCCTGTAAATACTGACACAGTCTGGGGACTCCGTGAATGTCTACAGTCCTTGGTAGCACTGCAAATATTGACTCACTCTCACAGACCCCTGCTAATAATGATACAATCTAGGGACTGTCAGAATATCCACAGTCCTTGGCAACCCTTTCTTTATTGACTCACTGTCAAAGACCCCTATTAGAACTGATAGAGTATGGTGACTCCCAGAATGTCTACAGTCATTGATATCCCTGTAAATATTGACTCTCTCCCACAGACGCCTTCAAAAACTATCACAGTCTGGGGACTTGCCGAATGTCCACAGAACCTCGTAAATGCTGACGCAATCTGGGAACTGTCTGAATATCTACAGTCCTTGGTGCCATTTATATATTGACTCTCTCCCATAGACCCCTTCAAAAACTATCACAGTCTGGGGGCATCTTGAATGTCCACAGAACCCCGTAAATGCTGACACAATCTGCGAACTGTCTGAAGATCTACAGTCCTTGGTATCCTTTTACACATTGACTCACTCTCAGAGATCCTTTTGCATACTGACACAATCTGGAAACTCTGGATATCTACAGTCGTTGCTACACTTTATATATGGACACTCTCACTCCCAGACCCCTGTAAATACTGACACAGTCTGGGGACTTCCTGAATATAAACAGTCCTTTGTACCCTTTTACACATTGACTCACTCTCACAGACACCTGTAAATACTGATACAATCTGGGAACTGTCTGAATATCGAAAGACCTTTGTACCCCTCTATATATTGACTCACTCACACAGACCTCTGTAAATACTGTCTCAGGCTGGGGACTTCCTGAATATCTACAGTCCTGATTTCCCTTTTACATATTGACTCAGTCCCACAGACCCCTGTAAATACTGTCACATGAGTCGGTCGTTCAGCCTATCAAAACTATAGTACAGGAACAGGAGGAGGCCACAGTGACTCAGTGCTCCCAGTGATCAAATGAAACCTCAATGCCCCACAGAGATCCCACAGTGACCCAGTGATCCCACAATCTCCCAGTGATCCCACAATGGCCAAGTGATCCCACAGATTCCCAGTGATCCCACAATCTCCCAGTGATCCCACAGATTCCCAGTGGTCCCAAATTGCCCACTGTGACCTGTGATCCCACAGTGATCCAGTGATCCCACAGTGACCCAGTGATCCCACAGAGAGCCAGCGATCACCGTGACCAAGTGATCCCTCAATGCCCCACTGAGATTGCACTGTAATCCAGTGAGCCCACAGTGCTCCCAGTGATCCCACAGTAACCAAGACACAAACCACATGAGCCACATTGGGTGCAGCCTGTGGTGAAGGCCTCGGTCAGTCCCCTCTGGAGAGAAAGCTTCTTTGCCAAGGATTCCTCCTCCTCCTCCCAAAATTTCTCTTTCCACATCTTCATGTTACGGCATTTCGACAAAAGTAATCCACTGGAGAGAGAGAGAAATAAGGAATTGATTAAAAACAAAGCAAGAGATGAAAAAAACTTAGCAAGAGCCCAGAGTTCCCTTACACTCACACTCACTCACATTCATTCCGTTCCATAGGCAATCGCTCAGTAAACACCATTGATAAAATCCCCAGTTACAAAGCAACGAATCTAAAGAAAAAAGAGGAAAGTTGGGAGAGAGAGAGAGAGACTCGGGACAGACTGAAGAGCGCATGTTGTTTCACTCTTTCTCTAATACAAGTTTTCAGGGTTTTCTCTCCTGCTTTCCCACTCACTCATTCCCCCTAAAAGGTGCCGGTCTGACTCTCTGTCCTGGTCAATATTTGCTGCAGGATCCAAACTGCCCCGAGTTCGTTTTCTCTTCTGTTCCTGGAACAGGGAACAAAAAGGTGAAAGAACGTTACCTTTGCTCTTTTCTCTTGTTTTAATTAGCAGTGGATAAAAAGCTTTTAGTTTATGGTCAACGTACAGTTTGTGGCTTTTTCCAATTCGCTAAAGAATTCAAATAAATTCATGTCATTTAAAACAGCTGAAGCGAAGAACTTAATAAAAAACAAATAGACAGTAAGATCCCTCACTCAGTTACAGGGACAATCTCTCAGCAACATTCATTTAGAGAGAAACAAAGCCCAGTTTCGAAAGGAGGAAAATGTCAAGATTGAGAGACAATCCTTATAGACATAACAACTTGTATTTATATATCACAGCAACTACTACAACAACAACTTGTATATAAATATGTATATATTTACACATTACCACGACTACATTGCTCAGATAAGGGTTGTGGGGAAAGAGCTGAGAGGGAAATGGGATCGCCCTTTCAAAGAGCCAGCGCAGGCACGGTGGGCCGAATGGCTCCTCCTGTGTTGCACCCACTATGACACGATGAGCAACAACTTCAAAGTCTGGGACAGGATAAAAATACCCGCCTCTGCAGCAGCCATCTTACTGAGGGGCAAGTTTGATATCATACTTTGGGCCAAGGTGGACATCATATTGGGGTCAAGATGACCATGTTAAACAAAATGGCCACCCTGAACTTGAAACAAAATGGCTGCCCTGAACCTGAAACGGAATGGCCGCCAGTAATGCAGCCATCATGATGACGGGTAGGGCGACCATTTTAGTGAGGGGCAAAGTGGGCATCTTAAACAAAATGGCTGCCATGAAGTTTAATCAAAATAGCTGCATAGAACGGGAAGTAAAATGGGCACCAGTCAGGGTGAGGAGCAAGGTAGAGCTTGTTATGGTGACAGACGGAGGGGGCTCATTTGCTGTTCCTGTTGAATCACTGTTGCACGATAGTTGAAGATACAAACTGTGTGAGAATGGCACTAGCTGGTGTTTAACACAAAGACAGCGGTGCAGTGAGGGAATTAAACACCAAAATGTGAACTTCTGCAAAACAATGGATTAACATTTGTTTATTTGGACCGAATGCTTAAGGAGAAGGAGAAACCAGGCATTCGGAGGAAAGGTCCAATTAGTCATTTTGTGTAGAGAATGTATTTCTAGCTTCTATTCAATAAATCAGAGTAAAATTGGACTCAATCTGAATGTAGTTCTGATCTGGGATTTTGCTTATTTCTCCATTATTCATATTTTTTCTTTAATCTGAAACAATAACAGTATTTGTAACAGTGACAGATCAGGAGAGTGCTGCGGGACCCTGTCCAGTTTAGTAACACAGCAGAAGGGTTAAGAGTACATTGTGATTTATTACAGAATCCAGCAGCTCACTGGGAAAGTTACACACGGTTCAGATGGAGGAGCAAAAAGGTGCAAAGTGATTTTACACTTTAATTTGGGGCAATGACTTTTTGTCTCCACGAGGTTTCATTTTACATTTAACTTAATGAACTCTTTTTCCGAAAGAAACTTCAGGCAGAAACCATGACGTCGTGAAGAAAACAATAATTTATTATTATTAATAAACTAGAAAAATTGACATTATAATTTAAACAACATCTTGTGTTTATGCCCGATTTGGAATTGCTTTTACAACAATAAAACAACACATTCTGAATTCCTAAAATGCATAACAGTTTGGAAACCAATTGTCTATCTTAGACTAAGCCCACAACGAAAGTTTTATTCAGATGGTTGGCTCAAGCTTCCCGGGAAGATTCGAGGTATTTTGATGGATTCCATTGTAGTGTAGCGTGGCTTTCTCTTGTAGCCAGGTCATCTGCTTCACAGGCAATCTGTAAACCAGTATCGAGGCAACAAGCTGGGAGGTAGCGAGCAGTCATGAAGATTCCAGTTGAGGTGGTGCTGCCAGGAAGTGAAAGGTGAGGTTGGAGCAGTCGTGGTGGATCTGTGTCTCTCCCCACTCAATAACTGCCCAGCTTTTAGAGATATTTTTAACACAGAATTACACCTCTGGGACGGTGGCTTCTCAACAACAGGTTCCTACAAATACAACCCACAATTGATTGACACTTCATTTGTTTTCTCTCAGTGTCCACAACATAACCAATTTAAGTCGGCAGGAGTTCAAACGACCTCCAGCCCTCCTGGAATCGTTCTTGTTGCTATGGTGATCTAAACTCTGCTGTGTGATCTTTTACAATGTGTCATTAACAATCATTTTAAGAGTCCTTTTCCTTCAGATATGCTGAAGCCGATTTAGTCTCAGGCTTTCGTTCATCAGGTGATTTTTTTTTACTGCACAGAGCAGATGGGAAACTCCTGCAGTAAGTAATGGTCAGTGTCAGGTGCACAAGGCTGAGTGACTTTATTGTTCAGCCTCCGGGCATCACCTTAAGAAATGTCAAAATTAAATCCACAAGAGTGTTACCCCAGAACAAACATGAACTGTCTGGCCTGCTTCATCTGCTGCTGTTCTGCTGGTCAGCGCTCTCACACACTCCAGGATGATTACACAGTTTGTTTGGTTATTTATTGCTTAATGTGTTCTATTCTCAATCCACTCTCTACCCTCCTGTCACTATATATGTTTGTCCGTATTTCATTGTGTCTGTTTTCTGTTTATATCGTTTGTCTCTGTTTATTTTCTGTGTGTTTTTCGATCTTGTTATTTCCACTTCTACTTCCATCACTTTGTATGTATTCCTCAGTCTCTCCCTCTCGTTCCATCCATGTCCGCTTGCGCCCTCTCATTATATATATGATTTATTTCACTCTTTCTTTCTCTCGTTATTTTCCTCTCCTTTCTTAGAAACTGTCTTTATATCTCTCCTTCACCAAGTAGCTCTTTCTTTCTCCCTCTTTGTTTCGCTCTCTCTCTCTTTCTCTCTCTCACACACACCCTCGCTTTGATGTGAATCTGTGTGATATTTTCTGTGCTTTTTTAATCATTATATTTATTGTCCTTGCGTTCTCTCTCCATCTGTCTTTTTCTCTCTCTCTCTCTCTTTCCCCTCTCTCTGTTTCTCTCTCCGCTGCGTCTCTCTCTGTCTCTCTCTCCCTTGTCTCTCTCGGTCTCCCTCTCCCTCTCTTCCTCTCCCTCTCTCTCTGTCTCCTTCTCCCGCTTTCTCTATCTCCATGTCATTCTCTCTCTCTCTCTACTTCTCCCTCCCCCTTGTTCTCTCCCTTTCCATTTACGGGGACTGCACCCATTCTGATCAGGCCCACAGCAGCTACTTTTATAACCAGCTTTTCAAAGTTTGCCCCGTGGCCATTTCGTTGAAGCCCAGATGAGCTCTTTGGAGCCGCCATTTCGAGCAACAATTCATGTGTCGCCTGTGAAGCAAATCCTGTCTCAATGGGTCAGATTATCAATAAAGTATAATCTCAGAATCAGATTTAAGATCATTTCAGGGCTCTGTGCTGCTAATATAAAATGTACTTTCCATCCCGGGGGAAGTGTAGGGGATGGAGTATGAAATGGGATTTAGTTCTAGTGCTTGAAACCCTTCAGCTCTTTCTATGATTTCACTAATTTAACAATTAGATTGAGTGGGTATTTCACCGCGTTCTTCAGCTCCTCTCTGAATTTAGTTTGGGTCAGGACATAAATACACGTGTTTGTGCAGGAACTGAGAAGCTGCAGCATCTTTGCTGTGTTTTCTGTGAGATAAACAGGGTCAGTGTAGGAGTAATAATACCGGATGTCTGCAATTCGCATATGAATGTAAAATACAACCTGTGTCAGCCACAACAGTATAAAACTGCCTGATATACTGAAGAGTAAAATGATGGATTTCTTTCGGTTCTCCATCTCTGGATCACTCTGATTCTCTCCATTGCTGCGCACCCGGAGTCCGCTGCGGACTCGACTGGAGGCTAAAATACGCCTGACTGTCAGAACATTGAACAGCAAAATCAGACAGAACGGGACACAAGGGGTTAAAATGAGGTGAAACATCTCAAATGCGGCCCATGCGGGGGAAGTACGGAAGATCAATTTAGTCCCACAAAACCAGGGAACATTATCAATTATGAATTGAGCTTCAAGTGTAAAGAACCAGGGGACACTCTCCAAACAGCCCAGGACACTCACTGTTCCCAGAACCACAGCCGCCGTTCTCTCGGTGCAATAGTTAGTTTTCAGCTTCTCACAACAAATGGCCACAAATCGATCAAAGGTGAAAGTGACCGTGAACCAGACAGAAACATTCGCGGTTACATAACCCAAGAATATAATAAAACTACACACGGGAGTAATGTGCAGGAATGAAAATGAGAGATACATCAAAGTAATCTGTCTCAGTATCGGATCCGCTATTACGACCAGGAGATCGGCCACTGCCATTCCCACCAGGTAGACACTGATACATTTGGAGAGACCGCACTTTCCTCGGGACAGGATCACAATTGCCACCAAGTTAACTGTAAGAGAGAGAAAAGGAAGTAGAGAAATTACTGATCAGACCTGGAGCGAAAGCAGCAGTTTGAGAGGATCTGAGGTGAAATTTCCAGCTTTGTTGCTGCATCGAAGGGTGGAAAGTGATTGATTGACCTGGGCAGCGCTTTCGGGCAGGGAGATGTTTTTAAAATAAAATGAGCACCGGATCCAGTGGAAGGACCGAGTGAGGGCGCAGTGCCGGTGGGGAAGGGAGAAGGGGTTTTACACAGAGGGAATCCAGCGGATTATTGCCGGATTTGGGCTCCAGACGGAGAGGGAAGGAGAGCGAAGGGTCGGCAAGGTGATGGTACAGGTGGAGGTACAGTTGGTTTGTTGCTCTGGGTCAAGACAGCCGACAGGGGCTGGCACGAAACGGGAAAGGCAGCTGGAGTCCGTGCAAGTGAGTGAGATTGGGAGGGAGACAAGGAAAAGGACATGTTGGAGCTGGAGGGGAGTCAGGAGCAGATAGTTTGGGAAACTGGATGAACTGAAACAACGGATGAGGAGACAGAGGATTCAATGCAGTGGGAGGAGAGGCTGGGATTCACAGCGAGAGACTGCAGCAGAGTGTGAGAGGAAATCTAATCTATCGGTCCCACGAACACAATCCAACTAATACATTCAACAGTTCATTTCTGTAGTTATTGTTTTCAGGGAACCTGTGTTGCGTTTAAAATATGTTCAAAAATTAAATTGATATGTATCAATTAAATCAACCTCGTTGTTTATTGAATTCAGCCAAGCTTTAAACGTACAGTATCCGAATAATTCATTATGATCAAGAAATTACTGATTCTATTCTTGAAGTAAATTTTCATTCAGTTTAGTGTTACGTTGGAAAACAAGGACCATTCACAAAAACAGACTGAGGACCTGACAGGGATATAAACATGAGGAGTGAGTCCCACAATAAAAACTCATCCAATCTGACCATATCATAAGTCACATTTTCTATGTTTAATTGTACTGGAAGTTTCAGCAGTTCATTCTGATGAATTATTCACACCACAGCCTCTCGCTTGCCCTCTCAGTCGCCCTCTCTATCACTCACTCTAATCTCTTTCTCAAGTCCATTTTCATATCCGATTAAATCCGATCATCCTGTGCATGCATTCTGTTCACCAGCCCCGTGTTCCACCGATCCTATTCTCAGTCAGCTTGTGAAATAGTGAAGCCTCTGTGGAATAGTTCAATCTTTCGACAGATCATTCAAGTCTCCACCTGTTCACCGACACTGTTCACTTCATCTACAAATCATGGAATAAACAGAATCTATTGCCTCTTCCAGGCAAATCTCACAATAATTGAGATTCCTTCTCCTGTAATTATGAAGTAAAGAGATAGATGGCGGGATTGTTCAATTAACAAAACGCCAAAATCACTCTTATAATCTACAGATAAATAGAAGGGCTCCTGATTCCAACAGGGACAGTGCAAACTGATACAAGATCGCATCAAATCATTTCATTTTACAGTGAAGTTCAGTGACAGTCAGTGAATTCATCCACAGTGAAGCAGAGAAGGAGATGTGAAAGAGTCAGCAGAAAACTCAGTTCAGTAACCAGACATCTGAAGCGGTGTCAGATACACACATAATGAAATAATATTTCATAACAGTGATCACCAATAAATACATTGAAATCCCAGTTAAACTGAAGCATGTTATTGGGGAGGGAGGACATTGCACTGCCTCCTTGTAACACTGAGACCGTGAGCTGTCTCATTATCAATCACTGAAAACACATTGATGAAAACATATTCCAGAACAGGTTAGTTGCACACGATGGAAATATTAACAGCTCCTGATTGTCTGCTAACAGCTCTAAGTCCTGACATCGTCTGATTCCAATACATTCATTACAGGGAATAATCCAGTAATAATGCCAGGTTTCGATATACAAAGGTCACTACAGATATAATATAACTTCTACAAGTCCAAATGTTTCGAAGTTAAGGAGATAGCATTGTTCAACAATATATTAATACAGAGGATCATCCAGTAACAATGCCAGTGTTGGATATACAAAGTTCATTACGGATATAATGCAGCTCCTATGAGACCGAAAGAGCAGAGACTTAACACTTTCCATCATTCAACGAATAGAACAGAACAGGTCACTGTGTAAAATCTGTAGGTAGAAAATGTAATTTGCCAATTACAGCATTAGACTTAACACTGATTTAAACCATTAGCAGCTGGGATAATGGCTTACCTGGAACTCCAACGGCTGCAAGAACAGGATAATACATGCGTTGTATCTGAATTATTACTGGATATCCCATTTCTGTGAGAAGCACCGACTTCTGTTGGCCTGGAAACCACGGCTCCGGCAGGAACTCTGAGCTGATCCATTCCAACAAGCCCTGATTTATACAGGGGATAAGTCTCCACTGACACGGTTATCCTCCTGACCATTGCTATTAGTTACAGTCAGTTTAACAAACACATTACATCAGCAGCTTTGACTCCGATGTAAATAATGTGGTGAATAAAACACGAAGATCTCAAAGTCCAGGATATTATCTTGATCAGACCTCTCTTCGGAATAAAGTTTAAATCTGTTCTCATACAGGACTGATCCAACAATAATGAGCGTGTCCAATTACAGTTTTTATATAATTGTATTGACCATGTTCACTCCTGGTGATTCATTTATAAATGTTACCGATTCTCCGCATTGTAGACTGAATCCAGGGACACAAGCAGGGTAGCTTGAGGGTTGCAGCCTAGAAATGACTGTGGGTGATATTAGCGGACGGACACTGAACGTGTCCCATTGACATTCCTCTCTCCGCTATTACTGCAGATGTTTACCCGTTTATTCTACATTGGTTAACGGCTCCAGTAAAGTTGGCCCCGTGTAACAGTGAGCTGAGCTCATGACCCGATTTGGCATCCATCGCAAAGGCCCCGTGATTCCCTCACCCGCCTCCATTCCTTCCTCAACCCATTGCCATTGAAGCCCTCATCAATGCCTCTGTCCCCTCCAAACTCCATTCCTCCAATGCACTCCTGTCCGCCCACCCAACCTCCACCTTCCATAAATGTGAGGTCGTCCAAAACTCTGTTATTCATGTCCAACCAGCACCAGGTCCTGCTCGGCATCGCTGACCCTCACTGCCTTCCAGTTCCTTAAATTTAAAGTTCTCATCCTTGAGTTTAAATCCCTCCATGGCCCACCCCTCCCCGTCTTCACACCTATAGAAAACCCACCAATGACCTTCTCATTCATCGGACACTGGTCCCCTTTGCTGGGACGACCCTCTCTTGGTTCCACTCCCCTATCTGATCAGAGCCAGAAGAAGCTTCTCTTCCCACCCTATCACCGTTATCTCTGATGTTTCTAAAGGTTCAATCCTTGGCTCCCTCCTCTTCCTCATCTACATGCTGCCCTTTCATAACATAGTCCACAAACACGGATCAGCTTTCAGATGGACGCTGATAAAACCACGGCCTCTCTTGACCCTTCGTGCAGGACAGAGAGATCTGAGCTTATGTATAAACAAATCGTTGAAGTTGGCAGTCCAGGTTGAGAAAGCAGTTAAAAATGCATACAGAATCCTGGGCTTTATAAATAGAGGCATAGAACACAAAGGCAAGGATATCATGATGAACCTTTTATAAAACACTGGTTCGGCCACAATTGGAGTATTATGTCCAGTTCTGGGCCCCGCACTTTAGGAAAAATGTGAAGGCCTGAGAGGAGGTGCCGAAGAGATTTACTGGAATGATTCCCGGGATGAGGGACTTCAGTTACATGGATAGACTGGAGAAGCTGGGGTTATTCTCCTTGGAACAAAGAAGGTTGAGTGGAGATTTGAGAGAGTTGTTCAAAACTATAAGGGGTCGAGATAGAGTAGATAGAGAAAAATTGCTCCCATTGGCGGTAGGGTCAAGAATCAGAGGACATCAATTTAAGGAGATTGGCAAAAGAACCAAAGATGTCATGAGTAAAAACCTTTTTACACAGCGAGTGGTTTGGATCTGGAATGCACTGCCAGAGTGGATGGTGGAGGCAGATTAAATCATGGCCTTCAGAAGGGAACTGGATAAGTACTTGAAAGGAAAAAAAAATGCAGGACAACGGGGAAAGGGCGGAGGAGTGGGACGAGCTGGATTGCTCTTGCAGAGAGCCGGCACGGACTCGATGCGCCGAATGGCCTCCTTCTGTGCAATAACCTTTCTATGTTTCTAAGACTCCAATGTTTTTGTGTTTGTCAGACCCACATTCTGTTTTAGATGAGACACAATTTCCTCCAGTTAACATTTGGAAAGTCCTCGCTACCGATTCCATCCCACCCCTGGCTTTTTGATTGGTGAGTCGCTCACCACACCGGTCCTCCACTTCTGGCAAATTGTGCATCCGCAGTTCATTTGTCCTTCTTTTGACAGCCGTGCCTTCAGCCATATCCACGCTCCAATGTGGTCTCCGTAAGCCCTTCCATCTTCCTCTCCTCGTTTCAGGTGCCAGCCGTGGCTCAATGGTACCACTCTCACCTCTGAGTCAGAAGGTTGTGAGTTCAAGTCCTATTCCAGAGACCTCAACACATAATCCAGGCAGACACTGTAGTGCAGTATTGAGGAAGCACTGTTCCATCGGATGGTCAGTACTGAGAGAGCACTGTCCTGTCGGATAGTCAGCACTGAGGGAGCACTTTCCTGTCGGATGGTCAGTACTGAGGGAGCACAGAGCTGTCGGATATTCAGTACTGAGGGAGCACTGTCCTGTCGGATGGTCAGTACTGAGGGAGCACAGAGCTGTCGGATGGTCAGTACTGAGGGAGCACTGTCCTGTCGGATGGTCAGTACTGAGGGAGCACAGTGTTGTCGGATGGTCAGTACTGAGGGAGCACAGAGCTGTCGGATAGTCAGTACTGAGGGAGCAATGTCCTGTCGGATGGTCAGTACTGAGGGAGCACAGAGCTGTCGGATGGTCAGTACTGAGGGAGCACTGTCCTGTCGGATGGTCAGTACTGAGGGAGCACAGTGTTGTCGGATGGTCAGTTGTGAGGGAGCACTGTGCTGTCGGATGGTCAGTACTGAGGGAGCACAGTTCTGTCGGATGGTCAGTACTGAGGGAGCACAGTGCTGCCGGATGGTCAGTACTGAGGGAGCACTGTGCTGTCCGGATGGTCAGTATTGAGGGAGCACTGTGCTGTCGGATGGTCAGTACTGAGGGGGCACTGTCCTGTCGGATGGTCAGTACTGAGGGAGCACTGTGCTGTCGGATGGTCAGTTCTGAAAGAGCACTGTGCTGTCCGGATGGTCAGTATTGAGGGAGCACTGTGCTGTCGGATGGTCAGTACTGAGGGAGCACTGTGCTGTCGGATGGTCAGTTCTGAAAGAGCACTGTGCTGTCCGGATGGTCAGTATTGAGGGAGCACTGTGCTGTCGGATGGTCAGTACTGAGGGAGCACAGTGCTGTCGGATGGTCAGTATTGAGGAAGCACTGTGCTGTCGGATGGTCAGTACTGAGGGAGTACTGTGCTGTCGGATGGTCAGTACTGAGGGAGCACTGTGCTGTCGGATGGTCAGTACTGAGGGTGCACAGTGCTGTCGGATAACCAGGACTGAGGGAGCACAGTGCTGTCGGATGGTCAGTACTGAAGGAGCACAGTGCTGTCGGATGTCAGTATTGAGGGAGCACAGTGCTGTCGGATGGTCAGTATTGACGGAGCACTGTGCTGTCGGATGTCAGTATTGAGGGAGGACAGTTCTGTCGGATGGTCAGTACTGAGGGAGCACAGTGCTCTCGGATGGTCAGTACTGAGGGAGCACAGTTCTGTCGGATGGTCAGTACTGAGGGAGCACTGTGCTGTCCTGATGGTCAGTATTGAGGGAGCACAGTGCTGTCGGATGTCAGTATTGAGGGAGCACTGTGCTGTCGGATGGTCACTACTGAGGGAGCACAGTGCTGTCGGATGTCAGTATTGAGGGAGCACTGTGCTGTCGGATGGTCACTACTGAGGGAGCACAGGGCTGTCGGATGGTCAGTACTGAGGGAGCACTGTGCTGTCGGATTGTCAGTTCTGAAAGAGCACTGTGCTGTCCGGATGGTCAGTACTGAGGGAGCACAGTGCTGTCGGATGTCAGTATTGAGGGAGCACAGTGCTGTCGGATGGTCAGTATTGACGGAGCACTGTGCTGTCGGATGTCAGTATTGAGGGAGGACAGTTCTGTCGGATGGTCAGTACTGAGGGAGCACAGTGCTGTCGGATGGTCAGTACTGAGGGAGCACTGTGCTGTCGGATGGTCAGTACTGAGGGAGCACAGTGCTGTCGGATGTCAGTATTGAGGGAGCACAGTGCTGTCGGATGGTCAGTAGTGAGGGAGCACAGTGCTGTCGGATGTCAGTATTGAGGGAGCACTGTGCTGTCGGATGGTCAGTACTGAGAGAGCACAGTGCTGTCGGATGTCAGTATTGAGGGAGCACAGTGCTGTCGGGTGGTCAGTATTGAGGGAGCACAGTGCTGTCGGATGTCAGTATTGAGGGAGGACAGTTCTGTCGGATGGTCAGTACTGAGGGAGCACAGTGCTGTCGGATGTCAGTATTGAGGGAGCACAGTGTTGTCGGATGGTCAGTTGTGAGGGAGCACTGTGCTGTCGGATGGTCAGTACTGAGGGAGCACAGTTCTGTCGGATGGTCAGTACTGAGGGAGCACAGTGCTGCTGGATGGTCAGTACTGAGGGAGCACTGTGCTGTCCGGATGGTCAGTATTGAGGGAGCACTGTGCTGTCGGATGGTCAGTACTTTGGGAGCACTGTCCTGTCGGATGGTCAGTACTGAGGGAGCACTGTGCTGTCGGATGGTCAGTTCTGAAAGAGCACTGTGCTGTCCGGATGGTCAGTATTGAGGGAGCACTGTGCTGTCGGATGGTCAGTACTGAGGGAGCACTGTGCTGTCGGATGGTCAGTTCTGAAAGAGCACTGTGCTGTCCGGATGGTCAGTATTGAGGGAGCACTGTGCTGTCGGATGGTCAGTACTGAGGGAGCACAGTGCTGTCGGATGGTCAGTATTGAGGAAGCACTGTGCTGTCGGATGGTCAGTACTGAGGGAGCACTGTGCTGTCGGATGGTCAGTACTGAGGGAGCACTGTGCTGTCGGATGGTCAGTACTGAGGGAGCACTGTGCTGTCGGATGGTCAGTACTGATGGTGCACAGTGCTGTCGGATAACCAGGACTGAGGGAGCACAGTGCTGTCGGATGGTCAGTACTGAAGGAGCACAGTGCTGTCGGATGTCAGTATTGAGGGAGCACAGTGCTGTCGGATGGTCAGTATTGACGGAGCACTGTGCTGTCGGATGTCAGTATTGAGGGAGGACAGTTCTGTCGGATGGTCAGTACTGAGGGAGCACAGTGCTCTCGGATGGTCAGTACTGAGGGAGCACAGTTCTGTCGGATGGTCAGTACTGAGGGAGCACTGTGCTGTCCGGATGGTCAGTATTGAGGGAGCACACTGCTGTCGGATGTCAGTATTGAGGGAGCACTGTGCTGTCGGATGGTCACTACTGAGGGAGCACAGTGCTGTCGGATGTCAGTATTGAGGGAGCACTGTGCTGTCGGATGGTCACTACTGAGGGAGCACAGTTCTGTCGGATGGTCAGTACTGAGGGAGCACTGTGCTGTCGGATGGTCAGTTCTGAAAGAGCACTGTGCTGTCCGGATGGTCAGTACTGAGGGAGCACAGTGCTGTCGGATGTCAGTATTGAGGGAGCACAGTGCTGTCGGATGGTCAGTATTGACGGAGCACTGTGCTGTCGGATGTCAGTATTGAGGGAGGACAGTTCTGTCGGATGGTCAGTACTGAGGGAGCACAGTGCTGTCGGATGGTCAGTACTGAGGGAGCACTGTGCTGTCGGATGGTCAGTACTGAGGGAGCACAGTGCTGTCGGATGTCAGTATTGAGGGAGCACAGTGCTGTCGGATGGTCAGTAGTGAGGGAGCACAGTGCTGTCGGATGTCAGTATTGAGGGAGCACTGTGCTGTCGGATGGTCAGTACTGAGAGAGAACAGTGCTGTCGGATGTCAGTATTGAGGGAGCACAGTGCTGTCGGATGGTCAGTATTGAGGGAGCACAGTGCTGTCGGATGTCAGTATTGAGGGAGGACAGTTCTGTCGGATGGTCAGTACTGAGGGAGCACTGTGCTGTCGGATGGTCAGTACTGAGGGAGCACAGTTCTGTCGGATGGTCAGTACAGAGGGAGCACAGTGCTGCCGGATGGTCAGTACTGAGGGAGCACTGTGCTGTCCGGATGGTCAGTATTGAGGGAGCACTGTGCTGTCGGATGGTCAGTATTGAGGGAGCACTGTGCTGTCGGATGGTCAGTACTGAGGGAGCACTGTGCTGTCGGATGGTCAGTTCTGAAAGAGCACTGTGCTGTCCGGATGGTCAGTATTGAGGGAGCACTGTGCTGTCGGATGGTCAGTACTGAGGGAGCACAGTGCTGTCGGATGGTCAGTATTGAGGAAGCACTGTGCTGTCGGATGGTCAGTACTGAGGGAGCACTGTGCTGTCGGATGGTCAGTACTGAGGGAGCACTGTGCTGTCGGATGGTCAGTACTGAGGGTGCACAGTGCTGTCGGACAACCAGGACTGAGGGAGCACAGTGCTGTCGGATGGTCAGTACTGAAGGAGCACAGTGCTGTCGGATGTCAGTATTGAGGGAGCACAGTGCTGTCGGATGGTCAGTATTGACGGAGCACTGTGCTGTCGGATGTCAGTATTGAGGGAGGACAGTTCTGTCGGATGGTCAGTACTGAGGGAGCACAGTGCTCTCGGATGGTCAGTACTGAGGGAGCACAGTTCTGTCGGATGGTCAGTACTGAGGGAGCACTGTGCTGTCCGGATGGTCAGTATTGAGGGAGCACAGTGCTGTCGGATGTCAGTATTGAGGGAGCACTGTGCTGTCGGATGGTCACTACTGAGGGAGCACAGTGCTGTCGGATGTCAGTATTGAGGGAGCACTGTGCTGTCGGATGGTCACTACTGAGGGAGCACAGTGCTGTCGGATGGTCAGTACTGAGGGAGCACTGTGCTGTCGGATGGTCAGTTCTGAAAGAGCACTGTGCTGTCCGGATGGTCAGTACTGAGGGAGCACAGTGCTGTCGGATGTCAGTATTGAGGGAGCACAGTGCTGTCGGATGGTCAGTATTGACGGAGCACTGTGCTGTCGGATGTCAGTATTGAGGGAGGACAGTTCTGTCGGATGGTCAGTACTGAGGGACACAGTGCTGTCGGATGGTCAGTACTGAGGGAGCACTGTGCTGTCGGATGGTCAGTACTGAGGGAGCACAGTGCTGTCGGATGTCAGTATTGAGGGAGCACAGTGCTGTCGGCTGGTCAGTAGTGAGGGAGCACAGTGCTGTTGGATGGTCAGTACTGAGGGAGCACAGTGCTGTCAGATGGTCAGTATTGAGGGAACACAGTGCTGTCGGATGTCAGTATTGAGGGAGGACAGTTCTGTCGGATGGTCAGTACTGAGGGAGCACAGTGCTGTCGGATGTCAGTATTGAGGGAGCACTGTGCTGTCGGATGGTCAGTACTGAGGGAGCACAGTGCTGTCGGATGTCAGTATTGAGGGAGCACTGTGCTGTCGGATGGTCAGTACTGAGAGAGCACAGTGCTGTCGGATGTCAGTATTGAGGGAGCACAGTGCTGTCGGATGGTCAGTATTGAGGGAGCACAGTGCTGTCGGATGTCAGTATTGAGGGAGGACAGTTCTGTCGGATGGTCAGTACTGAGGGAGCACAGTGCTGTCGGATGTCAGTATTGAGGGAGCACAGTGCTGTCGGATGGTCAGTACTGAGGGAGCACAGTGCTGTCGGATGTCAGTATTGAGGGAGCACTGTGCTGTCGGATGGTCACTACTGAGGGAGCACAGTGCTGTCGTATGTCAGTATTGCGGGAGCACTGTGCTGTCGGATGGTCAGTACTGAGGGAGCACAGTGCTCTTGGATGATTATAAGAACGTGACTAATAAGGAGCAGGAGGAGGCTATACGGCACCTCGAGTCTGCTCCGCCATTCTATCAGATCATGCCTGATCTTCAACTTCACCTCCACTTTCCGGGCCTATCCACATATCCCTTCATTCCTTTCGAGTGCAAATGTTCATCGATCTCAGCCTTGAATGTACTCAACGACTTAGCATCCACACTCGTCTTGGTTTGAGAATTCCAACGATCACAACCATCAGTGAAGAAATTCCTCCTCCTCTCAGTCCTAAATCGCCCACCCCTTATCCTGAGACTATGATCCCAAGTTCTAGACACTCCAGACACAGGAAACAGCCTATCAGCATCTATCCTGTCAAGCCTTCTAAGAATTTTATAATTTTCAGTGGGATCACCTCTCATTCTTCTAAACTAGAGAATATGGGCCTTTTGTTCTCAATGCACCCAACAATGAGGAAAATTGCCCAGGTGTGTCCTGTCCACAAAAAGCAGGACAAATCCAATCCTGTCAATTACCGCCCCATCAGGCGACTCTCAATCATCAAAAAAATGATGGAAGGTTTCGTCGACAGTGCTATCAAGCGGTACTTACTCTCCAGTAACATGCTCACCGATGCTCGGTTTCGGTTCCGCCAGGATCACTCGGCTCCAGACCTCATTACAGCCTTGGTCCAAACATGGATAAAAGAGCTGAATTCCAGAGGTGAGGCGAGAGTAACTGCTCTTGATATCAAGGCAATATTTGACTGAGTGTGGCACCAAGAAGTCCGAGTAAAATTGAAGTCAATGGGAATCAGGGGGAAAACTCTCCAGTGGCTGGAGTCATACCTGCAACAAAGGAAGATGGTAGTGGTTGTTGGAGGTCAATCATCTGAGCACGAGGACATTGCTGCAGAAGTTCCTCAGGGCAGTGTCCTAGGCCCAATCATCTTCAGCTGCTTCATCAATGACATTCCCTCCATCATAAGGTCAGAAATGGGGAAGTTAGCTGATGATTGCACAGTCTTCAATTCCATTCGTAAATCCTCGGATAATGAAGCAGTCCGTATCCGCATGCAGCAAGACCTGGGTAACATCAGGCTTGGGCTGATAAGTAGCAAGTAATATTCGCTCCAGACAAGTGCCAGGCAATGGCCATCTCCAAGAAGATAGAGTCTAACCACCTCCCCTTGATATTCAACGGCATTACCATCGCCGAATCCCCCACCATCAACATCCTGGGGGTCACCATTGACCGGAAACTTAACTGGACCAGCCACATAAATACTGTATCTACAATAGCAGGTCAGCAGCTGGTTATTCTGCGGCGAGTCACTCATCTCCTGACTCCCCAAAGCCTTTCCACCATCGACAAGGCACAAGTCAGGAGTGTGATGGAATACTCTCCACTTGCCTGGATGAGTGCAGCTCCAACAACACTGGAGAAGCTCGGCATCATCCAGGACAAAGCAGCGCGCTTCATTGGCACCCCATCCACCACCCTAAACATTCACAGGATGCACTGCAGCAACTCGCCAAGGCTTCTTCGACAGCACCTCCCAAACCCGCGACCTCTACCACCAGAAGGAAAAGAGCAGCAGGTACATGGGAACAACACCACCTGCAAGTTTCCCTCCACACCATCCCGACTTGGAAATATATCGCCGTTCCTTCATTGTCGCTGGGTCAAAATCCTGGAGCTCCCTTCTTCACAGCACTGTGGGAGAACCTTCACCACACGGACTGCAGCGGGTCAAGAAGGCGGCTCACCATTACCTTCTCAAGGGCAATTACGGATGGGCAATAAATGCTGGCCTCGCCAGCGACGCCCACATCCCATTAACGAAGAAAAAAATCTGTCCCCTTATGACAACCCTCTCATCCCAGGAATCAATCTGGATGACACTCGTTGCACCGCCACTAAGGCAAGTATATCCCTCCTTAGATATGGAGACCAAAACTGTACACAGTATTCCAGGTGTGGTCTCACCAAATCCCTGTACAATTGTAACAAAACTTCCTTACTCTGGTACTCCAACCCTCTTGCAATAAATTCCGACATACCATTGCTTGCTGTACCTGCATGTTAACTCTCTTTTTTTGTGGACAAGTTCCCCCCAATTTCTCGGAATAACAACATTTAATAGTTTCTCACCATTTAAAATATATTCCGTTTCTCTATTATTTCTACCAAAGTGAATAACCTCACATTTCCCCACATTATACTCCATCTGCCACCTTCTTGCCCACATTTAATCTGTCTATATCCCTTTGCAGAATATTTGTGTCCTCCTCCCAGCTTACTTACCCACCGAGCTTTGCATCGTCAAGAAACTTGGTACATTGGTCAGTACTGAGGGAGTGCAGTACTGTCGGAGGGTCAGTATTGAGGGATCGCAGTACTGTCGGAGTGGCAGTACTGAGGGAGTGCTGAACGTTCGGAGGGGCAGTAATGATGGAACGCGACAATTTCGGAGGTGCCAACTTTTGTAGGACACATTAAACCGAGGGCGCATCTGCCCGCTCAGGTAGATGTAAAAGATCCACCGGCAATATTCAAAATAGTGTAGAGGAGCTCTTCCTGGTGTCTTGGCCAAAATTTATCCAACAACCAACATTACTGAAACTGATTTTCTTCTCGTTTATCTCAATGAAATGTGTGGGAGCTTGCAGTGTGCAAATTGGCTGCTGCGTTTCCGACATTACCACAGTGACGACACTTCACAATGTTCTTAATTGACTGTTTTGGGACGTCTTGAGGTCTTGAAAGGCGCTATATAAAGGCAAGTTCTTTCCTCTTTCAGACCTTCCATGAAACCCATCTCTTGCTCCAAGCTTTTGTCAACCCTCCGAATTTCTCCTTCTTTTGGGCCTTCTTTCGGGCACTATCGGGTCCTGCTCTCCTCTGCCAAAACTGCTCACTATTCCAGGATCATCCTGGAATGTAATGATAACCCCCGGATTCTCTTCACCACTGCAAACCATCTTCTCAAACCCATCTCCCTGCCCCCTCCACCCTCACCTCCAACAAAAAGTGCGAGAAGCTCATGGAATTCTTTGTCACTAAGATGGAGACCATCCGTTCAGCTGCCTCGCTTCCCCGAGCCCACCGAGGCAAACTTCCCATATGGCTCCCCCCTGCCCAAGCCCTGAACTCACATCTTTCTCTTGTTTCTCTCCTGTCTCCACTCATACCCTCTCCGGGTTCATCTTGACCATGAGACCCGCCTCTTGCTCCCTCGACTCTATTCCCACTAAACTGCTGACCACCCAACTTCCCTTCCCGGGTACCATGTTAGCTGATATTGTTAACGGTTCCCTCTCCTCAGGTACTGTCCTCCTCCACTTCAATTCTGCAGTCATTACCCCCTCCTCACAAAAAACACTCTTGACCCCTTTGTCTTTGCAAACTATCGCCTCCATCTCCAATCTCCCTTTCCTCTCCAAATTTAATGAACGTGTTGTCATCTCTCAAATCGGTGCCCATCTATCCTCAGTGTATTGGCTCGTTTTCTAATCTGCCTGATTCTATTTTCCATATAATGCTGCATTCCCCGATGAGATGTTAAACCAGGGCTCCCTTTGTTTCAGTGGATGTGAGCCTGCAATACACTGGGGAATGTATTTACAGTTGTTTGTTAATATAGTCATGATAACCAATACACTGGAGAAATAATTTGCAGTTGTTTGTTAACACAGTCATGATAAGCATTGCGCTGGGGAATGAATTTTCCGTTGTTTGTCAACAGAATCATGATAACCAATACACTGGGGAATGAATTCATATAAGTTTGTTAATATAGTCATGGCAACCAAAACACTGGGGAACGAATTTTAAGATGTGTGTTAATGTAGTCATGATAACCAATACACTGGGGAATGAATTTACAGTTGATTGTTAATATAGAGATGAAAACCAAGACATTGAGGAATACATTTACAGTTGTTTGTAAATATAGTCATGACAACCAATACACTGGGGAATGAATTAACAGTTGTTTGTTCATATAGTCAAGATAACTAATACATCGGGGAATGAATTTACAGTTGTATGTTAATCTAGTAATGATAACCAATACATCGGGCAAAGAATTTACAGTTTTTTGTTGATATAGTCAGAAAAACTAATACATCGGGGAATGAATTTACAGTTGTTTGTAAAAATATTTATGACAAACAATACACTGGGGAATGAATTGACACTTGTTTGTAAATATAGTCATGACAACCAATACACTGGGGAATGAATTTACAGTTGTTTGTATATGTATTCATGACAACCAATACAATGGGCGAATGAATTTACAGTCGTTTGTTAATATAGTCATGACAACCAAGACACTGGGGATTGAATTTATAGCTGTTTGTTAATATCGTCATGATAACCAACACACTGGGGAAATAAAAATCAGTTCTTTGTTAAGATAGTATTGATAATCAATGCACTAGCGAAAGAATATACAGTTGTTTGTGAATATAGTCATGATAACTAATACACTGGTGAATGAATTTACAGATGTTTGTTGATGCAGTCATGATAACCAATACACTGGGAAAAGAATTGACAGTTGTTTGTCAACATAGTCATGATAACCATTCCGCTGGGGAATGAATTTTCCGTTGTTTGTCAATAGAGTCACGATAACCAACACATTGAGCAATACATTTACAGTTGTTTGTTCATGTAGTCATGACAACCAATGCACTGGGTAATTAATTAACAGTTGTTATTAATATGGTCAAGATAACTAATGCATCGGGGAATGAATTTACAGTTGTCGGTTAATCTAATAATGATAACAAATACATCGGGAAAAGAATTTACAGATTTTTGTTGATATAGTCAGAAAAACTAATACATCGGGGAATGAATTTACAGTTATTTGTTGATATAGTCATGACAAAAAATACACTGGGGAATGGATGTTCAGTTGTTTGTTAATATAGTCAAGATAAATAATACATCGATGAATGAATTTACAGTTGTTTGTTGATATTGTCATGATAACCAATACATTGGGGAATGAATTTATCGTTATTTGTTAATATCGTCATGATAGCGAAAGCAACGGGGAATGAATTTACAGTTGTTTGTAAATATAGTCATGACAAACAATACAATGGGGGAATGAATTCACAGCTGTTTGTAAATATAGTCATGACAAGCAATACAATGGGGGAATGAATTTACAGCTGTTTGTAAATATAGTCATGACAAGCAATACAATGGGGGAATGAATTTACAGCTGTTTGTAAATATAGTCATGACAACCAAGACAATGGGGGAATGAATTTACCGTCGTTTGTAAATATAGTCATGACAACCAATACACTGGGGAATGAATTTATAGTTGTTTGGTAACATAGTCATGACAACCAATACAATGGGGGATGAATTTACAGTTGTTTGTTAACATAGTCATGACAACCAACACATTGGGGAGTGAATTTATAGTAGTTTGTTAATATCGTCAGGATCACCAAGACACTGGGGGATTGTATTTACAGTTGTTTGTTAATGTAGTCATGATAACCAACACACTGGGGAATTCATTTCGAGTTGTTTGTTAATAACGTCATGAGAACCAATACACTGGGGAATGAATAAACAATTGTTTATGACAATAGTCATGATAACCAAGACACCGGGGGAATGTATTTACAGTTGATTGTGAATATACTCATGACAACCAACACACTGGGGAATTAATTTATAGTTGTTGTTTGTTAATAACGTCATGATAACCAATACACTGGGGAAAGAATTTACAGTTGTTTGTTAACATAGTCATGATAACCAATACACTCGGGAATGAATTTACAGTTGTTTGTTCATATCGTCATGATAAACGAGACACTGGGGAATGAATTTACAGTTGTTTGTTCACATAGTCAACATAACTAATACACCGGCGAAAGATTTTACAGTTGTATGTTAATCTAGTAATGGTAACCAATACATCGGGGAAAGCATTTACAGTTTTTTGTTGATTTGGTCGGTAAAACTAATACATCGGGGAATGCATTTACAGTTATTTGTTGAGCTAGTCATGATAACTCATTCACTGTGGAATGAATTCACAGTTGTTTGTTAATATAGTCATAACAACCAATACATTGGGGAATGGATGTTCAGTTGTTTGTTCATATAGTCAAGATAACTAATACATCGTTGAATGAATTTACAGTTGTTTGTTAAAATAGGCATGATAACCATTACGCTGGGGAATGAATTTTCCGTTGTTTGTCAATAGAGTCTTGATAACCAATACACTGGGGAATGGATTTACAGATGTATGTTAATATAGTCAAGATAAGAAATACACCGATGAATAAATTTTAAGATTTCTGTTTATATTATCATGAAAACCAACACATTCAGCAATACATTTACAGTTGTTTGTTAATGTAGTCATGACAACCAATGCACTGGGGAATGAATTAACAGTTGTTTGTTAATATTGTCAAGATAACTAATACATCGGGGAATGAATTTACAGTTGCCTATTAATCTAATAATGATAACAAATACATCGGGGAAAGAATTTACAGTTTTTTGTTGATATAGTCAGAAAAACTAATACATCGGGGAATGAATTTACAGTTATTTGTTAATACAGTCATGACAACCAATACACTGGAGAAAGGATGTTCAGTTGTTTGTTAATGTAGTCAAGATAACTAATACATCGTGTAATGAATTTATAGTTGTTTGATGATATTGTCATGATAACCAATGCACTGTGGAAATAATTTTTCTTTGTTTGTTAATATCGTCATGATAACGAATGCAACGCGGAATGAATTTACAGTTGTTTGTAAATATAGTCATGACAAACAATACAATGGGGGAATGAATTTACAGTTGTTTGTAAATATAGTCATGACAAGCAATACACTGGGGAATGAATTAATAGTTCTTTGTTAACATAGTCGTGATAACCAATACACTGGGTAATGAATTTACAGTTGTTTGTTAACATAGTCATGACAACTAACACATTGGGGATTGAATTTATAGTTGTTTGTTAAAATCGTCAGGATCACTAAGACACTGGGGAAATGTATTTACAGTTGTTTGTTCATATAGTCATGATAACCAACACTCTGGGGAATTCATTTATCGTTGTTTGTTAATAACGTCATGAGAACCAATACACTGGGGAATGAATAAACAGTTGTTTATTACAATCGTCATGATAACCAATACACTCGGGAATGAATTTACAGTTGTTTGTTCATATCGTCATGATAAACTATACACTTGGGAAGGAATTTACAGTTGTTTGTTCATATAGTCAAGATAACTAATACATCGGCGAATGATTTTACAGTTATTTGTTGAAATAGTCATTATAACGAATACACTGTCTAATGAATTTACAGTCGTTTGTGAAGAAAGTCACGATAACCAATACACTGGGGAATGAATTTCTCGTTGTTTGTTAATATCGTCATGATAACCAATGCAACGGGGAATGAATTCACAGTTGTTTGTAAATATCGTCATGACAAACAATACAATGGGGAATGAATTTCTCGTTGTTTGTGAATATAGTCATGACAACCAATACAGTGGGGAATGAATTTACAGTTGTTTGTATAATAGTCATGACAACCAATACAATGGGGAAATGAATTTACAGCCGTTTGTAAACATAGTCATGACAACCAATACAATGGGGAATGAATTTACAGTTTTTAAAAATATATTCATGAAAACCAACACATTGGGGATTGAATTTATAATTGCTTGTTCAGATCGTCATGATCACCAAGAAACTGGGGAATGAATAAACAGTTGTTTATGACAATAGTCTTGATAACCATGACACCGGGGGAATGTATTCACAGTTGTGTGTTAATATCGTCATGATAAACAAGACACTGGGTGAATGTATTTACTGTTGTTCCTTAATATAGTCACGATAACGAATGCAATGGGGAATGAATTTACAGTTGTTTGCAAATATAGTCATGACAACCAATACATTGGGAAATGAATTTATAGTTGTTTGTTAATACAGTCATGACAAACAATACACGAGGCAATGGATATTCAGTTGTTTGTAAATGTAGTCAAGATAACGAATGCAACGGGGCATGAATTTACAGCTGTTTGTAAATATAGTCATGATTACCAACACATCGGGGAATGAATTTATAGTTATTTGTTAACACAGTCGTGATAACCAATACACTGGGGAATGAATTTACAGTTGTTTGTTAACATAGTCATGATAACCAACACAATGGGGAATTCATTAATAATTGATTGTTAATAACGTCATGAGAACCAATACACTGGGGAATGAATAAACAGTTGTTAATTATAATAGTCATGATAACCAAGACACCGGGGGAATGTATTTACAAGTGCTTGTGAATATACTAATGATAACCAACACACTGGGGAATTCATTTATACTTGTTTGTTAATAACGTCATGATAACCAATACACTGGGGAAATAATTTACAGTTGTTTGTTAACATAGTCATGATAACCAATACACTCGGGAATGAATTTACAGTTGTTTGTTCATATCGTCATTATAAACTATACACTAGGGAATGAATTTACAGTTGTTTGTTCATATAGTCAAGATAACTAATACATCGGCGAAAGATTTTACAGTTGTATGTTATTCTAGTAATGGTAACCAATACATCGGGGAAAGAATTTATAGTTTTCTGTTGATATAGTCAGAAAACTAATACATCGGGGAATGGATGTTCAGTTGTTTGTTCATATAGTCAAGATAACTAATACATCGTGGAATGAATTTACAGTCGTTTGTGAAGAAAGCCACGATAACCAATACAGTGGGGAATGAATTTCTCGTTGTTTGTTGATATCGTCATGATAACCAATGCAACGGGGAATGAATTCACTGTTGTTTGTTGATATAGTCATGAAGAAGAACACACTGGTGAATGAATTGACACTTGTTTGTAAATATAGTCATGACAACCAATACATTGGAGAATGAATTTACAGTCGTTTGTAAACAGAGTCATGACAACCAGTACACTGGGGAATGAATTTGCAGTTTTTTTAAATACAGTCATGAAAACCAACACATTGGGGATTGAATTTATAGTTGCGAGTTAAAATCGTCATGATCACCAAGACACTGGGGAATGAATAAACAGTTGTTTATGACAATAGTCATGATAATAAACATACTGGGGAATTAATTCATAGTTATTTGTAAATATAGTCATGACAACCAATACATTAGGAAATGAATTTATAGTTGTTTGTTGACATGGTCATCATAACCAATACACTGAGGAATGAATTTACAGTTGTTTATAAATATAGTCTGACAACCAATACACTGGGAAATGAATTCATAGTTGTTTGTTGATATCGTCATGATAACCAGTACACTGGGTGAATGTATTAACAGTTTTTTGTTACTATGGACATGATTACCAACACACAGGAGAATTAATTTATCGTTGTCTGTTAATAACGTCATGATAACCAATACACTGGGGAATAAATAAACAGTTGTTTGTTAATATAGTCATTATAACTAATACACTGGGAAAAGAATTTACAGTTGTTTGTTAATAAAGACATGACAACCAACACACTGGGGGAATTAATTTATAGTTGTTTGTTAATGACGTAATGATAACCAATGCATGGGGGATTGAATTTATAGTTGTTTGTTAATATCGTCATGATAACCAAGACACTGGGGGAATGTATTTACAGTTGTATCTTAATATAGTAATGATAATCAACATACAGGGGAATTAATTGATAGTTGTTTGTTAATAACGTCAGGATAACCAATGCCCTGGTGAAATGAATTTACATTTGTTTGTAAACGTAGTCATGATAACCAATACACTGGGGAATGAATAAACAGTTGTTAATTAACATAGTCATGACAACCAATACACAGGGGGAATTAATTTACCGTTTTTTGTAAATATGGTCTTTATAACTATCACATTGGGTATTGAATTTATAGTTGTTTGTTAACATCGTCATGATCACCAAGACACTGGGGGAATGCATTTACAGGTGTTTGTTAATATCGTCATGATAACCAACACACTAGGGAATTAATTTATAGTTGTTTGTTAATGACGTCATGATAACCAATACACTGGGGAATGAATTTAAAGTTGTTTGTTCTTATCGTCATGATAACCAATACATGGGGGAATGAATTTACAGTTGTTTGTTAATATCGTCATGATAACCAATACACTGGGGAAAAATTTACAATTGTTTGTTAACATACTCATGACAGCCAAAACATCTGGGAATGAATTAACAGTTGTTTGTTCATATGGTCATATTAACCAATACACTTGGGAATGAATTTCCAGTTGTTTGTTAATATAGTCATGACAATAAATACGCTGGGGAATGAATTTACAGTTGATTTTCCATAGAATCATGATAACCAATACACTGGAGAATGAATTTAGTGTTGTTTGTAAATTTAGTCATGACAACCAACACAATTGCGGAATGAATTTACAGTTGATTGAAAAGATAGTCATGACAACCAATACACTGAGGGAATGAATATACACTTGTTTTTGAACATAGTCATGATAACCAACATACTGAGGAATTAATTTATAGTTGTTTGTTAATAACGTTATGATAACCAATACACTGGGGGAATGAATTTACAGTTGTTTGTAAATCTAGTAATGATAACCAATACATCGGGAAAGAACTTACAGTTTTTTGTTGATATAGCCAGAAAAGCTAATACATCGGGGATTGAATTTACAGTTATTTGTTGATATATTCATGATAACTAACACACTGGGGAATGAATTTACATTTATTTGTTAATATAGTCATGACAACCAATACACTAGGGAATGGATGTTCAGTTGTTTGTCAATATCGTCAAGATAACTAAGACATCGTGGAATGAATTTACAGAGGTTTGTTAATATAGTCATAACAACCAATACATTGGGGAATGGATGTTCAGTTGTTTGTTCATATAGTCAAGATAACTAATACATCGTGGAATGAATTTACAATTGTTTGTTAATATCGTCATGATAAATGATACACTGCGGGAATGAATTGACAGCTGTTTGTTGATAAAGTCATTATAAAGAATACACTGGCGAATGAATTTACAGTCGTTTGTGAAGAAAGTCATGATAACCAATACACTGGGGAATGAATTTCTCGTTGTTTGTTAATATCGTCATGATGACCAATGCAACGGGGAATGAATTCACAGTTGTTTGTAAATATAGTCATGATAACCAATACACTGGTGAATGAATTGACACTTGTTTGTAAATATAGTCATGACAACCAATACACTGGGGAATGAATTTAAAGTTGTTTGTAAATAAAGTCATGACAACCAATACACTGGGCAATGAATTTACAGTTGTTTGTTAACACAGTCATGACAACCAATACACTGGGGGAATGAATTTGCAATTTTTTGTAAATGTAGTCATGATAACCAACACATTGGGGATTGAATTTATAGTTGCTTGTTAATACCGTCATGATCACCAAGACACTGGGAGAATGTGTTTACAGTTGTTAGTTAATATAGTCATGATAACCAACACACTGGGGAAATAATTTACAGTTGTTTGTTAACATAGTCATGATAACCAATACACTGGGGAATGAATTTACAGTTGTTTGTTCATATAGTCAAGATAACTAATACATCGGGGAATACATTTACAGTTTTATGTTAATCTAGAAATGGTAACCAATACATCGGAGAAAGAATTTACTGTTTTTTGTTGATATAGTCAGAAAAACTAAGACATAGCGCAATGAATTTACAGTTGTTTGTAAATATAGTCATGACAACCAATACACTGGGGAATGAATTTACAGTTGTTTGTATATATATTCATGACAACCAATAAAATGGGCGAATGAATTTACAGTCGTTTGCAAATATAGTCATGACAACCAATACACTGGGGATTGAATTCATCATTGTTTGTTAATATCGTCATGATCATCAAGACACTGCGGAAATAATTTACAGTTGTTGTTAATATAGTCATGATAATCAATGCACTGGGGAAATAATTTACAGTTGTTTGTTCACATAGTCATGATAACCAATACACTGGGTAATTAATTCATAGTTGTTTGTTAATAACGTCATGAAAACCATTACACTGGGGAATGCATTTTCAGTTGTTTGTTAACATAGTCATGACAACCAATACAATGGGTAATTAATTCATAGTTGTTTGTTAATAACGTCATGAAAACCATTGCACTGGGGCAATGAATTTACACTTGTTTGTTAATATAGTCATGATAACTAAAACACTGGGGAATGAATTTACAGTTGTTTGTCATAAAAGTCAAGAGAACTAATACATCGGGGAATGAATTTACAGGTTTTTTTGATACAGTCAGAAAACTAATACATTGGGGAATGAATTTGCAGTTATTTTTTATTATCGTCATGACAACCAATACAGTGGGGAATGGATGTTCAGTTGTTTGTTAATGAAGTCAAGATAACTAATAAATCGTGGAATGAATTTACAGTTGTTTGTAAATATTGTCATGACAAGCAATACAATGGGGTAATGAATTTACAATCGTTTGTAAATATAGTCATGACAGCCAATACACTGGGGAATGAATTTATAGTTTTTTGTTAACATAGTCATGACAACCAACACATTGGGGATTGAATTAATCGTTGTTTGTTAATATCGTCAGGATCACCAAGACATTGGGGAATATATTTTCAGTTGTTTGTTGATATAGTCATGATAACCAACACACTGGGGAATTCATTTCTCGTTGTTTGTTAATTACGTCATGAGAACCAATACACTGGGGAATTAATAAACAGTTGTTCATTACAATAGTCATGATAACCAAGACACAGGGGGAATGTATTTACAGTTGTTTGTGAATATACTCATGACAACCAACACACTGGGGAATTAATTTATAGTTGCTTGTTAATAACGTCATGATAACCAATACACTGGGAAAAGAATTTACAGTTGTTTGTTCATATCGTCATGATAAACTATACACTGGGGAAAGAATTTACAGTTGTATGTTATTCTAGTAATGGTAACCAATACATCGGGGAAAGAATTTACAGTTTTTTGTTGATATAGTCGGAAAACTAATACATCGGGGAATGAATTTACAGTGGTTTGTTAATATAGTCATAAAAACCAATACATTGGGCAATGGATGTTCAGTTGTTTGTTCATATAGTCAAGATAACTAATACATCGTGGAATGAATTTACAGTTGTTTGTTAATATAGTCATGATAACTGATACATGTGGGGAATGAATTTACAGCTGTTTGTAAATATAGTCATGACAACCAATACACTGGGGAAAGAATTTACAGTTGTTTGTTCAGATAGTCGTGATAACCAATCCACTGGGGATTGAATTTACAGTTGTTTGTTAACACAGTCATGACAACCAATACACTGGTGGAATGAATTTGCATTTTTTTGTAAATGTAGTCATGATAACCAACACATTGGGGATTAAATTCATAATTGCTTGTTAATACCGTCATGATAATCAACACACTCGGGAATGAATTTACAGTTGTTTGTTCATGTCGTCATGATAAACTACACACTGGAGAATGAATTTACAGTTGTTTGTTCATATAGTCAAGATAACTAACACATCGGCGAATGATTTACAGTTGTATGTTAATCTAGTAATGGTAACCCATACATCGGGGAAAGAATTTACAGTTTTTGGTTGATTTAGTCAGAAAAACTAATACATCGGGGAATGAATTTACAGGTTTTTTTGATACAGTCAGAAAACTAATACATTGGGGAATGAATTTGCAGTTATTTTTTATTATCGTCATGACAACCAATACAGTGGGGAATGGATGTTCAGTTGTTTGTTAATGAAGTCAAGATAACTAATAAATCGTGGAATGAATTTACAGTTGTTTGTAAATATTGTCATGACAAGCAATACAATGGGGTAATGAATTTACAGTCGTTTGTAAATATAGTCATGACAGCCAATACACTGGGTATTGAATTTATAGTTTTTTGTTAACATAGTCATGACAACCAACACATTGGGGATTGAATTAATCGTTGTTTGTTAATATCGTCAGGATCACCAAGACATTGGGGAATATATTTTCAGTTGTTTGTTGATATAGTCATGATAACCAACACACTGGGGAATCCATTTCTCGTTGTTTGTTAATTACGTCATGAGAACCAATACACTGGGGAATTAATAAACAGTTGTTCATTACAATAGTCATGATAACCAAGACACAGGGGGAATGTATTTACAGTTGTTTGTGATTATACTCATGACAACCAACACACTGGGGAATTAATTTATAGTTGCTTGTTAATAACGTCATGATAACCAATACACTGGGAAAAGAATTTACAGTTGTTTGTTCATATCGTCATGATAAACTATACACTGGGGAAAGAATTTACAGTTGTATGTTATTCTAGTAATGGTAACCAATACATCGGGGAAAGAATTTACAGTTTTTTGTTGATATAGTCGGAAAACTAATACATCGGGGAATGAATTTACAGTGGTTTGTTAATATAGTCATAAAAACCAATACATTGGGCAATGGATGTTCAGTTGTTTGTTCATATAGTCAAGATAACTAATACATCGTGGAATGAATTTACAGTTTGTTAATTTAGTCATGATAACTGATACATGTGGGGAATGAATTTACAGCTGTTTGTAAATATAGTCATGACAACCAATACACTGGGGAAAGAATTTACAGTTGTTTGTTCAGATAGTCGTGATAACCAATCCACTGGGGATTGAATTTACAGTTGTTTGTTAACACAGTCATGACAACCAATACACTGGTGGAATGAATTTGCATTTTTTTGTAAATGTAGTCATGATAACCAACACATTGGGGATTAAATTCATAATTGCTTGTTAATACCGTCATGATAATCAACACACTCGGGAATGAATTTACAGTTGTTTGTTCATGTCGTCATGATAAACTACACACTGGAGAATGAATTTACAGTTGTTTGTTCATATAGTCAAGATAACTAACACATCGGCGAATGATTTACAGTTGTATGTTAATCTAGTAATGGTAACCAATACATCGGGGAAAGAATTTACAGTTTTTGGTTGATTTAGTCAGAAAAACTAATACATCGGGGAATGAATTTACAGTTATTTGTTGATATAGTCGTGATAACTCATTCACTGTGGAATGAATTTACAGTTGTTTGTTAATATAGTCATAACAACCAATACATTGGGGAATGGATGTTCAGTTGTTTGTTCAGATAGTCAAGATAACTAATACATCTTTGAATGAATTTACAGTTGTTTGTTAATATAGTCATGATAACTGATACACTGGCGAATGAATTTACAGTCGTTTGTGAAGAAAGTCACGATAACCAATACACTGGGGAATGAATTTCTCGTTGTTTGTTAATATCGTCATGATAAACAATACACTAGGGAATGGATGTTCAGTTATTTGTCAATATAGTCAAGATAACTAAGACATCGCGGAATGAATTTACAGTTGATTGTTAATATAGACATGATAACTAATACACTGGGGAATGAATTTCCAGTTGTTTGTTCACATAGTCATGACAATAGAGACGCTGGGGAATGAATTTACAGTTGATTGTCTATCGAGTTATGACAACCAATTCACCGGAGAATGAATTTAGAGTTGTTTGTGAATATCGTCATGATCACCAAGACATTGGAGGATTGTAATTACTGTTGTTTGTTAAGATAGTCATGATAACCAACACACTGGGTAATTAATTTATAGTTGTTTGTTAATAACGTCATGTTAACCAATACACTGGGGAATGAATTTACAGTTGTTTGTTAACATAGTCATGACAACCAATAAACTGGGGGAGTGAATTTACAGTTGTTTGTTAATATAGTCATGATAACTAAAACACTGGGGTATGAAATTACAGATGTTTGTTAATATAGTCATGATAACTAATACACTGGGGAAAGAATTTACAGTTGTTTGTTAATATTGTCATGACAACCATGACACTGGGGAAAGAATTTACAGTTGTTTGTTAATGTAGTCATGACAACCAATACACTAGGGAATGGATGTTCAGTTGTTTGCCAATATAGTCAAGATAACTAAGACATCGCAGAAAGAATTTACAGTTGATTGTTAATATAGGCATGATAACCAAAACACTGGGGAATGAATTTCCAGTTGTTTGTTAACATAGTCATGACAATGAAGACGCTGGGGAATGAATATACATTTGATTGTCTATAGAGTCATGATAACCAATACACTGGAGAATGAATTTAGAGTTGTTTGTTAATATCGTCATGATCGCCAAGACACTGGCGGAAGGTATTTACTGTTCTTTGTTAATATAGTCATGATAACCAAAACACTGGGTAATTAATTTATAGTTGTTTGTTAACAACGTCATGATAACCAATACACTGGGGAATGAATTTACAGTTGTTTGTTAATATACTCATGATAACCAATACACTGGGGAATGAATTTTCAGATGTTTGTTAACAGAGTCATGATAACCAATACACTGGGGAATGAATTTTCAGTTGATTGTTAATATAGTCATGAAAACCAACACATTGAGGAATACATTTACATTTGTTTGTTAACATAGTCATGACAACCAATACACTGGGGACTTAATTTGCAGTTGTTTGTTAATACTGTCAAGATAACTAATGCATCGGGGAATGAATTTACAGTTGTTTGTGAATATAGTAATGACAACCAAAGCACTGGGGAATGAATTTACAGATGTCTGTTAATATTGTCATGATAACCAATACACCGATGATTGAATTTTAAGATGTCTGTTCATGTAGTCATGATAACCAATACACAGGGGAATGAATTTACAGTTGGTTGTTAATGTAGTCATGACAACCAATACACTGGGGAATCGATGTTCAGTTGTTTGTTAATGAAGTCAAGATAACTAATACATCGTGGAATGAATTTACAGTTGTTTGTAAATATGGTCATGATAACCAATACACTGGGGAATGAATTTATCGTTGTTTGTTAATATCGTCATAACGAATGCAACGGGGAATGAATTTACAGTCCTTTGTAAATATAGTCATGACAGCCAACACACTGGGGAATGAATTTTTAGTTGTTTGTTAACATAGTCGTGATAACCAATACACTTGGAGAATGAATTTACAGTTGTTTGTTAAGATAGTCATGACAACCAACACATTGGGGATTGAATTTATAATTGTTTGTTAATAGCGTCAGGATCACCAAAATATTGGGGAATATATTTACAGTTGTTTGTTGATATAGTCACTGGGGAATTCATTTCTCGTTGTTTGTTTATAACGTCATGAGAACCAATACACTAGAGAATTAATAAACAGTTGTTCATTACAATAGTCATGATAACCAAGACACCGGGAGAATGTATTTACAGTTGATTGTGAATATATTCATGACAACCAACACACTGGGGATTTAATTTATAGTTGTTTGTTAATAACGTCATGATAACCAATACACTGGGGAAAGAATTTACAGTTGTTTGTTAACATAGTCATGATAACCAATACACTGGGGAATGAATTTACAGTTGTTTGTTCATATCATCATAATAAACTATACACTGGGGAATGAATTTCCAATTGTTTGTTAATATAGTCAAGATAACTGAGACATCGGCGAATTATTTTACAGTTGTGTGTTATTCTAGTAATGGGAACCAATACATCGGGGAAAGAATTCACAGTTTTTTGTTGATATAGTCAGAAAACTAATACATCGGGGAATGAATTTACAGTGGTTTGTTCATATAGTCATAACAACCAATACATTGGGGAATGGATGGTCAGCTGTTTGTTCATATAGTCAAGATAACTAATACATCGTGGAATGAATTTACAGTTGTTTGTTAATATAGACATGATAACTGATACACTGGGGGAATTAATTTACAGCTGTTTGTTGTTAAAGTCATTATAACGAATACACTGGCGAATGAAATTACAGTCGTTTGTGAAGAAAGTCATGATAACCAATACACTGGGGAATGAATTTCTCGTCGTTTGTTAATATCGGGGAATTAATTCACAGTTGCTTGTAAATATAGTCATGACAACCAATACACTGGTGAATGAATTGACACTTGTTTGTAAATATATTCATGACATCCAATACAGTGGGGAATGAATTTACAGTTCTTTGTTCAGAAAGTCGTGATAACCAATCCACTGGGGAATGAATTTACAGTTGTTTGTTAACATAGTCATGACAACCAATACACTGGGGGAATGAATTTGCAGTTTTATGTAAATATAGTCATGATAACCAACACATTGGGGATTGAATTTATATTTGCTTGTTAATACCGTCATGATCACCAAGACACTGGGGGAATGTATTTACAGTTGTTTGTTAATACAGTCATGATAACCAAAACACTGGGGAATTAATATATAGTGGTTTGTTAATAACGTCATGATAACCAATACACTGGGGAAATGAATTTACAGTTGTCTGTTAACATAGCCATGATTAACAATACACCGGGGAATCAATTTACAGTTGTTTGTAAATATAGTCGTGATAACCAACACATTGGGGATTGAATTTACAGTTGTTTGTTAACATCGTCATGATAAACAAGACACTGGGTGAATATATTTCCAGTTGTTCCTTGACATAGTCACGATAACGAATGCAATGGGGAATTAATTTACAGTTGTTTGTAAACATAGTCATGACAACCAATACATTTGGAAATCAATTTATAGTTGTTTGTTGACATAGTCATGATAACCAATACACTGAGGAATGAATTTATAGTTTTTTGTTGATATCGTCATGACAACCAGTACACTGGTTGAATGTATTCACAGTTGTTTGTTAATATAGTCATGATTACCAACACACAGGAGAATTAATTTACAGTTGTCAATTAATAACGTCATGATAACCAATACACTGGGGAATGAATTTACATTTTTTTGTAAATATAGTCATGATAACCAACATATTGGGTATTGAATTTATAGTTGTTTCATAATTAAGTCATGATAACCAATGCACTGGGGAATGAATAAACAATTGTTTATGACAATAGCCATGATAACCAAGACACTGGGAGAATGTATTTACAGTTGTATGTTAATATAGTCATGATAATCAACATACTGGGGAATTACTTTACAGTTGTTTGTTGATAAAGTCATGATAACCAATACACTGGGGGAATGAATTTACATTTGTTTGTTAACGTAGTCAGAATAACCAACACACTGAGGAATGCATTTACAGTTGTTTGTAAATATAGTCATGCCAAACAATACAATGGGGGAATGAATTTACAGTCGATTGTAAATATAGTCATGACAGCCAATACACTGGGCAATGAATTTACAGTTGTTTGTTAACATAGTCATGATAACCAACACACTGGGGAATTCATTTCTGGTTGTTTGTTAATAACATCATGAGAACCAATACACTGGGGAATTAATGAACAGTTGTTCATTACAATAGTCATGATAACCAAGACACCAGGGGAATATATTTTCAGTTGTTTGTGAATATACTCATGATAACCAAAATACTGGGGAATTAATTTATAGTTGTTTGTTAATAACGTCATGATAACCAATACACTGGGGAATGAATTTACAGTTGTTTGTTCATATCGTCATGATAAACTATGCACTGGAAAATGAATTAACAGTTGGTTGTTAATCTAGTCAAGATAACTAAGACATCGGCGAATGATTTTACAGTTGTATGTTATTCTAGTAATGGTAACCAATACATCGGGGAAAGAACTTACAGTTTTTTATTGATATAGTCAGAAAACTAATACATCGGGTAATGAATTTACAGTGGTTTGTTAATATTGTCATAACAACCAATACATTGGGGAATGGATTTTCAATTGCTTGTTCATGTAGTCAAGATAACTAATACATCGTGGAATGAATTTACAGTTGTTTGTTAATATAGTCATGATAACTGATACACTGGGGGAATGACTTTACAGCTGTTTGTGAAGAAAGTCACGATAACCAATACACTGGGGAATGAATTTCTCGTTGTTTGTTAATATCGTCATGATAACCAATGAAACGGGGAATGAATTCACAGTTGTTTGTAAATCAAGTCATGATAACCAATACACAGGTGAATGAATTAACACTTGTTTGTAAATACAGTCATGACAACCAATACAGTGGGGAATGAATTTACAGTTGTTTGTTCAGATAGTCGTGATAACCAATCCACTGGGGAATGAATTTGCAGTTTTTTGTCAATATGGTCATGATAACCAACACATTGGGGATTGAATTGAAAGTTGCTTGTTAATACCGTCATGATCACCAAGACACTGGTGGAATGTATTCACAGTTGTTTGTCAATATAGTCATGACAACCAACACACTGGGGAATTAATTTATATTGGTTTGTTAATAACGTCATGATAACCAATACACTGAGGAATGAATAAACAGTTGTTTGTTAATATAGTCAAGATAACTAATACACTGGAGAATGAATTTCTAGTTGTTTGTTAAAATAGTCATAACAATAAAAACGCTGGGAAATGAATTTACAGTTGATTTTCTACAGACTCATGACAACCAATGCACTGGAGAATGAATTTAGAGTTGTTTGTTAATATCGTCATGATCACCATTACACTGGGGAATGAATAAACAATTGTTTATGTCAATACTCATGATAACCAACACATTGGGGAATGAATTTATAGTTGTATGTTAATCTAGTAATGATAACCAATACATCGGGAAAGAATCTACAGTTGATTGTTAATATAGACATGATAACCCATACACTGGGGAATGAATTTCCAGTTGTTTGTTGACATAGTAATGACAATAAAAACGCTGGGGATTGAATTTACAGTTGATTGTCTATCGAGTCATGATAACCAATACACTGAAGAATGAATTTAGAGTTGTTTGTTAATAACGTCATGATAACCAATACACTGGGGAATGAATTTACAGTTGTTTGTAAATACAGTCATGATAACTAATACACTGGGGAATGAATTTGCAGATGTTTGTTAATATGGTCATGATAACCATTACACTGGGTAATTAATTTATAGTTTTTTGTTAATAACGTCATGATAACCAATACACTGGGGAATGAATTTACAGTTGTTTGTAAATACAGTCATGATAACTAATACACTGGGGAATGAATTTGCAGATGTTTGTTAACATAGTCATAATAACCATTACGCTGGGGAATGAATTTTCCGTTGTTTGTCAACAGATTCACGATAACCAATACACTGGGGAATTAATTTACAGATGTTTGTTAATGTAGTCATGATAGCCAATAAAAGAATGAATGAATATTAAGATGTTTGTTGATAACGTCATGATAACCAATACACTGGGGGAATGAAGTTACATTTGTTTGTTAACGTAGTCATGATAACCAATACACTGGGGATTGCATTTACAGTTGTATGTTCATCTACAAATGATAACCAATTCATGGGGAAAGAATTTAAAGATTTTTGTTGATCTGGTCAGAAAAACTAATACATCGGGGAATGAATTTACAATTATTTGTTGAAATACTCATGATAACTAATGCACTGGGGAATGAATTTACACTTGTTTGTTAGCATAGTCATGACAACCAATGCACTGGGGAATGGATGTTCAGTTGTTTGTTAATATAGTCAAGATAACTAATACACTGGGAAATGAATTTCCAGTTGTTTGTTAACATAGTCATGACAATAAAAACGCTGGGGAATTAATTTACAGTTGATTGTCGAAAGACTCATGATAACCAATACACTGGAGAATGAATTTAGAGTTGTTTGTTAATATCGTCATGATCACCACGACACTGGGGGAATGTATTTACAGTTGTTTGTTAGCATAGTCATGATAACCATTCAGCTGGGGAAGGAATTTTCCGTTGTTTGTCAAGAGAGTCATGATAACCAATACACTGGGGAAAGAATTTACAGATGTTTGTTGATAAAGTCATGACAACCAATACACTGGGGAATGAATTTACAGATGTTTGTTAATATAGTCATGATAACCAATACACTGGGAAATGAATTTACAGATGTTTGTTAATATCGTCATGATGACCAACAAACTGGTTAATTAATTCACTGTTATTTGTTAATATAATCATGAAAACCAACACATTGAGGAATACATTTACAGTTGTTTGTTAATGTAGTCATGACAACCAACACATTGAGGATACATTTACAGTAGTTTGTTAATATATTCAAGATAACTGATACATCGGGGAATGAATTTACAGTTGTATGTTAATCTGGTAATGATAACCAATACATCGGGGAAAGAATTTACAGTTTTTTGATGATATAGTCAGAAAAACTAATACATCGGGGAATGAATTAAAAGTTATTTGTTGATGCAGTCATGATAACTAATACACTGGGGAATGAACTTCCAGTTGTTTGTTAACATAGTCATGACAACCAATACACTGGGGAATGGATGTTCAGTTGTTTATTAATGTATTCAAGATAACTAATACGTCGCGGAATGTATTGACAGTTGATTGTTAATATCATCATGATAACCAATACACTGGGAAATATATTTATCGTTGTTTGTTAATATCGTCATGATAACCAATGCAACGGGAGAATGAATTAACAGTCGTTTGTAAATATAGTCATGACAACCAATACACTGGGGAATGAATTTACAGTTGTTTGTTAACGTAATCGGGATAACCAATACACTGGGGGAATGAATTTACAGTTGTTTGTTAACATAGTCATGACAACCAATACATTGGGGGAATGAATTTACAGTTTTTTCTAAATATCGTCATGATAACCAACACATTGGGGATTGAATTTATAGTTGTTTGTTAATATCGTCAGGATCACCAAGACACTGGGGGAATGCATTTAAAGTTGTTTGTTAATATAGTCATAATAACCAACACACTGGGGAATTCATTTATCGTTGTTTGTGAATAACGTCATGACAACCAACACACTGGGGAATGAATAAACATTTGTTTATGACAGTAGTCATGATAACCAATATACTGGGGAATGAATTTACAGTTGTTTGTTAATATAGAGATGAAAACCAAGACATTGAGGAATACATTTACAGTTGTTTGTAAATATAGTCATGACAACCAATACACTGGGGAATGAATTAACAGTTGTTTGTTCATATAGTCAAGATAACTAATGCATCGGGGAATGAATTTACAGTTGTATGTTAATCTAGTAATGATAACCAATACATCGGGGAATGAATTTACAGTTTTTTGTTGATATAGTCAGAAAAACTAATACATCGGGGAATGAATGTACAGTTATTTGTTGATATAGTCATGATAATTAATACATTGGGGAATGGATGATCAGTTGTTTGTCAACAGAGTCAAGATAAGTAACACATCGCGGAATGAATTTACATTTGTTTATTGATATCGTCATGATAACTGATACACTGGGGGAATGAATTTACAATAGTTTATTGAAAAAGTCATTATAACGAATACACTGGCGAAAGAATTTACAGTCGCTTGTGAAGAAAGTCATCTAACCAATACACTGGGGAATGAATTTCTCGTTGTTTGTCAATATCGTCATGATAACCAATGCAACGGGGAATGAATTCAGAGTCGTTTGTAAATATAGTCATGACAACCAATACACTGGGGGAATGAATTTGCAGTTTTTTGTAAATATAGTCATGACAAGCAACACATTGGGGTTTGAATTTATGGTTGCTTTTTAATATCGTTATGATCACCAACACACTGGGGGAATGTATTTACAGTTGTTTGTTAATACAGTCATGATAACCAACACACTGGGGAATTAATTTATAGTGGTTTATTAATAATGTCATGATAACCAATACACTGGGGAATGAATAAACAGTTGTTTATGACAATAGTCATGATAACCAAGACACCGCGGGAATGTATTTACAGTTGTATGTTGATATAGTCATGATTACCAACACACTGGGCAATTAATTTACAGTTGTTTGTTAATAACGTCATGACAACCAATACACTGGGAAAAGAATTTACATTTTTTTGTTAATGTAGACATGATAACCAATACACTGGGGGAATGAAGTTACAGTGGTTTGTTAATATCGCCATGATAACTAATACACTGCAGAATGAATTTAGAGTTGGTTGTAAATATAGTCATGACCACCAACACATTGGGGATTGAATTTACAGTTGTTTGTTAATATCTTCATGATAAACAAGACACTGGGTGAATATATTTACAGTTGTTGCTTAATATAGTCACGATAACGAATGCAATGGGGAATGAATTACAGTTGTTTGTAAATATAGTCATGACAACCAATACATTGGGAAATGAATTTATAGTTGTTTGTTGACATAGTCATGATAACCAATACATTGATGAATGAATTTACAGTTGTTTGTAAACATAGTCATGACAACCAATACACTGGGAAATGAATTTATAGTTGTTTGTTTATATAGTCATGATTACCAACACACAGGAGAATTAATTCATCGTTGTCTGTTTATAACGTCATGATAACCAATACACTGGGGAATGAATAAACAGTTGTTTGTTAATACAGTCATGACAACCAACACACTGGGAAAATAAGGAACAAGTTTTTGTTAATTTAGACATGATAACCAATACACTGGGGGAATGAAGTTACAGTGGTTTGTTAATATCGCCATGATAACTAATACACTGCAGAATGAATTTAGAGTTGTTTGTGAATATAGTCATGACCACCAACACATAGGGGATTGAATTTATAGTTGTTTGTTAATATCGTCATGATTGCCAAGACACTGGGGGAATGCATTTACAGTTGTTTGTTAATATAGTCATGATAACCAATACACTGGGGGAATGAATTTACAGTTGTATGTTAATATAGTCATGATAATCAACATACTGGGGAATTAATTTACAGTTGCTTGTTAATAACGTCATGACAACCAATACACTAGGGAAATGAAGTAACAGTTGTTTGTTAACATAGCCATGATAAACAATACACCGGGGAATCAATTTACAGTTGTTTGTAAATATAGTCATGATTACCAACACATCGGGGGAATGAATATCCAGTTGTTTGTAAATATAGTCATGATAACCAACACATTGGGAATTGAATTTACAGTTGTTTGTTAATATCGTCATGATAATCAAGACACTGGGTGAATATATTTACAGTTGTTCCTTAATTTTGTCACGATAACGAATGCAATGGGGAATGAATTTACATTTGTTTGTCAAGAGAGTCATGACAACCAATACATTGGGAAATGAATTTATAGTTGTTTTTTTACATAGTCATGATAACCAATACACTGAGGAATGAATTTACCGTTGTTTGTAAATATAGTCATGACAACCAATACACTGGGAAATTAATTTGTAGTTGTTTGTTAATATAGTCATGATTACCAACACACAGCAGAATCAATTTATCGTTGTCTGTTCATAACGTCATGATAACCAATACACTGGGAAATTAATAAACAGTTGTCTGTTAATATAGTCATGACAACCAATACACTGGGAAAATAAGTTACAATTTTTTGTTAATATCATTATGATTACCAAGACACTGGGGGAATTCATTTACAGTTGTTTGTTAATATAGTCATGATGACCAATACACTGGGGGAATGTATTTACATTTGTATGTTAATATCGGCATGATAATCAACACACTGGGAAATTAATTTATAGTTGTTTTTTGATAACGTCAGGATAACCAATCAACTGGGGGAATGAATTTACAGTTGTTTGTTAACGTAGTCATGACAACCAATACACTGGGGGAATGAATTCACCTTTTTTGAAAATATAGTCATTATAACCAACACATTGGGGATTGAATTTATAGTTGTTTGTGAATATCGTCATGAACTCCAAGACTCCGAGGGAATGAATTTACAGCTGTTTGTTAATATAGTCATGATAATCAATAGACTGGGGAATTAATTTATAGTTGCTTGTTAATGACGTCATGATAATCAATACACTGGGGAATGAATTTAAAGTTGTTTGTTAATATCGTCATGACAACCAATACACTGGGGGAATTAATTTGCAGTTGTTTGTTAATATCGTCATGACAACCAATACACTGGGGAATGAATTTACAGATGTTTGTTAATATAGTCATGATAACCAATACACTGGGGATAAAATTTACACTTGTTTGTTAACATAGTCATGACAATAAAAACGCTGGGGAATGAATTTACAGTTGTTTGTTAATATAGGCATGACAACCAATACACTGAGGGAATGAATTTACAGTTGTTTTTAAATATAGTCATGATAACCAACATATTGGCGATTGAACTTATAGTTGTTTGTTGATAAAGTCATGATAACCAATACACTGGTGACTGAATAAACAATTGTTTATGACAATAGTCATGATAACCAAGACACTGGGGGAATGTATTTACAGTTGTATGTTAATATGGTCATGATAATCAACATATTGGGGAATTAATCTATATTTGTTTGTTAATAACGTCATGACAACCAATACACTGGGGGAATGAATTTACATTTGTTTGTTAACGGAGTCATGATAACCAATAGACTGGGGAATTAATTTACATTTATTTGTAAATATAGTCATGATAACCATCACATTGGGGAATGAATTTACAGTTGTGTGTTAATCTAGCAATGATAACCAATACATCGGGAAAGAATTTACAGTTTTTTGTTGACATCGTCAGAAAAACAAATACATTGGGGAATTAATTTACAGTTACTGTTGATATATTCATGATAACTAATACACTGGGGAATGAATTTACAGTTGTTTGTTAACATAGTCATGACAACCAATACACTGGGGAATGGATGTTCAGTTGTTTATCAATGTAGTCAAGATAACTAATACATCGCGTAATGAATTTACAGTTGATTGTTAACATAGTCATGATAACCAATGCACCTGGGAATGAATTTACAGTTGTTTGTTCATATAGTCATGAAAACTTATACAATGGGGAAGGAATTTCCAGTTGTTTGTAAACATATTCATGCCAATAAAAACGCTGGGGAATGAATTTACAGTTGATTGTCTCTTGAGTCATGATAACCAATACACTGGAGAATGAATTTAAAGTTGTTTGTTAATAACGTCATGATCACCAAGACCCTGGAGGAATGTATTTACTGTTGTTTGTTAACATTGTCATGATAACCAACGCACTGGGTAATTAATTTATAATTGTTTGTTAATAAAGTCATGATGACCAATGCACTGGTGAAAGAATTTACAGTTGTTTGTTAACATAGTCATGACAACTAATACACCGGGGGAATGAATTTACAGTTCAATTTTAATATAGTCAAGATAACTAATACACTGGGGAATGAATTTACAGATGTTTGTTAATATAGTCATGATAACCAATACACTGGGGAATGAATTTACAGTTGTTTGTCAACATAGTCATGACAACTAATACACCGGGGGAATGAATTTACAGTTCTTTTTTAATATAGTCAAGATAACTAATACACTGGGGAATGAATTTACAGATGTTTGTTAATATAGTCATGATAACCAATACACTGGGGAAAGAATTTACAGTTGTTTGTTAATATAGTCATGATAACCATTACACTGGGGAAATAATTTACAATTGCTCGTGAACATTGTCATAATAACCAACACATTGGGGATTGAATTTATAGTTGTTTGTTAATAAAGTCATGATAACCAATACATTGGGGGAATGTATTTACAGTTGTATGTTAATGTATTCATGATAAACAACATACTGGGGAATTAATTTATAGTTGTTTGTTAATAACGTTATGATAACCAATACTCTGGGAGAGTGAATTTACATTTGTTTATTAATGTAGTCATGATAACTAATACACTGAGGAATGAATTTACAGTTGTTTGTAAATATAGTCATGATAACCAACACATTGGGGAATGAATTTACAGTTGTTTCTAAATATAGTCATGATAACCAACACATCAGGGAATGAATTTACAGTTGTATGTTAATCTAGTAATGATAACCAATACATCGGGAAAGAATTCACAGTTTTTTGTTGATATAGTCAGAAAAACTAATGCATCGGGTAATGAATTTACAGTTATTTGTTGATATAGTCATGATAACTAACACACTGGGGAATGAATTTACAGTTGTTCCTGAATGTCGTCACGATAACGAATCCAATGGGGAATGAATTGACAGTTGTTTGTAAATATAGTCATGACAACCAATACATTTGGAAATGTATTTCTAGTTGTTTGTTCATATCGTCATGATAACCAGTACAATGGGTGAATGTATTTACAGTTGTTTCTTAATATAGTCATGATTACCAACACACAGGAGAATTAATGTATCGTTACCTGTTAATAACGTCATGATAACCAATACACTGGTGAATGAATAAACAGTTGTTTGTTAATATAGTCATTTTAACTGATACACTGGGAAAAGAATTTACAGTTGTTTGTTAATATAGACATGATAACCAATACACTGGGGGAATGAAGTAACAGTGTTTTGTTAATATCGCCATGATAACTAATGCACTTGAGAATGTATATAGTGTTGTTTGTAAATATAGTCATGATAACCAAGACATTGGGGATTGAATTTATAGTTGCTTGTTAATATAGTCATGATAACCAAGACACTGGGGAAATGTATTTACAGTTGTATGTTAATATAGGCATGGTAATCAACATACTGTGGAACTAATTTATAGTTGTTTGTTAACAACGTCAGGATAACCAATACACCGGGGGAATTAATTTACAGTTGTTTGTTAACGTAGTCATGATAACCAATACACTGGGGAATGAATAAACATTTGTTTATGAACATAGTCATGACAACCAATACACTGGGGGAATGAATTTACCGTTTTTCGTAAATATAGTCATTTAACCAACACATTGGGGATTGAATTTATAGTTCTATCTTAATATCGTCATGATCACCAAGACACTGGGGAATGCATTTACAGGTGTTTGTTAATATAGTCGTGAGAACCAACAAACTAGGGAATTAATTTATAATTGTATGTTTATAACGTCATGATAACCAATACACTGGGGAATGAATTTAGTGTTGTTTGTAAATATAGGCATGACAACCAACACAATTGCCGAATGAATTTTCAGTTGTTTGTAAATATAGTCATGACAACCAATACAATGGGGAATGAATTTACAGTTGTTTGTTAACATAGTCATGATAACCAATACACTGGGGGAATGAATTTACAGTTGTTTGTTAACATAGTCATGACAAACAATACACTGAGGGAATGAATTTACAGTTGTTTTTGAGTATAATCATGATAACCAATACATTGGGGATTGAATTTATAGTTGTTTGTTCATAAAGTCATGATAACCAATACACTGGGGAATGAATAAACAATTGTTTATGACATTAGTCATGATAAACAAGACGCTGTTGGAATGTATTTACAGTTTAATGTTAATATAGTCATGATAATCAACATACTGGGGAATTAATTTATAGTTGTTTGTTAATAACGTCATGATAACCAATAAACTGGGGGAATGAATTTACATTTGTTTGTTAACGTAGTCATGATAACCAATACATTGGGGAATGAATTTACAGTTGAATTTTAATCTAGTAATGATAACCAATACACGGGGAAAGAATTTACAGATTTTTGATGATCAAGTCATAAAAACTAATACATCGGGGAATGAATTTCTAGTTATTTGTTGATATAGTCATGATAACTCATACACTGGGTAATGAATTTTCAGTTGTTTGTTAATATAGTCATGACAACCAGTACACAGGGGAATGGATGTCCAGTTGTTTGTTAATAGAGTGAAGGTAACTAATACACTGGGGAATGAATTTCCTTTTGTTTGTTAACATAGTCATGACAATAAAAACGCTGGGGAATGAATTTACAGTTGATTGCCTTTAGACTCATGATAACCAATACGCTGGAGAATGAATTTAGAGTTGTTTGTTAATATCGTCATGATCACCAAGACACTGGGGTAATGTATTTACTTGTTTGTTAATATAGTCATGATAACCAACACACTGGGTAATTAATTTATAGTTGTTTGTTAAGAACGTCATGATAACCAATACACTGGGGAAATGAATTTACAGTTGTTTGTTAGCATCGTCATGACAACCAATACAGTTGTGGAATGAATTTACAGTTGTTTGTTAACATCCTCATGATAACTAATACACTGGGGAATGAATTTTAAGATGTTTGGTAATATAGTCATGATAACCAACACACTGGGTAATTAATTCACTGTTGAATGTTTATATATACATGAAAACCAACACATTCAGGAATACATTTACACTTGTTTGTTAATATAGTCAAGATAACTAATATATCGGGGAATGAATCTACAGTTGTATGTTAATCTAGTAATGATAACCAAAATATCGGGGAAAGAATTTACAATTTGTTGTTGATATATTCAGAAAAAATAATGCATCGGGAAATGAATTCAAAGTTATTTGTTGATGTAGTCATGACAACCAACACAGTGGGGAATGGATGTTCAGTTGTTTGTTAATGTAGTCAAGATAACTAATACATCGCGGAATGAATTTGCAGTTGTTTGTTAATATCGTCATGATAACCAATGCAACGGGGAATGAATTTACAGTTGTTTGTAAATATAGTTATGCCAAACATTACACTGGGGAATGAATTGACACTTGATTGTAAATATAGTCATGACAACCAATATACTGGGGAATGAATTTACAGTTGTTTGTATATTTCGTCATGACAACCAATACAATGGGGGAATGAATTTACAGTCGTTTGTAAATATAGTCATGACAACCAGTACACTGGGGAATGAATTTACAGTTGTTTGTTAACATACTCGAGATAACCAATACACTGGGATAATGAATTTACAGTTGTTTGTTAACATAGTCATGACAAGCAATACATTGGGGGAATGAATTTACAGTTTTTTGTAAATATAGTCATGATAACCAACACATTGGTGATTGAATTTATAGTTGATTGATAATATCGTCAGGATTACCAAGACACTGGGGGAATGTATTTACAGCTGTTTGTTAATATAGTCATGATAACCAACACACTGGGGAATTCATTTATACTTGTTTGTTGATAACGTCATGAGAACCAATACACTAGGGAATGAATAAACAGTTGTTTATGACAATAGTCATGATAACCATTATACTGGGGAATGAATTTACAATTCTTTGTTCATATCGTCATGATAAACAATACACTGGGGAATGAATTTACAATTGTTTGTTCATATAGTCAAGATAACTAATACATCGAGGAATGAATTTACAGTTGTTTGTAAATATAGTCATGATAACCAACACATCGGAGAATGAATTTACAGTTGTATGTTAATCTAGTAATGATAACCAATATATCGGGAAAGAATTTACCGTTTTTTGTTGACATAGTCAGAAAAACGAATACATTGGGGAATTAATTTACAGTTATTTGTTGATATATTCATGATAACTAATACACTGGGGAATGAATTTACAGTTGTTTGTTCATATAGTCATGACAACCAATACACTGGGGAATGGATGTTCAGTTGTTTGTCAATATAGTCAAGATAACTAATACATCGTGGAATGAATTTAAAGTTGACTGTTGACATAGACATGATAATCAATACACTGGGGAATGAATTTACAGTTGTTTGTTAACAAAGTCATTATAACCAATACATCTGGGAATGAATTTACAGTTGTTTGTTCATATCGTCATGATAAACAATACACTGGGGAATGAATTTACAATTGTTTGTTAATATAGTCAAGATAACTAATACATCGGGGAATGAATTTACAGTTGTATGTTAATCTAGTAATGATAACCAATATATCGGGGAGAGAATTTACAGTTTTTTGTTGATATCGTCAGAAAAACTAATACATCGGGGAATGAATGTACATTTATTTGTTGATACAGTCATGATAACTAATACACTTGGGAATGAATTTACAGTTGTTTGTTAATATAGTCATGACAACCAATACATTGGGGAATGGATGTTCAGTTGTTTGTTGATAGAGTCAAGATAACTAATACATCGCGGAATGAATTTAGAGTTGTTTGATAATATAGTCATGATAACTGATACACTGGGGGAATGAATTTACAGCTGCTTGTTGATGAAGTCATTATAACGAATACACTGGCGAATGAATTTAAAGTCGTTTGTGAAGAAAATCACGATAACCAATACACTGGGGAATGAATTTATCGTTGTTTGTTAATATCGTCTTGATAACCAATGCAACGGGGAATGAATTCACTGTTGTTTGTAAATATAGTCGTGACAAACAATACACTGGTGAATGAATTGACACTTGTTTGTAAATATAGTCATGACAACCAATAAACTGGGGAATGAATTCACAGTTGTTTGTATCTTTTGTCATGACAAGAAATACAATGGGGGAATGAATTTTCCAGTCGTTTGTAAATCTAGTCATGACAACCAATACACTGTGGAATGAATTTACAGTTGTTTGTTAATATAGTCGTGATGACCAATACACCGGGGAATGAATTTACAGTTTTTCAAAAATATAGTCATGATAACCAACACATTGGGAATTGAATTTAGAGTTGTTCGTTAATATCGTCATGATCACCAAGACACTGGGGAATGTATTTCCAGTTGTTTGTTAATATAGTCATGATTACCAACAAACTGGGGAATGTATTTACAGTTGTTTGTTAATATAGTCATCATAACCAACACACTGGGGAATTAATTTATAGTTGTATGTTAATAACGTCATGTTAACCAATACACTGGGGAAATGAATGTACAGTTGTTTGTTCATATCGTCATGATAACCAGTACACTGAGGAATGAATTTACAGTTGTTTGTTCATATCGTCATGATAACCAGTAGACTGAGGGAATGAAGTTACAGTGGTTTGTTAATATAGTCATGACAACCAATTCACTGGGGAATGAATTTACAATTATTTGTTCACCTAGTCATGATAACCAATACACTGGGGGAACGAATTGACAGATGTTTGTTGATATAGCCATGATAACTATTGACCGGAAGTCACCGGTTAACGTTTTTGGCTTCGTACACAGAGGAAGATTCAATTCTCTCTTCATTCTCAATTCACTTTATTAACGTTTTCAGATCATATACGTACCGCTTATACGTCTAGTTAGATAAAGGCATGCAGTTTACAGCAGGGTATTCAGTTTTATACTCAAACTAGGATTTCAACACACACCCACTAGGTTTCCCTGACTAACACTCCCTGAGCATTAGGATTTAAACGCACACCCACCAGGTTTCTCTGACTAACACTCCCTGAGTGGTCACAGAATAGAAAGGATATTATATTACCCGGAAAGGAGAGTTAATGCTTGCCAGGCAATTCGCTCTCTCACTCTCGACGTCGTCTCTACGTCCCTGACGTAGTCTCTACATCCCTGACGTAGGGTCCCTCCTTCCACGATGGTCAGTCTCCGGAGTCTCCCTCACAAACAAACTCTCCCGCACCAAGCCTGCAATGCTTCAGTTTTGTTTCCAAGTCTGTCTTTTCGAATGATGCTGTCTTCTCCGATTGGCTCAAAGTTGCTGGAGTGGTCAATGTCATCCCCTGATTGGCTCTGTTCCAAAGGGTTGGGTCGCATCACCTCAATACTCCTTTTCTAAATATGGCCTGGTGTCTCATCAAAGCTCCTTTGTCCCTCTGAGAAGCGGAACGTATTCAAACCGGTTCTGGCCAGTTCAGACCAGTGACTGAACTCCAGGTCACCTCAATTCAAATGTCAGTGTCTTTGTTAGCACTTCGAATTAACCTCAATAGGTTTCTGCAGCCTCTGGCCAACATCTCCCCCCTTTTGATCCAATGATGCCTATCATTATTCTCCCTTTCTGTGTACCACTCCTGAGGCTGTCATTGTCCCCCAATGGGCATGTTACATCCGCGATATCATATGATTATAGAACGAATACAAAAAAGAAGCGTATAAAATACACTTCACACAGTGTCCTTATATTGATAATCGCTTCTACTGGTACATTAGAGCACTAACACTCAATTGTTGCAAAATTTCATTTTTCCACATTCTAAGCTAATATACATTGAATATGACAAGTATTAATGCACGTAAAATCAAAACTACAGCAGCATGCGATAAAATCCTGACCCATGGATGTATTTGATCATTAGATCCCCAATTCCAAAACTTATTCCAGAACCCGGGATCCCGTAGCAGTTCATCTGCTTTATCAGCATGAGTTTTAATTATTTTATTGTGATTAGTCCATTGATGAATTATCTCATTGGCTTCCTCCGCTATTTTCGTCCAATCTGCAGTCAGGTGCGGAATGGGTGTTAGTTCGGTTGGAACATATTTCCACAGATCTTGGTCTATATCGGTACGTTGGACTGTGAGGTTTTCGTTTATCACCATCCTCATTATTGGCTTAGGCAGAACTTGTCCACCAACAACCATGTCTGAGGTCACGTTGTTAATGGCCACATTGTGTCCTTCCAGAGGGCACTGTTTCCATCCTTTGTTATAGTTCATAGCCGCTGTGGCTATGTAATACGTTTGTCCCACAAGGGCGTATTGTAAAAAGGACTGGTTGTTAACCGGCAAAATGGACAATGAACAATTTTCATAAGTACTGAACCCACAATTATTAAGTTTCTGTCTCGTTATCGCTTCTGGACAGGCCCAGTGATTCCCTCCTTGGTGACACTTTGACAAATCTACCCCTTTGTCAGCACCGTCCATTACAATAGCATGAGATGGTGGATTGCTCAAAGATATCCAAGTACCCTCATGATACTTGCCCACGTTATGAACTCTTTTTAACGGGTAGGTCAAATTTCCTCTGTGCCTGGGAATATGAAACACCGCCCCAACGTAATATTTCTGGTATGAATCACTTCCCCAATCAATTTTTACATAGGTGTGGTCCCAGTGGATCATATTTTACCTCGACCGTCGCTCCCCGATGGTCGCTCCATAAATGGACCCACAAATTGATCAATAATTTTTCCCTCTGGGATTACCGACAATATCACCTCTCGAACTGTGTTACATGAAAACCGTACTCCCGCTCCTTCCCGCGCACGCTAACCCATCCACTCCCGTATAATACAAATTTAAATCCTCTCTTTTCCCTTTGTTGGTTCGGACTGTCTTATTCTGCAGAGCAAAGTTGTCCCGGGTCTCGGGATATCCCTCCGCCGCCGGCACTGCTTCAGGCACGTTCATTCGTCGTGACAACTCCGAGGCAGGTTCAACCGCAGTTCTGATGATGGTCAATCCGATAGCAACAAAATGCATTATCCCCTTCATTCTAGGCTGGACCTGTTATAAACAAGTGTAATTTCTGCTCTTATGTACAGTTTCTTTCAGGTACTATCATAAGTCCAGTCTCTCCATATACTGAGCCTGACCGTCCAAATCCTGTTCCCAATTTGTTTCAGATTCTAACCGTCCGTTTCTTCGAACCCACTTATTCCCCTTTTTTGTTTTATTTTTCTTTCGTTTTTTTCCTGGATTCGCCTCTGCATGCGAACGCACAGTATCAAATTTGTGTTCAATCACCTCCTCTTGGACCTGTAGCTGGTCCTGTTCTTGATCTCCCTGACCTTCAGAATTCAGAACATCGTTAGCATCGAGCTGCACATGCCAATGATGATTATCTTGTTTTTCTCCTACCAACTTTAGCTGATTAATGTGGTACCAGCCACTCTTATCTGGTGCCATTAATACCCTGTATACGGATGGGCTAGCTTTGTCTACTATCTCATAGGGACCGGTAAACTTTGGACTCAAGAATGAGGTGGGCTGGTATATTCTAATCATTACTCTCTGTCCGGTGCTCAACTCTATTGGGTTGGCTTTTGCATCGAAATAAGCCTTGCTATGCTGTTTCTTCTTTCCCTGTCGGTGAGCGGCTACATAATTTGCTTCTTTTACTGTTTCTACTAGCTGTTGTACCCATTTTTCTGATATAATGTGGTCTACCTCGGGTTCACACAAATCCAAACCTACCAACCCCTCCATTCCCCTCATGTCCCTTCCCGTCATGAGTCTATAAGGAGTGCAGCCTGCTCATGAAGCCACGGTATTCCTGACTATCATCAGCACAAAGGGCAGAACGACCTGCCAGGTTGTCTTGCGCTGCTGCACCATTTTAGCTATCATGTTTTTTAATGTCCGATTCATTCTTTCCACAATCCCACTAGACTGTGGTCTATAGGGTATGTGAAATCTCTGTCTAACCCCAAAAAGGGTCATAACATCTTGCATTACTTGGGCTGTAAAATGTGTTCCCTGATCCGATTCTATGCTTCGGGGTAAACCCCAGCGGGTAAACACCTTTTCCAATAGAATTTTCGCAGTAACTTTGGCTGTGTCTGTTCTGGTCGGAAAAGCTTCCACCCATTTAGTGAAGGTATCCAGTATTACTAGAATGTACTTGTATCCTCCTGGAGTGGGAGGAAGCGGTCCGATATAGTCTATCTGTAAATTAGTCCAAGGCCCTTCTACTGGTCTGGTATGTCGGATGGCCCCTTTCTTAACATTTCTATCGGGTTTGTGTTGTGCACAGATCAAACAATTCTTGACATAGCGTTCCACATCACCTGTCATTCCAGGCCACCAACACACCTCCTTTATCCTATCTAGGGTGCTCTCCGTCCCTTTATGTCCCCATAAGTCATGGTACCAGTGGATTATTTGGTTTCGTCCCCCCTCTGGCACCACAAATTTTCCTTCACACAAAACCACTCCGTCTTGTATATAGACCCCCTTGTGCCTTTTGTATGTGTCTGACTCTGCGCCTTCTATTAGTTTTTTTAATTCTCCGCCTTTCTTTTGCTCCTCCGTTAAATCCATCACTTTGACCTGCTTCTCTCTCTGGCCGCCGATTTCCCCAATCGGTGGCTGCCATTCCTGTCCACTTACAGCACCTCATTTAGCTAGCTCATCAGCTTTCCTGTTCCCTTCGGGAGATAGTTTTGAATGAGCTTTCACTTTTGGGACCCCATATCCTGTCCTCTGTGCTTCTTCAAAGATGTACCGTAATAGAGGGGCTGACGTAGGGGTCTTCCATTCGCTGAGACAAAACCTCTCGCTTCCCATAGGGACAAATGTTCTGTGAGGCTATTACAAACATACATGCTATCAGAATATATGACTGATCTGGGCGGAACATATTCCGGGTGACCAACCACATATGCGACGGCTGCTAGTTCTGCTGCCTGCGCACTCATAGTGTTAGGTAATTTCAGAGCCACACTAAATCTTTCCTGTCCGTGGTCATCCTCCATGTATATCCCACATCCAGTTCTCCTTTCCCCATCCTGTACTGATGAAGAGCCATCCACAAAAATTTTAAAAGAGGGTTCTGCCTTTCCTGTTTCCTTTGTCTTTCTACTTTCAGGCCCCGTCTTACCCCCACCTTTTTGTTTTGATACAAATGGGCCCTTGGGGTCATTTGCTATCATCAATTGACACTCATGTTTTTCTCCCTGATAAACTAAGTTGTCTGCTAACATAGTGATGGTTTTTACCCCCTTTACGGTTATATTTCTCCCTTGCAGCAACAATGTCCATCCAGCGATTCTATTTTGGCTAACTGAACCATCCTTAATCCTTCCATCTAACAGTAACTGTACTGGGGTGTGTTCTGTTAATATTGTAAGTGGGTTTAGTCCCACTATATAAGTAAAATGCTGCACTGCCCAAAAGACAGTTAGCAAGTGTCTTTCGCATACCATATACCCCTGCTCTACTGATGAGAGCATACGTGAGGCGTACGCTACTGGTCGTAATTTCCCGTGTGTCTCCTGTAACAGAACTGCCGAGAGGGTGGTGTCTGTGGTAGCCACCTCCAATGCAAACGGCTCAGTTGGATTTGGGGTTTTTAAAGCAGGCGCGGCAGCTAGTGCTTGCTTTAAATCAGTCATGGCCTGGCTGTGTTCTGTTTTCCACTCCCAGGCCACATTATTTTTTAATAATTCCATCAGCGGGGCCGCCTTTGTGGCGAATCCATCAATATGGTCCCTGCAATATCCCACCAACCCTAAGAAGGACCTTAACCCTTTTACATCCCGCGGAACAGGGAGTCTGCCAACTGCCTCTGCCCTTCGCTTGTCAATGTCCCTTAGTCCCGGCGTCAGAATCATTCCCAAGAAAGTAACTTTTTGTTTCATGATCTATGCTTTTTTAGGGTTAATCTTTAATCCCAAGTCATGTAACAACTGCAGTAATTCACTTAGCAGTTGATAATGTTCCTTCTTGGTTTCAGTTTGTAGGAGTAAGTCGTCTACAGACTGCACTGGACATTCAGGCCTTGAGAATCCTTTTAACCCTTCCCTCAGCCGTTGGTGAAATATGGACGGGGAATTGTGAAACCCCTGCGGCAGGGCGGTCCACGTATATTGCTGTCCTTGGAAAGTAAATGCAAATTTATATTGACATTATTTCTCCAGTGGAATAGACCAAAAACCGTTACTTATGTCCAAAACCGTAAACCACTGCGCATCCTCATTTTGTCGAACTACGGTCTCTGGGCTCGTTGCTACTGTAGGGGCTGTTAACGGGGTGACTTTATTTAATTCTCTGTAGTCTATCGTTAGTCGCCAGCTACCGTCGGGTTTCCTTACTGGCCAAATAGGTGCGTTATTAGTAGAAGCTATTGGTCTTAATATCCCTTGCTGCAGCAGACTCTGTATCACCTTCTCTATCTCTTCTTCTGCTTGTTTTGGGAAACCATGCTGCTTCTGTGGTTTGCGATCTGGACCTTGTATACACACACTCCCGGTCATTTTCCCACAATCATGTTTATGTCGGGCAAATACTATTGAGTTTTGTACAATAATCTGTTGTACTTCATGATCGTCACTCATTTCTCCTGGTTCTATCCACATTTCCCCGATCGTGCATATCCTATCCCGATATTCCCCCACCGGGACGACTGTGTGATTTATACTGCCCATGCCCAAAGGCATTTGCCAAATCATACAATTAACGGGGTCGAAGCAGAATCCCGCTTTGGCCATAAAGTCACTCCCTAATATATGTTTTTTTCTCTGGGTAATTTAATAAGAACCACTGAATGCTCTATCACTATGTCTCCCACACCAACTTCCAACGGTACACTCACATATCCCACTTGTGAATGCCCTGTGAATCCACTGAGAATAATTTTGTTTTGAATTTTCCAATCTATGTCATTGATCTGAGTGGTGTTAACGGTGATTCAGGATCCCCCTGTGTCCCAAAGAAATGTAAGAGGGCGGCCTCCGACCCTACCATTCACTTGGGGTCTCCCCGTGTCATCCAACCGCGCGTCACACACCCATAACGGAGAGGCCTGAGACCGTCATTGCAGTTCGGGGTACAACCCGGAACTCGGTGATATTTCTATCGTATCACACTGAGGACTTGGTCTATTCGGCCCTTCCATGGGTAGGCTCTGATTCCTTCCCCGACCTGCATTCTCTCGTCTTGGGTTCGGGCAGTCCCTTGCGAAGTGTCCCTCTTGGCCACAGTTATAGCATTTGGACACCTCGCCTTGAGTTCTCCTCGTTCCTGAGAAGTTTCCTTTGCCTCTACCTCTTCCCACTGTCTGATAAGCTGGAGGGGGTTCCCACTTAGTAGGTCCCCTCCCTTCATTTCTCCATATTATCATCTGATCTTTAACAGGCATTGCTCTGTCCCCGGATGCCTTGGATCGTTTTGGTATTTCCCTTTCCCATACTCTAACCATCTTCCTAATTATCCAGGGTTCCGTATGTGTGTCATCAGCGGGGTCAAACTGATCTAGTGCCTTCCTCGACTCCTCAGTGCCAGGCGACACTAGTGTTCTCAGCCATCGGTTCCTAACCTCCCGCTGTAAATTATCCCTGTCTAAGTCTGTACCATAGACCCCTTCAAACACCGCCCAAATGCGGGCCGAAAATACAGTGGGGTGTTCACCTTTCCTTTGATAGCATTTCATTAGCGCCTCCACTGGATCCCCTCTGTTATCGCCCATGACAGATAATACCTGGTCCTTTAAGGCCTCATTCGTGCCTCTACCAAGTTTTTGTTCCTCCGGTAGGGCGGAGTGTATATGTGGGTGTAGGCACATTAGGATTAATTTCCTTTCCTCAGCATCATCTAAGCCGTGTATCGCTCTCTATTGCCTGACCTCGAGGAACAACTCCCTCGGATCATCCCCAGGCGCACACGTTCCAATATCTTTCACAATAACCCTCAGTTCCTGTACCCCAAGTGGGGTGGAATATGTCATATCCTGACCATCTTCCCCCATATGTGCTCCAGTAGTTACCAGGGGGGCCATTGGGGCAGACGGTTTTTTCTGCTCTGGAGCATATGCTGGCGGTGCGTCCCCTAGTGGAGGTTCCCTATCACCGCTGCTGTATCTATCCGCCTTGTCTGCTAAATCATCCCAATCTGCATCCCCCAGACCACTTTCTTCACCTCTCCCGGGTGCAAAAGCACACAATATGCCCTTCTGTGCGGCTAGCTGATCTTGCAGCCTCCCTATCACTTTCTGACACATTGTGTGATCGCCAGTACTACTCCTCTTCTCCTGAGCTGCTCTGTGAATCACATTCACAGCAGTTTTTAAATCACTACATTGTTGTTTCCATCTCTCCACCTCAGCTTTAGCTGCTTGGGCTTCTCCCTCTCTCTTATTCTTTTCATCAGTCAATTTTTCGCACTGTAACTGATATTGGTTCATGTGCATCAAATCTGCACTTCTCTGTCCCTGTCGATCAGTTACCTTCTCACTAAGGCGGGCTATCTCCTCACGGAGTTTTTTATTCTCTTTCCCTAATTCGTCTTGGATTTTCTGAGTCTCTTCTTTCTCTCTCCTAGCCTGCTGTCGGCATTCTATCCATTCCTCAAGTAAACATCCGATCGCTACGGACTTTTGTATCTTTTTAAATTTCCTATTTGACACCTTTGTTTGCGCAATTTTCCAAAGGACCTCCCCAACAGGCATTCCCTTGTCTCCAATGTGACCCGCATACTCCCGGTATTGCGGCCACTTCCCTATTACGTATTTTTGAAGGAGTCCCTTCCAATCAAAACAGTCCAAGTCCCCAGGGCTTGGTGATTTCCCTTTATTCGTCATCTTACGTTATTAACTATGAATTAACCCAAACTCCTGTTCTCTGTATACTTTGCCAAATTCGGTTCGCCTCGAGGCTCCCACTGACGCAACGGAGAGATTTATCCTCGAGCCCACCCGGGGACGCCAAATATGTTGACCGGAAGTCACCGGTTAACGGTTTTATCTTAGTACACAGAGGAAGAGTCAATTCTCTCTTAATTCTCAATTCGCTTTATTAACGTTATTAGATCATGTACATACCGCTTATACGTCTAGTTAGATATAGGCATGTAGTTTACAGCAGGTTATACAGGTTTATACTCAAACTAGGATTTAAACGCACACCCACTAGGTTTCTCTAGTAATACTCCCCGAGTATCAGACTTTGAACGCACACCCACTAGGTTTCCTGACGACACTCCCAGAGTGGTCCAAGAATAGAAAGGATATTATATTACCCGGAAAGGAGAGACGCTGCTGGCCAGGCAATTCTCCCTCTTACTCCCGACGTCATCCCCACGTCCTTGACGCAGTCTTTACGTCACTGACGTAAGGTTCCGACTTCCACGAGGGTTAGTTTCCAGAGTCTCCCAGAGTCTCCTTCACAAACAAAGACACACCAACAAAAACACACACTCTCTCTCTCTCTTGCTCACAAACAAACAAAGACACACACTGAGCCCAAGCCAGCAACTCTTCAGTTTTTATTCCCCAAGTCTGTCTTTTCGAACGATGCTGTCTTCTCCGGTTGGCTCAAAGTTGCTGGAGTGACCGATGTCATCCCTTGATTGGCTCTGCTCCAAGGGCTCAGGTCGCATCACGTCCTTTGTCTCTGTAAGAAGCGGAACGAATTCAAACCGGTTCTGGCCAGTTCAGACCAGTGACTGAACTCCAGGTCACCTCAGTTCAAAAGGTCAGTGTCTTTGTTAGCACTTCGAATTCAGCTCAGCAGTCTTCTACAGCCTCTGGCCAACAGTATGTTCGCGGAACTGCCCGATCCGGTCCAGCCTCTCCTTTCCCTGAAGGACCCGCAGAACGTTCCTTGTTGTCTGAGGGCTTTGTCGTCAAAGGGGTTCCTCCTCAGGAACTTCTCCATCTGGGACAGGTGGGGGCAGGGGATGGTCCAGCTCGACGGTACTTCCTATATCTGCTCGGCCAGCGTAGGAATTGAGCACGCAGTGATTTTTCCGCAGGCTCGGCCTCCTCTTAGCATCATTCCTGATTACTGTGGTTTCCCGTTCTGCTGTTCTGGGAAATAAGGTGGGTCAATTGAAGCAAGTTTCAGTGGGGCAACATTTAGGGAACAGTGATCATAGTATCATGAGGTTTAGATTAGACATCGGCAAGGACAAGGAGCAATCTGGAATACAATTACTTAATTGCAGGAGTGCCAATTTCAGTGGGTTCAGATCGGATCTGGCCCAGGTAAATTGGAAACAAAGATTGGCAAAACTGTAATCAAACAATCGGCGGCCTTTAAAGAGGGGATGGTTTGGTTACAGTCTAGGGACATTCCCTACGAGATCTTGGGCAAACAAAGCCAGATCTCCCTGGATGACGAAAGGGATAGAGAGTAAGATGAAGCAGAGAAAGGGGGCATATGACAGATGTCAGGTTGATAATACAAGTGAGAACCAGGCTGAATGTAGAAAGCTGAGAGGAGAAGTGAAAAAGGAAATAAGAGGGGCAAAGAGAGAATATGAGAATAGACTAAAACAAAAGAGAATTCCAAAGTCTTCTACAGGCATATCGTGGTAAACGGGTAGTATGAAGAGGGGTTTGGCCGATTCGGGACCAAAAAGGAGATCTACACATGGCGGCACACGGCATAGCTGAGGCACTAAATGATTACTTTGCATCTGTCTTTACCAAGGAAAAAGTTGCTGCCAAATTCACTGTAAAAGGGGAGATAGATGAGTTACTGGATGGGCTAAAAATTGATGAAGAGGTGGTACTAAAAAGGCTGGCTATGCTTAAAGTAGGTAAGTCACCTGGTCCAGATGCGATGCATCCTCGGTTGGTGAGGGAAGTAAGGACGGAAATTGCTGAATTAATGGTCATAATCTTCCAATCATCCTTCGATAGGAGGTGCTGCCAGACGACTGGAAAATTGCAAATGTTACAGCGTTGTTCAATAAGGGTGTCAGGATAAACCCATCAACAACAGGCCAGTCAGTTTAACCTCGGTGGTGGGGAAGCTTTTAGAAAAAAATAATCAGGGACAAAATTAATAGCCACTTGGACAAGTGTGGATTAATAGAGGGACTAATTGGATAGCCCTTTCAAAGAGCTGGCATAGGCAGAGTGGGCTGAATGGCCTCCTCTTGTGCCGTACCTACTATGAACATATGAAACTATGAACAACAATTTCAACGCCATAACCCTGAAACAAAATGGCAGCCAGTAAGGCAGCAATCTTACTGAGGGGCAAGGCGGCCATCTTACTGAGGGGAAAGGCAGCCAATTTACCAGCGGGCAAGGGGGCAATATCAAACAAATTGGCCGCCATGAAGCTTAAACGAAATGGCCGTCATGATCCTGAAAAAAAATGGCCACCAGTAAAGCAGCCATCTGACTGAGGGGCAAGGTGGAGCTTGTTATGGTGAGAGACACGGAGAGATTTCATTTGCTGTTCCTGTTAAATCCCTGTTGCACTATAGTTAAAGATACAAACTGAGTGAGAATGACACTAGCTGGAGATGAACATAAAGACAGCGGTGCAGTGAGAGAATTAAACATCAAAACGTGAACTTCTGCAAAAAATGGATTAACATTTGTTTATTTGGACGTAATGTTTACGGAGAAGGAGAGACCAGACATTCGGAGGAAAGGTCAAATGAGCCATTTTTTGTGGAGTTTGCAATTCCAGCTTCTATTAAATAAATCAGAGTAAAATTGGTCTCAATCTGAATGTAGTTCTGATCTGGGATTTGGTTCATTTCTCCATTATTCATATTTTTCTTTAATCTGAAACAATAACAGTATTCGTAACAGTAACAGATCAGGAGAGTGCTGCGGGACCCTGTCCAGTTTAGTAACACAGCAGAAGGGGTAAGAGTACATTGTGATTTATTACAGAATCAAGCAGCTCACTGGGAAAGTTACACATGTTACAGATGGAGGAGCAAAAAGGGGCAAAGTGATTTTACACTTTAATTTGGGGCAATGTCTTTTTATCTCCACAAGATTTAATTTCATATTTAACGTAATGTGCTTTTTTCACGAAAGAAACTTCAGGCACAAACCACGGCTTCATAAAGAAAACAATCATTTCTTATTAATACACCAGAAAAATTGAGATTAGAATTTAAACAACATCTTGGGTTTATGTCCGATTTAGAATTGCTTTAACACCAATAAAACAACACATTCTGAATTCCGAAAATGCATAACCGTTTGGAAATCTAATGTCTATCTTAGATTAAGCCCATGACAAAAGTTATATCCTTATGGTTGGCTCAAGCTAGGGGGAAGATTCCAGGTATTTTGATGGATAATGTTGTCGTGCAGCGTGGCTTTCTCTTATATCCAGGTCATCTGCTTCACAGGCAATCTGTAAATCTACATCGAGGCATCAAGCTGGGAGATAGCGAGCAGTCCTGAAGATTCCAGGTGAGGTGGTGCTGCCAGGAAGTGAAAGGTGAGGTTGCAACAGTCGTGGTGGATCTGTGTCTCTCCCCACTCAACATTTGCCCAGCTGTTACAGACACTTTTAACACAGAATCACACCTCTGGGACAATGGCTTGACAACATTTCGTTCCTCCAAATACAACCCACGATTGATTGACACATCAGTTGTTTTCTCTCCGTGTCCACAACGTAACCAAGTTAATTCGGCAGATGTTCAAACCACCTCTAGACCTCCTGGAATCGTTCTTCGGTGGTCTATCCTCTGCTGTGTGATGTTTTACAATGCGTCATTAACAATCCTTTTAACGATCCTTGCTCCTTTTAAGAGTCCGTTCCCTTCAGACATGCTGAAGCCGAATTAGTCTCAGGCTCTCGTTTATCAGAATACTACAAAGAGCAGCTGGGAAACTCCTGCAGTAAGTAATGATCAGGGTCAGGTACACTAGACTGACTGTCTTTAGTGTGCAGCCTCCAGGCATCATCTTTAGAAATGTTAAAATTAAATCCACACGAGTGTTACCCCAGAACAAACATGAACTGTCTGGCCTGCTTCATCTGCTGCTGTTCTGCTGGTCAGCACTCTCACACACTCCAGGCTGATTACACAGTTTGTTTGGCTATATAATGCTTTCTGTGTTCTATTCGCAATAATGTCTCTACCCTCCTGTCACTATATATGTTTGTCCGTCTTTCATTGTGTCTGCTCTCTGTTTATGTCGTTTGTCTCTATTTATTTTCTGTGTGTTTTTCTATCTTGTTATTTCCACTTCTACTTCCATCACTTTGTATTGCATTCTCAGTCTCTCCCTCTCGTTCCATCCAGGTCTGCTTGCTCCCTCTCATTATATATATGATTTATTTCACTCATTCTTTATCTCGTTATTTTTCTCTCCTTTCTTACAAACTGTCTGTATATCTCTCCTTCTTGGAGTAGCTCTGTCTTTCTCCCTTTTTGCTTTTGTCTCTCTCTCTCTCTTTCATTCTCACACACACACCCTCGCTTTGATGTGAATCTGTCTGAAATTTTCTGCGCTTTTTTTAATCATTATATTTCTTTTGTCCCTGCTTTCTCTCTCCATCTGTCTTTATCACTCTCACTCTTTCCCCTTCTCTCAGTTTCTCTCCCCGCTGCGTCTCTCTGTCTCTCTCTCTCCCTCGCCTCTCTCGCTCTCGCTCTCCCTCTCCCTCGCTTCCTCTCCCTCTCTTTCTGTCTCTTTCTCAAACTTTCTCTATCTCTCTGTCATTCTCTCTCGCTCTCTCTCTCTCTCTCTCCGCCTTGCTCTCTACCTTTCCAATTATGTGGACTGCACCCATTCTGATCAGGCCCACAGCAGATACTTTTATAAACAGCTTTTCAAAATTTGCCCGGTGGTCATCTGTTTGAAGCCCAGATGAGCTCTTTGGAGCCGCCATATCGAGCAACAATTCATGTGTCGCCTGTGAATCAAATCCTGCCTCAATGGGTCAGATTATCAATAAAATATAATCTCAGAATCAGATTTCAGCTCATTTCAGGGCTTTGTGCTGCTCATATAAAATGTACTTTCCATCCCCCGGGAAGTGTAGGGGATGGAGTATGAAATGGGATTCAGTTCTAGTGCTTGAAACCCTTCAGCTCTTTCTATGATTTCACTAATTTAACAATTAGATTGAGTGGGTATTTCACCGCGTTCTTCAGCTCCTCTCTGAATTTAGTTTGGGTCAGGACATAAATACACGTATTTGTGCATGAACTGAGAAGCTGCAGCATCTTTGCTGTGTGTTCTGTGAGATAAACAGTGTCAGTGTGGGAGTAATAATACCGAATGTCTGCAATTCGGACAGAAATGTAAAATACAACCTGTGTCAGCCACAACAGTATAAAACTGCCCGATATACTGAAGAGTAAAATGATGGATTTCTTTCGGTTCTCCATCTCTGGATCACTATGATTCCGTCTATTGCTGCGGCCCCGGAGTCCCCTGCGGACTCGACTGGACATTAAAATACGCCTGACCGTCAGAACATTGAGCAGCAAAATCAGACAGAACGGGACACAAGGGGTTAAAATGCGGTGAAACATGTCAAATGCGGCCCATGCGGGGGAAGTACGGAAGATCAATTTAGTCGCACAAAACCAGGGAACATGATCAATTATAAAGAAAGGTTCATATACAAAGTACGTGGGGACATTCAACAAACAGCCCAGCACACTCACTGTTCCCAGAACCACAGCCGCCGTTCTCTCTGTGCAATGTTTAGTTTTCAGCTTCACACAACAAATGGCCACAAATCGATCAAAGGTGAACGCGACTGTGAACCAGACAGAAACATTCGCGGTTACAAAACCTAAGAATATAATAAAACTACACACGGGAGTAATGTCCAGGAATGACATTGGGAGATACATCAAAGTAATCTGTCTCAATATCGGATCCGCTATAACGACCAGGAGATCGGCCACTGCCATTCCCACCAGGTAGACACTGATACATTTGGAGAGACCGCACTTTCCTCGGGACAGGATCACAATCGCCACCAAGTTAACTGTAAGAGAGAGAAAAGGAAGCAGAGAAATTACTGATCAGACCTGGAGCCAAAGCAGCAGTTTGAGAGGATCTGGGGTGAAATTTCCAGCTTTGTTGCTGCATCGAAGGGTGGAAAGTGATTGATTGACCTGGGCAGCGCTTTCGGGCAGAGAGATGTTTTTAAACACAATGATCAATAATGAATTGGGAGATGGATACAGAAAGTGAATAAAGTGAGCACAGGATCCACTGGAAGGGCTGAGTGAGGGCGCAGTGCCGGTGGGGAATGGGGAAGGGGTTTTACACACCGGGAATCCAGCGGGTTAAAGCCAGATTTGGGCTCCAGATGGCGAGGGAAAGAGAGCAAAGGGTCAGGAAGGTGAGGGGACAGGGGGACGTGGAGCCTCTTTGTTGGTCTGGGCTCAGAGAGCCGACAGGGGCTGGCACTCAACGGGAAAGTCAGCTGGAGAGCTAGCCAATGAGTGAGATTGGGAGGGAGACACTTAAAAGGACATGTAGGAGCTGGAGGGGAGTCAGGAACAGAAGATTTGGGAAAGTGGACAAACTGAAGAAACGGATGAGGAGACAGAGGATTCAATGCAGTGAGAGGAGAGGCTGGGATTCACAGGGAGAGACTGCAGCAGAGTGTTAGAGGAAATCTAATCTATCAGTCCCACTAACACAATCCAACTAATACATTCTACAGTTCATTTATGTGGTTATTGGTGTCAGGGAACCTGTTTTGTGTATAAAATATGTTCAATAAATTTACTTTGTGCATTCAATTAAAATTACATTGATATGTATTAATTAAATCAATCTCGTTGTTTATTGAATTTAGCCTAGCTTTAAAAATACAGTATATGAATAATTCATTACGATCAATAAAATTCTGATTCTATTCTTGAAGTAAATTTTCATTATGTTTAGTTTCAAGTTGGAAAACAAGGAACATTCACAAAAAACAGACTGAGGACCTGACAGGGATAAAAACATGAGGAGCGAGTCCCACAATAAAAACTCACCCAATCTGACCATACCATAAGTCAAATTTTCTATGTTTAATTGTACTGGAAGTTTCAGCAGTTCATTCTGATGAATTATTCACACCACAGCCTCTCGCTTTCCCTCTGAGTCGCTCTCTTTCTCAAGTCCATTTTCATATCCGATTAAATCCTATCATCCTGTGCCTGCGTTCTGCTCACCAGCCCTGTGTTTCATCGATCCTATTCTCAGTGTCAGTTTGTTAAATAGTGAAGCCTTTGTGGAATAGTTTAATGTTTCTACAGATCATTCAAGTCTCCACCTGTTCACCTACACTGTTCACTTCATCTACAAATCATGGAATAAACAGAATCAAATCCCTCTCCCAGGAAGATCTCACAATAATTGAGATTCCTTCTCCTGTAATTATAAAGTAAAGGGATAGATAGCGGGATTGTTCAATTAACAAAACGCCAACAGAATACTAATAATCTACACATACATAGAAGGGCTCCTGATTCCAACAGATAGAGTGCGAACTGATACAAGATAACATCAAAACATTTCATTTTACAATGAAATCCACTGACAGTCAGTGAATTCATCCAGAGTGAAGCAGAGAAGGAGATGTGAAAGAGTCAGCAGAAAACTCAGTTCAGTAACCAGACATCTGAAGCGGCGTCAGATACTCACATAATGAAATAATATTTCATAACAGTGATCACCAATAAATACATTGAAGTCCCAGTTAAACTGAAGCATGTTATTGGGGAGGGAGGACACTGCACTGCCTCCTTGTAACACTGAGACCGTGAGCTGTCTCATTATCAATCACTGAAAACACATTGATGAAAACATATTCCGGGACAGGTTAGTTCCACACGATGGAAATATTAACAGCTCCTGGTGGTCTGATACCAGCTCTTAGTCCTGACAGCGTCTGATTCCAATACATTCAGTACAGGGAATAATCCAGTAATAAAGCCAGGTTTGTATATACAAAGGTCACAACAGATATAATATAACTCCTACAAGTTCGAGCGTTCGGTAGTTAAGGAGATAGCATTATTCAACAATATATTAATACAGGGAATAATCCAGTAACAATGCCAGGGTTGGATATAGAAAGTTCATTACAGATATAATGCACCTCCTATGAGACCGAAAGAGCAGAGACTTAACATATTCCATCATTCAACCAATAGAACAGAACAGGTCACTGTGTAATATGTGCAGGGAGAAAAAGTAATTTGCCAAGGAAAGCATTAGACTTAACACTGATTTAAACCATTAACAGCTGGGATAATGGCTTACCTGGAACTCCAACGGCTGCAAGAACAGGATAATACATCCGTTGTACATGAATTATTACTGGATATCCCATTTTTTGAGAAGCACTGATTTCTGTTGGCCTGGAAACCACAACTCCGGCAGGCACTCTGAGCTGATCCATTCCAACAAGCCCTGATTTATACAGGGGATAAGTCTCCACTGACACGGTTATACCCCTGACCATTGCTATCAGTTACAGTCAGTTTAACAAACATATTACATCAGCAGCTTTGACTCCGATGTCAATAATGTGGTGGATTAAACACAAACATCTCAAAGTCCAGGTTATTACTTAATCAGACCTCTCTCAGGAATAAAGTTTAAATCTGTTCTCATAAAGGACTGATCCAACAATAATGAGCGGCTCCATTTACAGTTTTTTATATAATTGTATTGACCATGTTCACTCCTGGTGATTCATTTATAAATGTTACCGATTCTCCCCAGAGTGGACTAAATCCAGGGACACAAGCAGACCCGTTTCACTCTGTTCCTGCAATTTTCCAGTTAAAATATGAATTTTGAGTCTCTGACACGAGGACAGTTAAAGGGCAGGTTGAGGATTGCAGCCTCGAAATGACTGTGGGTGATATTAGGGGACGGACACTGAACGTGTCCCATTGACATTCCCCTCTCCGCTATTTTACTGCAGATGTTTACCCGTTTATTCTACAATAGTTAACGGCTCCAGTAAAATTGGTCCCGTGTAAAACCTAGCTGAGCTCATGACCCGATTTGACCTCCATCAAAAAGGCCCCGTATTCCCTCAACACCTCCATTCCTTCCTCAGCCCATTGCCATTGAAACCCTCACCACTGCCCCTGTCCCCTCCAGACTCCATTCCTCCAATGCATTCCTGACCGGCCACCCAACCTCCACCTTCCATAAACGTGAGCTCGTCCAAAACTCTGTTGTCCGTGTCCAACCAGCACCAGGTCCTGCTCGGCCTCACCGACCCTCACTGGCTCCCAGTTCCATATCCCTTAAATTTGAAGTTCTCATCCTTGGGTTTAAAATCGCACATTGCCCACCACTCCACATCGCCATACCTGCAGACAACCCACCAATGACCTCCTCATTCATCAGACACTGGCCACTTTTGCTGGGACGACCCTCACATGGTTCCACTCACCTATCTGAACAGAGCCAGGAGAAGCTTGCTTCCCACCCTATCACCGTTATCTCTGATGTTTCTAAAGGTTCAATCCTTGGCTCCCTCCTCTTCCTCATCTGCATGCTGCCCTTTGGTGACACAGTCCACAGACACGGACCAGCTTTCAGATGGACGCTGACAAAACCACTGCCTCTCTTGACCCTTCCAATATCTTTGTGTTCTCAGACCCACACTTTCTGTTTTACATGAGCCACCAGTTCCTCCAGTTAAAAATTGCGAAGTCAGGATCTGTGGCGCCAAAACCTCCACATCCCAGCCACCGATTCCATCCCCGCCCCTTGCTTTTTCATTGGTGAGTGACTCACCAATCATCAAAGCCCTCACTGACCTGCATTGGATTCCAGTCTCCTCAGCCTGTAGTTTATTTTTATGCTTCCTTCTTTAATCCATCAGGGCCTCACCGCTCCCTATCTCTGTAAGCCCCTCCAGTCCGACAGCCCCTCCCAAACAGTCTGCTCCTCCACCTCTGGCCGCTTGTGCATCCGCAGTCAATTTGTCCTACTTTTGACAGCCGTGCCTTCAGCCATATCCACGCTCCCGAGTCCCCTCCTTAAGCCCCTCGATCTCCCTCTCCCTCTTTCAGGTGTCACACGTGGCTCAGTGGTAGCTGTCTCGACTCTGAGTTAGAAGGTTGTGAATTCAAATCAAACTCCAGAGACTTGAACACATAATCTAGGATGACACTGCAGTGCAGTTCTGTGGGAGTACTGTACTGTCGGAGGGTCAGTACTGAGGGAGTACTGAACTGTCGGAGGGTCAGTACTGAGGGTGTGGTGCTCTGTCGGAGGACTTATCTCACTTATCTCATTGCACTTATCTCATTGCAGTGTGTGGGATCTTGCTGTGTGCAAATTGGCTGTCCCGTTTCCTACATTGCCACAGTGACTGCACGTCACAATGTACTTCATTGACTGTTTTGGGACATCCTGAGGCCTTGAAAGCGCTATGTAAAGGCAAGTTCTTTCCTTCTTTCAAACCTTCCATAAAACATATTTCTTGCTCCAAGCTTTTCTCATCCCTCCTACTATTTCCTTATTTGGCCGGGGGTCCACTTCTCTCCATAAGACATCGAAATTCTACTCTTGAAAACCAATCATATCCCCTCCGACTCTCCATTCATTCTCCTCCTTTTGCACCATCCTGAAACCCACTCTTTGACCGAGGTTTTCTCCAGTCCTCCTGATATCTTATTATTCCTTTTACTCCTCCGTGAATCACCTTGGGAATGTTTATTATATTAAAGGCGGTCTGGGAATGCAAGTTGTTATTAACTTTCATTGGAATATGTTCATTATTTGTCCACTATGTGAGCAAAAGTAATTTCTGGGATCATATTCTTGTACCAGAAAGAGATTTATATCAGAGACAGACTTGCTCACATAAATAAACATTGGAAACTGCTCGTGGACACCGTTTTGTTCGAACAACATAACTTGGTTTATGTTCAGGCATCGCATTGAAATCGGTTTGTACAACCGTGGGGGAAGCTTTCGGGAATTCTTTATCTAATAGGAGACCAGCAACACTGACTAGGATTAAGATTCATTAGTTATTTGCCTTTTTACTCTTTGATTATAACCCGTTTTACTGCTCTCTGGGACTGATGACTAGGATGAAGATTTATTTGTTATTTGTCTTTTTACACTTTGATTACAACGCTTTTACTGCTTTCTGGGACTGGTGACTGGGATGAAGATTTATTAGTTATTTGTCTTTTTACTCTTTGATTAGGTCCCGTTTTACTGCTCTCTGGGACTGGTGACTAGCATCAAGATTTATTAGTTATTTGTCTTTTTACTCTCTCATTATATCCCATTTTCCTGCTCTCTGGGACTGATAATTGTGATAAAGTTGTATTAATTATTCTCTTTAGTTAAACCCCATAGTTCCAGAGTACTGTGTGCAGTTTCTGCGCCACATTATAGAAAAAACATTAAAGCCAGAGGGAGAGCACAGTGTAGATTCACTGGAATGAGGCCAGGGAAGGGAAACTGATTTGGAAAGACTTGAAAAAACAGGATTACTTCCATGTGACGAGAAAAGAGGAGATTTAAATTTTAAACAAAAATCGGCCATTTGGTCCAACTGGTCTATGCCGGTGTTTATGCTCCACACGCGCCTCCTCCTTACATTATCTAACCTTATCAGGATATCCTTCTATTCCTTTGTCCCTCGTGTGCCTATCCAGCTTCCCCTTAAATGCATCTATGCTCTTCGTCTCAATTACTGCACCTTAATGGGTTCGATTTAGTTGTCATTACTGAGACCTGGTTGCAAGGTGACCAAGTTTGGTAACTACATATTCCAGGGTACTTGGCTTTTCGAAAAGACAGACAAATGGAAAAGGAACGGGGGTAACCCTGATATTAAATAATGACATCAAGACAGTAGTGAGAAAGGATCTTGGCTAGGAAGATCAGGATGTAGAATCAGTATGGGTGGAGATAAGAAATAAAAAGGGGAGGTAAACACAGGTTGGAGCAGTTTATAGGCCCTCTAAAACAAGTTATACTGTTGGACAGAGTAGTAATCAAGAAATAAGAGGAGCTTGTAACAAAGGTATTGCAATAATTATGGGGGACATTAATCTTCATATAGACTGGGTAATTCAAATTGGCAAAAGTAGTTTGGAGGACAAGTTCATGGAATGCTTTCGAGACAGTTTCCTAGAAGAATATTATGTAGAACTAAACAGGCGATAGGCTATTTTAGATCTTGGCTTGTATTGTGAGACAGGGTTAATTAGCAAACTTACAGTAAGAGATCCTCTGGGGAAGGGTGATCATAATATGATAGAATTTCACATTGAATTCGAGAGTGACACATTTGAGTCCGTAACTAGAGTCTTAAACTTAAATAAAGCCAATTACTTAGGTATGATGGGCGAGTTGGGTCAGGTTGATTTGGAAATTAGATTAAAAGATCTGATGTTAGATAAGCCATGGTGATCATTTAAGGAAATGTGCAGGAAGGTGAGAGATGGAGTATAACGTAGAGAAATGTGAGGTTATTCACATTAGTAGGAAGAATAGAAAAATAGAATATTTTTGAAACGTTGAGAAAATATTAAATGTAGGTGCTCAAAGGGATTTGGGTTTCCTTGTTCATGAATCATGCAGGTACAGCAAGCGATTATGAAAACAAATGGTATATTGATCTTTATTGCAAGGGGGTTGGAGTACAAGAGGACGGAAGTCTTGCTGGAATTGTACAAGGTTTTGGTGAGACCACATCTTGAGCACTACGTACAGCTTAGTTGTCTTTATTTAAAAAAAGGATAAACTTGCCTTCGAGATGGTGCAATGATTGTTCACTAGTTTGATTCCTGGGATGAGAGGGTTATCCTATGAGGAAAGATTGAGTTGAATGGGTCTATAATCTCTGGAGTATCGAAGAATGAGAGGTGATCTCATTGAATCATATAAGATTCTGTGAGGGCTTGAGATGGTCGATTCGGAGAGGTTGTTTCCCCTGGCTGGAGAGTCTAGAACTCGGGGTCATACTTTTAGCATAAGGGGTCGGATATTCAGGACTGAGATAAGGAGGAATTTCTTCTCTCAGATGGTTGTGAATCTTTGGAATTCTCTTCCCCAGAGAGTTATGGATGCTCAGTCGTTGTTATATTTAAAGCTGAGATGGATATAATTTTGGACTCTGTGGGGGTTCAATTGAGTAGGGCCCGAAACCGGGTGCGGGTATCGTGATCTGCAATTTTCCCGGACCCGGTGTTTCCTTCACAGGCAGGTCGAGACATTCGTCCAGCGTCAGCACTGATCTGAAAGCAGCGTTCCAAATCAGCGTTGCCGCAAGGATTCATGGACATTCGCACTTTACAGCAACAGGAGGAGCAGCAATCTCTTAAAGGCAGGCTGTGTCTCTGACAGACAGTCAAAACCTCTTAAGGGTAGGCAGTACCTGTTATTTGCTGGAAAAAAAACAGTCTGCTGTCTACACGGAGTCTGAATCAGACATCCCACGTGTAAAACACAGATGCAGGTCCCGTCCCTATATTTACAAACTGTTGAGTTATATTAAACCATTAAATAAAGGTTGCACAACTCTAAATCCAACGCCCTCCAGCTGCATTCCAGACCTTACCAATCTGTCATTCCAAGTTGGTACCAGGACTGCGAGAGTGTGTGAACCAAGGTTTGCTGATGATGCACTAGAGGCCTTGATGCAAGAGGTGGACAGAAAGAGGGGCATCATGTATCCGCAGGGTGTGGCTGGGGGTGGCAGGAGACCCTACAGATATTTCCCATCGAGGCTGTGAGATGCAGTAGGGGACGGAGTCAATGTCAGGCGCATAGCGCCACGAATATGGATGCAGTACTGGAAGCAGTTCAATGCTTTGACCACAAGTGGTCAAGGTGAGTGAGGTCAACTGTCAAGTGGCATCTCCTACCAACTGCATCACAAGCCGCATCCACTGCTCGAAGCACTAAACCCCCCATCACCAACCTACCAACAAACTCTTTCAATCAGTACTTAACTCTTCCAATCAGATGATTCCTTTCACCTTCATACATTGCCACTGAGGCAAGCCACACAGCCACAACTCACAGTTCACACACACTGGCAGCTATTCAACCGTGACAGACACATCACTCAGACACATGTCCCGCTTTCTTGCAGCAGAAGGTGCACATAACAGGAGGCAGCAAGTGGCAGTAACATTTATCACCTCGAGACTGTTCAACCATTCAATTAGATCCTGGTCGATCTGTGACCTAACTCCATATATCCACATTAGCCCCATATCCATTAATACCCTTGGTTCAAAGAAATCTATCAATCTCAGAACTGGAATTCACAATTGAGCGATTATAAACTGCTGTCTGCAGAAGAGCGTTCCAAACTTCTCCCACAAAAACATTTACAAGTGTATCAGCAGCCAGAAGCAATAATCCAGCAACTAATCTGTAAATCCTGCATGGTCCTTTTAAATAGCCCTGGTATGGGGTCCACCAGACAATCTAAGACATGTTCACATGGTCGTGGTTAAGACAATGTGCATTTGTTATAATATCCAATTTACTCATTAACTGTAAACCTCTTCCACTGTATACTGGTTATCACCTCCAATTTAACAATTAACTGTAACTTTATCGCCTTTGTATGAGTGATCATGTCCAATTTAACAATTAAGAGCAACCTTATTTCCCCATGTATTGGTTGTCATGAACTAATTAACAAACAACTGTTAAGTTATTTCCTATTGTATAAGTTATCATGTATAATTTCACAATTAACTGTTACACTGTCGCATGTGTTTTGGTTATCATGACCAAATTAACAATTAACTGTCACTTCATCGTCCGTGTATTAGTTATCATGTCCAATTTAACAATTAACTGTAACTTTATCGCCCGTGTATTGGTTATCATGTCCAAATTAATAAACAACTGTGAATGTATTCCCAATGTCTTAGTATGATGTCCAGTTTAACAATTAAATGCAACCTTATTCAACTGTTTATTAGTTATCATGTCCAATTTAACAATTTATTCCCCTTTGTGCGAGTTATCAGGACCAATTGAACAACTAACTAACTTCATTCCACTGGGTATTAGATAATATGCCCAATTGAACATTTAATTGTAACCTTATTCCCTGTGTATTGGTTAAAATAACCAGTTTAACAAGTAACTGTGAATTTATACCCTGTCTACTGGTTATGATATCTAATTTAACAATTAACTGTGATTTTCTCCCATGTGTATTCGTTATCAATTCAAATTTAACAATTAACTGTATCTTTTTTCACATGTCTACTTGTTATCATGTCCAATTTATTCATTAACTCTAACCTTATTCCCCTGTATAGTGATCATCATGTCCAATTTAACAATTAACTGCAACTTTATTCCCCTGAGTACTAGTTATCATATACAATTTAACTATTAACTGTGACTATATCACCTGTCTACCAGAAAAATGCTGCAGTCCATTATTAAGGAAGTGTTAACAGGGCACTTAGAAAATCATAATATGATTAGGCAGAGTCCATTCGGATTTATGAAAGCGAAATGATGTTTGACAAATTCTTTAGAATTTGAAGACGTAACAAGCAGTTTAGGTAAAGGGGGACCAGTTGATATAGTATAATTGGATTTTCAAAAGGCATTCGATAAGGTGCCACATAAAAGGGCTCATGGGATTGGGGGTAATATTTTGGCATGAATAGAGGATTGGTTAATGGAGAGAAAACAGAGAGTAGGAATAAGGGGTCATTTTCATGTTGGCAAACTGTAACTAGTGGGGTGCTGCAGGGATCGGTGCTTGGGCCTCAGCTATTTACAATCTATATTCATGACTTAGAAGAAGGGGCTGAGTGTAATGTATCCAAGTTTGGTGACGATACAATGATAAGTGCAAAATTAAGCTGTGAGGAGGACACAAAGAGTCTGCAAATTGATAAGGACAGATTAGGTGAATGGGCAAGATCGTGGCAGATGAAGCATGATGTGGGGAAATGTGAGGTTATTTACTTTGGTAGGAAGAATGGAAGTCAGTATATTATATAAATGATGAGAAACTATTAAATGTTGGTGTTCAGAGAGACTTGTGTCCTCATACAAGAAACACAGAAAGTTAGCTCGTAGGTACAAGCAATTAGGAAGGCAAATGGCATGTTAGCCTTTATTGCAACGGGGTTGGAGCACAAGAGTAAGGAAGTCTTAGTACAACTGCACAGTGCTTTGGTGAGATGTCACCTGGAGTACCGTGTGTAGCTTTGGTCTCCCTATCTAACGAAGGATATACTTGGCTTAAAGGCGGTGCAGCGAAGGTTGGGCGAATAAATGAAAGTCAGCACGGAATTGTTAAAGGAAAATCGTGTTTGATTAACTTGATTGAGTTCTTTGATGAAGTAACGGAGAGGGTTGATATGGGTAGTGCGGTTGATGTTGTGAATATGGACTTTCAAAATGCGTTTGATAAAGTACCACAAAATAGGCTTATTAGCAAAATTGAAGCCCATGGCATTAAAGGGGCAGTGGCAGCATGGATACAAAATTGGTTAAAGGACAGAAAGTTGAGAGTAATGGTGAACGGTGCTTTTTCAGATGGTCCGAATACTGACACCTGGTATTCCTCAGGTGTCAGTATTCGGACCACTGCTCTTGGATATATATTAACTGATATATATTAACTTGGGTATACAGGGCATAATTTCAAAGTTTACAAATGACACGCAGCTCTGACATGCAGTAAACAGTGAGGAGGATAGCAACAGATTTCAGGAAGACCTAGACAGACTAGTGAAATGGGCAGTCCACATGGCAGATAAAATTTAGTGCACAGAAGTGTGAAGTGATGCATTTTGGAAGGAAGCATGAGGAGAGGCAATATAAATTGGTACATTTTTGAAAGGGGTGCAGGAACAGTGAGACCTGAGGGTGTATGTACACAAATCTTTGAAGGTGGCAGAACAAGTTGAGAAGGCTGTTAGAAAAGCATACGGGACCCAGGCCTTTATAAACAGCGGCATGGAGGACAAAAGCAAGGAAATTATGCTAAACCTTCATAAAACAATGGTTAGGCCTCAGCGGGAGTATTGTGTCCAGTTCTGGGCACCGTTATTTAGGCCTTCGAGAGGGAGCAGGGGAGATTTACGAGAAAGGTATCAGGGATGAGGGATTTTAGTTATGTGGAGAGACTGGAGAAGCCTGGATTTTTCTCATTAAGTGGAGTTTTTATGTAGATGTTTCAAATCATGAACGGGTTTGACAGAGTAAACAAGGAGAAATTGTTTCCAGTGACAGATTGGTTCGTAACCGGAGGACAAAGATTTAAGGAGATTGGCAAAAGAACCAGAGGTGACATGAGGAACATTTATTATGCAGCGAGCTGTGATGATCTGGAATGCACTGCCTGAAAAGGTAGTGGAAGCAGATTCAATTGTAACTTTCAAAAGGGATTTGGATAAACACTTGAATGGAAAACATGTAGAGGTTTATGGGGAAAGACCGGGACAATGGGACTAATTGGATCGCTCTTTCAAAAAGCCGGCACTGGCACGATGGGCCGAATGGACTTCTCCTGTGCTGTACCTGCTTTGATACTATGATACATGTGTTTAAAGGCAACATACATACCCTCCAGTGCTGAAGTCATTGTACAGAAACTCTGGTTAACCTTCACATTTATCAAATGCTAGAATTTATCATTCAGCACATGATAAAATATAGGAAATATATATATAAATTGAAATATACTTGGAGTATATGTGGAATACATATACTTGGAATATAGAATATATAATAGAATAAGAATATTGTTGGAAATATATCGCCGTTCCTTCGTCGCCGCTGGGTCAAAATCTTGGAACACCCTACCGAACAGCACTGTAGGAGAACCTTCATCATACGGACTACAGTGGTTCAAGAAGGCGGCTCACCACCACCTTCTCAAGCGAAATTAGGGATGGAAAAAAAATGCTGGCCTCGCCAGCGATGCTCACATGCCATGAACGAATAAGAAAAAGGAACATAGGAACAGGAATCGGCCAATCAGCCCCTCGAACCTGTTTTCCCATTTAATTAGATCATGGCTGATCTGTATCTGAACTCTAGTTATCTGCCTTTGATCCATTTCGCTTGATACACTTACCTAAAAAAAATCTGTCGCCATAAGTCTTGAACATTTCAATTGACCCTCAATCCACAACCTTTTGGGGGAGGGAATTTCACATTTCCATTACACTTGATGTGAGAAAGCGTTTCCAGGTTTCATTCCTGAACGGTCGAGCTCTAATTTTAAGATTGTGTCCCCTTGTTCTGGACTCTGTCATGAGAGGAAATGACTCATCTGTATCTACTGAGTGTGAGGAATTACATTTTGTAATATGTGTGAAGTATTACATTTTGTACTAAGTGTGAGGTATTACATTTTGTATTCAGTGTGAGGTATTACATTTTGTAATATGAGGATTTACATTTCATAATAGGTGTGAGGTATTACATTTTGTAATAAATGTGAGGTATTACATTTTGAAATAAGTGTGAGGTATTGCATTTGTAATATGGGTGAGCTGTAACATTTTGTTGTAAGTGTGAGACATTACATTTTGTAACAAGTGTGAGGTATTACATTTTGAAATAAGTGTGAGGTATTACATTTTGTAATATGAGTGAGCTGTAACATTTTGTAACAAGTGTGAGGTATTACATTTTGTAATAAATGTGAGGTATTACATTTTGTAATAAATGTGAGGTATTACATTTTGTAGTAAGGGTGAGGTAGGAATTTGGTTCCATTTTGGTAGGAGGAATAAGGAGGCCACATACTGCTTGGATAATAAGAGTCCAAATGTGGTAAAGGAGCAGAGGATTCTGGTAGTAAAGAGACACAAATCACTAAAAGTAGCGACGCAGCTTAATAAGGCCACAAAAAAGCAAAGCAAGCACTGGGATTCCAGAGGGAAAGAATTGAAAAGGAGAGAAGTTATGTAGAACTTCTATCGAACCTTGGTTATTCCACACTTGGAGTACTGTGAACAGTTCTGGTCTCCATATCATAAAGAAGGATATAGAGGCACTGGAGGAGGTGCAAAAAAAGATTTACGAGGATTATACCAGAACAGAGAGGTTATACCTGTCAGGAAAGATTGAGCAGGCTGAGGCTCTTTTCTTTTGAAACGAGAAGACTGAGCGGTGACCTGATAGATGTCTTTAAGGTTATGAAAGGGTTTTTTTAGGGTAGACGTAGTGAAGATATTTCCAGTTGTGGGGGGCACCAGAATGAGGTGCCATAAATATAAAATAGACATTAATAAATCCAATAGGTAATTCAGGAGAAACTTCTTTACCCAAAGAGTGGTTAGAATATCGAACTCACTACCACAAGGAGTAGGTGAGGCGAATAGCATAGATGCATTTAAGGGGTAGCTGGATAAAAACATGAGGGAAAATCGAAGAGAAGAATATGTTAATAGGGTTAGATGAAGTAATGAAGGAGGAGGCTCGTGTGGAGCATGGACCTGTTGGACCCAATGGCCTATTTCTGAGCTGCACGTTCCATGTAATTTTATGTAATACTCCATCGAATCATTTCATCATTTAAAAAATCTCAATTAATGACCCCGACTGCATGAAAACCCGTCATCTACCCACACTGTCCAGTTAACAGTGAAGTTAATGAGATTGGCTTGTTCGTTTGAACGTTTTGTTCTTAGAATAAATAACTCACCCCTTAAAACAAAAGTAGATTGAAACAAGCAAGAAAGAGAAGCTCTGTGGTGGGAGAGTTCAAATATTGGGGGATTTTTCGGACCGCCCTTCAGGCTGTGCCTCTGGACAGAATGAATCCTTAATCCTGGTCAAAAAACAGAGGGGAAATTGGAGAGGAAAGGGGAAATATCGCAATCTGTCCCTGGGATTGATCACAACAATCCGCCCCTCGGAATTATCACCACAATCTGTCCCTGGGATTGATCACAACAATCCGTCCCTCGGAATTATCACCACAATCTGTCCCTGGGATTGATCACAACAACCCGTCCCTCGGAATTATCACCACAATCTGTCCCTGGGATTGATCACAACAATCCGTCCCTCGGAATTATCACCACAATCTGTCCCTGGGATTGATCACAACAATCCGTCCCTCGGAATTATCACCACAATCTGTCCCTGGGAATGATCACAACAATCCCTCCCTCGGAATTATCACCACAATCTGTCCCTGGGATTGATCACAACAATCCGTCCCTCGGAATTATCACAACAATCTGTCCCTGGGATTGATCACAACAATCCGTCCCTCGGAATTATCACCACAATCTGTCCCTGGGATTGATCACAACAATCTGTCCGTCGGAATTATCACCACAATCTGTCCTCAAACACTTTCTCACTTCCATCCCGGGGAGGGGATATTTATAACCCCCTGAAAATGAGGAGAATCCAATCTTTATACCGACCACAGCACATGAATAGTCCTTTCTGGATTTATCAATGTAACTGGTGCATCTGCTGAATATTTGCCGTGATAAATGTAACTGTGGAAAGTCAGTGCTCATTCCCCCAGTAACTGAGGTGATTGATGCTCAGGGATAGTTTAATTCGGTGGTTAAATGGTTACTGTCCTCACTTACAGAAACAGCCTCCCCCTCAGCTCACTGACAAGACACTGGCTCTTGGGTCCCGGGTTGAAAGCGCAAAAACATCAGGAAATCGATGGGACTTTTAGCAAACAATGTCCCAGATGGAAATGTAACAATGTCTTTCTCACCAAGTATCTGTTTTACTGAACTTCCTGGAACAAGAAGAGATAAATTTAAATGTGTAACTAACTCTGTTCACAGTTGAAGTGGCAGCGAACAGTCAAACCGGTTCGATTAGATTTCACCAGAAAGGCCGCTCCCTGTTCTCAAACAAATGAGGAATGTTTGAGTTGAAATCCATCCTGAGGTTTGACAGCAGCTTTCACACAGAGGGCGGAGTTCAGAATCACACATCACAAGGTTCAGATCAAATTCACAATGAGTGACTTGTTCAAATAAAACAAGGAACTTCCACCTCATTGGTTGTAATGAAATAACAAGGATATAAGTTGCAAAATCTGCACGGACATTGAGAGAGGGAAGATCCTTGCGGGATTAAGGTAAGTTAATGTAGCTTCATTTTGTTATTTTATTATCGTTTTCTCCCCTTCCTCTTTCTTTCCAAAGCCGATTTCCCGCGGTCAGTTATGTTTCTCGGCGTGGGGAGCTCTGTATTCCTCGCGGGTGTCACAATTCACCAAGTGATCGCTCGGAATGTGACTGAAGGCGGGATATTTTACAACGGGGATTTCAGGACGAAACCCTCTCCTGGTCTCCACTTGTCTCCCCACAGACACAATATTATAAGAGCGGTTACAGGACAGAAAGCAGGAACATGAACACTGTGGATTTACCATCCTCCCCATTTTAGAATTTGCAGTTCAGTAAACAGAAGTTGAACCTGGGTCCGTCGAACTCCGGACGGATTTTTCCTGTAACACTGGCTCTTTTTACTCACTGGACACTTTGGTGCCCGATACACTTTTATTTAACTGACCAAAGGCGGGACCAGCTGTTCAGACCGAACACACAGTTCAGCTCAGTGAAGGGTTCACACATTCGCACTGTCCGATTATCGATCTCTGCTCGGCACCTGGAAAATCAGCCTCTGGTTACCTGAGGCCGGACTGAGCGCGATCCACTCACAGGATAGGAGCAATTTCGGAGATAAAAATTACCCACCATTAATTACAATAATTAAAAACTGTTTAATGCCACAATGTCAGTTAGAAACATTCGGTGGGAAAAGAGAGCAGAGACTTTCGCTTTGCTAAATTAAGTTCATATTAATGAGGAAGTTATTTGCAAAACTGCCGCAACTGAAAAATAAAGAGAGACCGCTCCCTTTAGAGAGAAAAACATTTCAGGAATGTTTTAGATGGAAACCGGTTCAGGGCTGAAACGATCTTTCACACAGATATGAGGTTTATGATCGTTAATCTAGATAAATTGAGAAGTTACTTTTTATATCAACAGGTAGGAGGATCCATCACTAATATCTATACAAAAAGTAACTATTCAAATTACCAACAGGCAGAAGGTTCCATCACTAATCTTTATATAAAAAGTTTCTACATAAATTACCAACAGGTCGGAGGGTCCGTCACTAATCTATCTTAAAAGTAACGACATAAAATATCAACAGGTAGGAGGGTCCATCACTAATCTTTATATAAAAAGTAACGACACAAATTACCAACAGGTAGGAGGACCCATCACTAATCTTTATATAAAATGTAACTACACAAATTACCAACAGCTAGGAGGTCTATCGCTAATCTTTATATAAAAAGTAACTACACAAATTACCAACAGGTAGGACGGTCCATCACTAATCTTTATATAAAAAGTAACGACACAAATTACCAACAGGTAGGACGGTCCATCACTAATCTTTATATAAAATGTAACTACACAAATTACCAACAGCTAGGAGGACCCATCACTAATCTTTATATAAAATGTAACTACACAAATTACCAACAGCTAGGAGGTCTATCGCTAATCTTTATATAAAAAGTAACTACACAAATTACCAACAGGTAGGAGGGTCCATCACTAATCTTTATATAAAATGTAACTACACAAATTACCAACAGCTAGGAGGTCCATCGCTAATCTTTATATAAAAAGTAACTACACAAATTACCAACAGGCAGAAGGGTCCATCACTAATCTTTATATAAAAAGTATGTGCATAAATTATCAACAGGTAGGAGGGTCCATCACTGTTATTTCAGTAAAAAAGTAATAACACAAAGTACCAACGGGTAGGAGGTCCATCACTCATCCTTATATAAAAAGTAACCACACAAATTACCAACAGGGAGGAGGGTCCATCACTCATCCTTATATAAAAAGTAACCACACAAATTACCAACAGGGAGGAGGGTCCATCACTCATCCTTATATAAAAAGTAACCACACAAATTACCAACAGGTAGGCGGGTCCATCACTAATCTTTATATAAAAATTAACCACGCAAGTTACCAACAGGTAGGCGGGTCCATCGCTAATCCTTATATAAAAAGTAACTACACAAATTCCCAACAGGTAGTAGAGTCCATGACTAATCTTTATATAAAACGTCTCCACACAAATTACAAACAGGTAGGAGGGTCCATCACTAATCTTTATATAAAAAGTAACTACACAAATTACCAACAGGTAGGAAGGTCCATCACTAATCTTTATATGAAAGGTATCCACACAAATGACCAACACGTTGGAAGGTCCAACTCTAATCTGCTGATATTATACCCATCCAGGGTTAATAACGTTACAACAAATGGGTAAAGTACACTGCCTTTTTCTCTTTGACCTTCTCTTCACAGATCGAAGCTCCACAATTTCCGAGACCCTGCAAATTCCGACGATTGCCGACTGTAAAATATGAAGGTGCCCACCAGGGATAGAATAGAAGAGAACAGGCAATTGATGAATATGTGGAGGGAGGCAGCATTGTTTTAACATACAAGAAACCTTTCAGTGCTCAGGGATATCGGGTAAATTGAAACAAGATAATGATTTTGATATTTTTAATATTATTGCTGAACGATGTTCGATATTGTCATTTCTTTTTGTGAAATAGATCATGTGGTAAAATAAAATCAACAGGACGACAATGAAAAATATTTTTCTTCAGTGTAAAATTTAGAAATCTATTATTTATTCCCCAATGACCTCTCTCAAAAAAGATGGGAAAGTGAGTGTTAACTAAAGTTCCTGTTGGCTTCAGTGTAGTTTGTGTGCATTAAACTGTTGATGTTCACACAGCCCCATGTTGTAAAAAATATAACAACGAACACCCCGGAGAATTACTGAGGTTTATACCCTCCTGGGGGCGGATCATGTCTCACGGACGAGGTTTATTCGCACTTTTAAATAGTAAGGAGGAGTTTACTACATTTCGCAACGCAACATTTCAGTGGGCTGTCGGTGTGGGCCTGGGTCAGTGGGCTGTCGGTGTAGGACTGTGTCAGGGGGATGTCCGTGTGGGCCTGGGTCAGTGGGCTTTGGGTGTGGGACTGGGTCAGTGGGGTGTCGTTATGGGACTTGGTCAGGGGGATGTCGGTGTGGGACTGGGTCAGTGGGGTGTCGGTGTAGGATTGGGTCAGTGGGGTGTCGGTGTAGGATTGGGTCAGTGGGGTGTCGGTGTGGGACTTGGTCAGTGGGGTGTCGGTGTGCAACTGGGTCAGTGGGATGTCGGTGTAGGATTGGGTCTGTGGGGTGTAGGTGTAGGGCTGGGTCATTGGGGTGTCGGTGTAGGACTGGCTCAGTGGGGTGTCCGTGTGGGACTGGGTCAGTGGGGTGTGGGTGTTGGACTGGGTCAGTGGGATGTCGGTGTGTGACTGGGTCAGTGGGGTGTCGGTGTGGGACCGGGTCAGTGGGGTGTGTGTGTGTGACTGGGTCAGTGGGGTGTCAGTGTAGGACTGGGTCAGTGGGTGTGTGTGTGGGACTGGGTCAGTGTGGTGTCGGTGTGGGACTGGGTCAGTGGGGTGTCCGTGTGGGACTGGGCAAGTGGGGTGCAGGTGTGGGACTGGGGCAGTGGGTGTTGTTGTCGGACCGGATCAGTGGGGTATAGGTTTGGGTCACTGGGGTTTCGATATGCGACTGCATCAGTGGTTTGTTTCCTTAGGGAGATGACAGGCTTAGAATCAGCTACATTTCAACGATTTATATGTTATTAAACATTGGAAGCAGCAGATTAATTTGTACTTTAAAATTCAGTATTTTGTTGAACTGTTCTCCCGAATAGGGTTTTAAACTAAAAAGGGGGGAGGAGACAGGGGAGGACAAATTTAGAAAACTAATGAGAAGAGGTACAATTCTCATTCGTGTTAATATTAGAATAGAGATAAATCACCTCACCTCCGACAGTGCTCATTGGTGTTAATATTAGAACAGTGGTAAATCTCCTCACCTCCAACAGTGCTCATTGGTGTTAATATTAGAACAGTGGTAAATCTCCTCACCTCCGACAGTGCTTATTCGTGTTAATATTACAACAGTGGTAAATCTCCTCACCTCCTACAGTGCTCTTTAGCGTTAATATTTGAACAGTGGTAAATTTCCTCACCTCCTACAGTGCTCATTAGTGTTAATATTAGAACAGTGGTAAATATCCTCACCTCCAACAGTGCTCATTGGTGTTAATATTCGAACAGTGGTAAATCTCCTCACCTCCTACAGTGCTCATTAGCATTAATATTAAAACAGTGGTAAATTTCCTCACCTCCTACAGTGCTCATTAGCGTTAATATTAGAACAGTGGTAAATCTCCTCACCTCCTACAGTGCTCATTAGTGTTAATATTAGAACAGTGGTAAATCTCCTCACCTCCGACAGTGCTCATTATTGTTAATATTAGAACAGTGGTAAATCTCCTCACCTCCTACAGTGCTCATTAGTGTTAATATTAGAACAGTGGTAAATCTCCTCACCTCCGACAGTGCTCATTAGTGTTAATATTAGAACAGTGGTAAATCTCCTCACTTCCTACAGTGCTCATTAGTGTTAATATTAGAACAGTGGTAAATCTCCTCACCTCCAATAGTGCTCATTAGTGATAATATTAGAACAGTGGTAAATCTCCTCACCTCCGACAGTGCTCATTAGTGTTAATATTAGAACAGTGGTAAATCTCCTCACCTTCTACAGTGCTCATTCGTGTTAAGATGAGAACAGTGGTAAATCTCCTCACCTCCTACAGTGCTCATTAGCGTTAATATTAGAACAGCGGTAAATCTCCTCACCTCCTACAGTGCTCATTAGTGTTAATATTAGAACAGTGGTAAATCTCCTCACTTCCTACAGTGCTCATTAGTGTTAATATTAGAACAGTGGTAAATCTCCTCACCTCCAATAGTGCTCATTAGTGATAATATTAGAACAGTGGTAAATCTCCTCACCTCCGACAGTGCTCATTAGTGTTAATATTAGAACAGTGGTAAATCTCCTCACCTTCTACAGTGCTCATTCGTGTTAAGATGAGAACAGTGGTAAATCTCCTCACCTCCTACAGTGCTCATTAGCGTTAATATTAGAACAGCGGTAAATCTCCTCACCTCCTACAGTGCTCATTAGTGTTAATATTAGAACAGTGGTAAATCTCGTCACCTCCAATAGTGCTCATTAGTGTTAATATTAGAACAGTGGTAAATCTCCTCACCTCCGACAGTGCTTATTAGTGTTAATATTACAACAGTGGTAAATCTCCTCACCTCCTACAGTGCTCATTAGTGTTAATATTGGAACAGTGGTAAATCTCCTCACCTCCTACGGTGCTCTTTAGCGTTAATATTAGAACAGTGATAAATTTCCTCACCTCCGACAGTGCTCATTAGTGTTAATATTAGAACAGTGGTAAATCTCCTCACCTCCGACAGTGCTCATTAGTGTTAATATTAGAACAGTGGTAAATCTCCTCACCTTCGACAGTGCTCATTAGTGTTAATATTAGAACAGTGGTAAATCTCCTCACTTCCTACAGTGCTCATTAGTGTTAATATTAGAACAGTGGTAAATCTCCTCACCTCCAATAGTGCTCATTAGTGATAATATTAGAACAGTGGTAAATCTCCTCACCTCCGACAGTGCTCATTAGTGTTAATATTAGAACAGTGGTAAATCTCCTCACCTTCTACAGTGCTCATTAGTGTTAATATTAGAACAGTGGTAAATCTCCTCACCTCCGACAGTGCTCATTAGCGTTAATATTAGAACAGCGGTAAATCTCCTCACCTCCTACAGTGCTCATTAGCGTTAATATTAGAACAGTGGTAAATCTCGTCACCTCCGACAGTGTTCATTAGTGTTAATATTAGAACAGTGGTAAATCTCCTCACCTCCAACAGTGCTCATTAGTGTTAACATTGGAACAGTGGTAAGTTTTCTCACCTCCTACAGTGCTCAACAGTGTCAATATTAGAACAGTGGTAAATCTCCTCACCTCCTACAGTGCTCATTAGTGTTAATATTCGAACAGTGGTAAATCTCCTCACCTCGTTCAGTGCTCATTTGCGTTAATATTAGAAGAGTGGTAAATTTCCTCACCTCCTACAGTGCTCATTAGCGTTAATATTAGAACAGCGGTAAATCTCCTCACCTCCTACAGTGCTCATAAGTGTTAATATTAGAACAGTGGTAAATCTCCTCACCTCCTACAGTGCTCATTAGCGTTAATATTAGAACAGTGGTAAATTTCCTCACCTCCTACAGTGCTCATTAGCGTTAATATTAGAACAGCGGTAAATCTCCTCACCTCCTACAGTGCTCATCAGTGTTAATATTAGAACAGTGGTAAATCTCCTCACCTCCAATAGTGCTCATTAGTGTTAATAATAGAACAGTGGTAAATCTCCTCACCTCCGACAGTGCTTATTCGTGTTAATATTACAACAGTGGTAAATCTCCTCACCTCCTACAGTACTCATTAGTGTTAATATTAGAACAGTGGTAAATATCCTCACCTCCAACAGTGCTCATTGGTGTTAATATTCGAACAGTGGTAAATCTCCTCACCTCCTACAGTGCTCATTAGCATTAATATTAAAACAGTGGTAAATTTCCTCACCTCCTACAGTGCTCATTAGCGTTAATATTAGAACAGTGGTAAATCTCCTCACCTCCTACAGTGCTCATTAGTGTTAATATTAGAACAGTGGTAAATCTCCTCACCTCCGACAGTGCTCATTACTGTTAATATTAGAACAGTGGTAAATCTCCTCACCTCCTACAGTGCTCATTAGTGTTAATATTAGAACAGTGGTAAATCTCCTCACCTCCGACAGTGCTCATTAGTGTTAATATTAGAACAGTGGTAAATCTCCTCACTTCCTACAGTGCTCATTAGTGTTAATATTAGAACAGTGGTAAATCTCCTCACCTCCAATAGTGCTCATTAGTGATAATATTAGAACAGTGGTAAATCTCCTCACCTCCGACAGTGCTCATTAGTGTTAATATTAGAACAGTGGTAAATCTCCTCACCTTCTACAGTGCTCATTCGTGTTAAGATGAGAACAGTGGTAAATCTCCTCACCTCCTACAGTGCTCATTAGCGTTAATATTAGAACAGCGGTAAATCTCCTCACCTCCTACAGTGCTCATTAGTGTTAATATTAGAACAGTGGTAAATCTCGTCACCTCCAATAGTGCTCATTAGTGTTAATATTAGAACAGTGGTAAATCTCCTCACCTCCGACAGTGCTTATTAGTGTTAATATTACAACAGTGGTAAATCTCCTCACCTCCTACAGTGCTCATTAGTGTTAATATTGGAACAGTGGTAAATCTCCTCACCTCCTACGGTGCTCTTTAGCGTTAATATTAGAACAGTGATAAATTTCCTCACCTCCGACAGTGCTCATTAGTGTTAATATTAGAACAGTGGTAAATCTCCTCACCTCCGACAGTGCTTATTAGTGTTAATATTACAACAGTGGTAAATCTCCTCACCTCCTACAGTGCTCATTAGTGTTAATATTGGAACAGTGGTAAATCTCCTCACCTCCTACGGTGCTCTTTAGCGTTAATATTAGAACAGTGGTAAATTTCCTCACCTCCGACAGTGCTCATTTCTGTTAAAATTGGAACAGTGGTAAATCTCCTCACCCTCTACAGTGCTCATTAGCGTTAATATTAAAACAGTGGTAAATTTCCTCACCTCCTACAGTGCTCATTAGCGTTAATATTAGAACAGTAGTAAATCTCCTCACCTCCTACAGTGCTCATTAGTGTTAATATTGGAGCAGTGGTAAATCTCCTCACCTCCGACAGTGCTCATTGCTGTTAATATTGGAACAGTGGTAAATCTCCTCACCTCCTACGGTGCTCATTAGTCTTAATATTAGAACAGTGGTAAATCTCCTCACCTCCTACAGTGCTCATTAATGTTAATATTGGAACAGTTATAAATCTCCTCACCTCCGACAGTGCTTATTAGTGTTAATATTAGAACAGTGTTAAATCTCCACACCTCCTACAGTGCTCATTAGTGTTAATATTAGAATAGTGCTAAATCTCCTCACCTCCGACAGTGCTCATTAATGTTAATATTGGAGCTGTGGTAAATTATTCAGGTGCTGACACCATGAGTGATGTGATAAATATATTCTAAAAGAAGCACCTACCAGGTTATATCTCCATGAACACACGGACACTGTCACTGCTCAAAGATACCAGAGGAATCCCACCCAGCTGTATATTGTGTTTGTCGAAAGACATCATATTCATAAAGTATCTGAATTTAATAATGACATCCAACAAATCAAAAATATTCAACACAAATCTGTGAATAAAAATAATCCAAGTGTCCTATACTCTGTGAAACCGAGTGAAGGATCATTTAATTCATCAATGATCACCCCGCTCCATATATCCTCCAGAATATTCACTACCTTCGGAATGAGGCTGGTTCTGGCCTGCAATGTGTGAGTAAATCTTACCAATGGGCAATCACAGTGCAGAGTCTCGGCCGACGGGATTACGTCTGGAACTGGGTTGAGGAGATCAGCGGGACTCACTGGAATTCACTTGCCAGCTGTATGTGTCACACCTGATGTGGAGTGTTGATCATAACACTCGAGAAATGCTCGTTGTACTGATGGGAGAGGTGGGACTTGTATAATGTTTAACAAGGCAACGCTCACCTGCTCATTTTAATATTTCTCTTTAACTCTCCCATTAATGTTACATTTATTGCAGAGCATCAGAATCTGGGAACGTCTGTCACCACCATGGCTGAAGGTCCAAACAGGGGAGAAAATCCAACATCTTCAACAAGAATGAGAATAGACACAGGTAGGTTCACAAAAATCATCAAAATTGAATTGCTGTCCTGACAATGGGACCAAATCACGAGCAGGAACCTGCAGCTCACACAGGAACAGGTAACAGCACAGATACTCTGGCGATAGAGGGAAGTGAGTGACCATCTAGAGGGAGAGTAGAGTCACAGGAGGAGGGATCTCCCGAGAACTCGAACTGTCTAACAGAAACCTGGTGTTGAGGACTGCAAGGGGGATAGAGACAGTGACTCAGAGGATTGTCTTCCTGAGTAACAGTGTGAGACCGAGGACCCGGAGTGGGGTGGTGGTTCGAGGCAGGTGGGGCACAGGAATTGCAGATCGATAGTGGTGGGAGATTCTATAGTCAGAGGAATAGACAGACGCTTCTGCAGCCCTGAGCAGGTTCCAAATGGTAAGTTGCCTCCCTGGTGCCAGAAGAAAGAATTTCCAGGAAAGGGTGGGGCCATCTCTGGGAAAGAAAGGAGAGCAGAGAACAGCCAAGGTCGGAACCAATAACACGGAAAGAAATGCATTAATAGTGGCAATAGATTAAAAAAACAAAGCCTCCAGGTGGTCTCCGGATTGATTTTCACTGGGCCGCTTAAGGGGCGAAATATGAGACAGGTCAATGTGTGGCTGCAGGGCTGGAACAGGACGTAAAGGTTCACGGTCTTGGGACACGAGAGTGAGTTCATGGAGAAGGGAAGGGACGGTCACGGTCTGAACCGACCAACAATGGTTTTACAGACTGGGTGAATGGAGCAGGAGGGAATGGTTCACGGTCTTGGGGTCTGGAGCGAGTTCAGGGAGAAGGGAAGGGACGGTCACGGTGTGAACCGACAACAATGGTTTTACAGACTGGGTGAATGGAGCAGGAGGGAAGGTTTCATGGTCGTATGGACTACCGTGAGTTCAGGGAGAAGGGAAGGGACGGTCACGATCTGAACCGACCAATGGTTTTACAGACAGGTTAATGGAGCAGTGGGAGGGTGTCAGCTGATATGACTGGGGGGGTGGATGGTAACATCCGGATATGAGACTGGAGAGTGGAATTAATAGAACTGTTGGAGGAGGAACAGAAGATTTATGAAATGGTGAATAGTTATTAGCAGGTAAAAGGAAGGTGGTTTTGAAGTATTGAGAGATAAAGTCACTTGATATTTAGAAAAAAGCGAATAAATGAAAACGTGTCAACATGCCAAAAAATCGGTGTTAATGTTGAGTTTTATATCTGTGAATATACAAATCATTCCAAACACATTTGGAACGTCAGAAGCATAAGAGATATGATCTAATATCTTCAAGACAGGGCCTGAGTTTTCACAGGAGTCAGAGCGAAATGTTCCTGGTTATAACATTTTGAGGAGAGAGAAAAATAGTTCTGGACGCCAGTATCAATAAAAGTTCTATGATAGAGCTAGGACAATTACAACTTGCATTTATAAAGCAAATTGAATGTTGTAAAACGACCCAGGGCGCTTCACAGGAGGGATTATCAAACACAATTTGACACCGAGTCTAATAAGGAGATATTCGGACGGGTGACCAAAAGATTGTACAAAGAGGTAGGTTTTAAGGAGAGAGAAGGAAAGGTTTAGAAAATAATGATGTTCCAGGAAGCTGTATTAAGATAGAATCCATATGCACGCAGTTAAGCAATCGGAAGAGAAGTCGCATAATTTTCAGTGGGTTTTGGAGGCCAGCAATCAATGGAGGAGAGATAGAGGGGGAACTGGGGGAAACTAGTTGTGGATGAAGGTTTGGGGAGATACAGAATATTTCCTTTCGTTTCTAAAAATGGTGGTGGAAGTGAAAATGTTGGTGTCCAAGAGGAGGATGTGCGACCATAGTTAGAGATAACTGTAGAGAAGGATTTGTATCTGAGAAACATCGCCGAGGTGGATAAATCACTGGGCCCAGAGATAACACACCCGAGGCTGTTAAAGGAAGTCAGAGAGGTGATAGGAGGGACTCTGACCACAATTTCTCAAAGCTCATTTGATATAAAAATATATCCAGGTGGACTGAAGGAGCCCAAGTAATGTCTCTGGTAAAATCGGGAGAGAGGGTCAACGAGTAACTGGAGAACAATTAGTCTCAGTCAGTAGTGTGAAAACTCCTCGAATCTGCAATTCCAGGTCGAATGAGTGAACATTTAGAGATACAGGCGATGATCAGGGGAGGCTGGAATGGATTCGCTGCAGACAAGCCGTATTTGACAAATGTGATAGAGCTTTGTTGAGAGGTGACTATACAGAACGATGGAATGTAGCACACGCAGTGTATCTGGGTTTTCAGAAGGTGTTTGATAATGTGGCTCACAGGAGGCTTCAGCCGTTTGATATCAGAGGAAACGTAGAAGCCCGGATAGAAAGTCGATAATGTGTTTATTTTTCTCCATTTTTGTTCACAGATCCGAGTACTGCAATCACCGAGTTCCTGACAAATTGTGACGATTACCAGCTGTTCCAGTTGACGAAATTCTACCGGGACAGACTCGAACAGGCGATTGAAGAAGGGGTGGACGGAGTCAGCTCGTTGTTAACATATGAGAGGCATTTCAGTGGACAGGAACATCGGGTAAGTGCGAGGGACATAGAATGAGTTTGGATTATTTAAACATCACAGAACTAACAGGATATCAGATTTTGGAATCATAGAATGTGACAGAAGAGAAACAGGCCAAATAGGAAAGAAATTGATTAATCTGAAAATACAGTGAGTCTGAAACAATGATACGAAGAGATGGAAAAGGCCATTGCATCGGTCAGTGTCTTTACAAAGGTTCGGGTATAACTCTAGTGTAGGATTGAAAACAAAAGGGAAACAGTTTTTTATGCGACTGGGAAAAGGAGGGACCAATATATTCATTATTATTCTTTACAGAAAGTCGTTGATCTCGTGGAGAAGGGAAACAGGGCGGACAGTTCCAAACTTCTCTTAAATCTGGTGATGGAGAAAGGTTCTCGGGCCCGAAGGGTGATGTGGGAATCCTTTGTGAAAATGCACCATGTGGTACCAAAGTTGGACAAAATACTGCAGGAAATACAGGAACTTGGTACGGTAAAATCACACACTGAATTCAATTTCAGATTGAAACACTGCAGAATTTACTATAATATTACACAGATCTGATTTCATGAACACTCAATGATTTAAACAGGTCCTGATCCATTTGATTATATGAACATCGGACGAGGTTTATCTGAAATACCCAGTCACCTGAAAGGTAAGTGATGAAATGGAGATTTTAAACCCTTGATTTCACTTCTGATGATCAGAATGTTTGACTGTAGTCTTTTGTTTAGAGATTGTCACAATCTGGGAATCAGAAGTTCAAAGGGTGGAGGGAACAGAAATAAACGTAGTTCGGATTCAACTTAGAATTCACACGATTTCTGAATTATTCTGTAAAAATGCGGACGTTGCATTATTTCACTTAATCCAGCTACTGATCGCTATCACTTGTGAAGTCTTATACACACCTGGCAGGAGCCTGATACACTGTGAATCCCCATACATACCTGGCAGGATCCTGATACACTGTGAATCCCCATACACACCTGGCAGGATCCTGAGACACTGTGAATCCCCCCACACACCTGGCAGGATCCTGAGACACTGTGAATCCCCATACATACCTGGCAGGATCCTGATACACTGTGAATCCCCATACACACCTGGCAGGATCCTGATACACTGTGAATCCCCATACATACCTGGCAGGATCCTGATACACTGTGAATCCCCATACACACCTGGCACGATCCTGATACACTGTGAATCCCCATACATACCTGGCAGGATCCTGATACACTGTGAATCCCCCACACACCTGTCAGGATCCTGATACACTGTGAATCCCCATGCACACCTGGCACGATCCAGAGACACTGTGAATCCCCATACACAACTGGCAGGATCCTGATACACTGTGAATCCCCATACACAACTGGCAGGATCCTGATACATTGTGAATTCCCATACACAACTGGCAGGATCCTGATACACTGTGAATCCCCATACACACCTGGCAGGATCCTGATAGACTGTGAATCCACATACACACCTGTCAGGATCCTGATAGACTGTGAATCCCCATACACAATTGTCAGGATCCCGAAGGTGTGAATCCGAATGCACACCTCCTATATGCCGCCCTGACGTTCTGGGCTCACGAGTAAAGTTCAGTGCCTTGCGCCGGATGCGATGGGTGATCTCCTCCCCTCGAAATCTGACCCACCATTAGCAAGAGGGAAAGGGGTGGAGAAATGCCAAACATTCAAATGTTCTCATTTCACAACACCGAAAAAGATGCCAAAGTGTTCGATCTGATCTGAGAAGATGTGCAGATGTTCACAAATTAGATCATTAATCCGTGGAGAAATGTTAGGGAAAGACAATGTTCAGGGTAATTAGCAAGTTATGGGCTGGCTTCTAATGGCAGTGAAAGAGAGAACCTTATTCAACTCAAAGAATAGTCCTTTAACTCAGGGGGCTTTTAGACCCAATACAATGACTAATGGAAACAGTTCGAAAATTTCCCAAACCTGCATTATAGGAAATTCAGACCAAAATGAAACAACGGAGTATAATTATTGCGCGAACGGTTGAAATGAACTGTGAATGTTTTCTGCTCTAACATTACACTGAGTGATGTGGGCAGTAGTTCTAATTCTAATTGTAATCGGTGATATGACAGGACTGTTCGAAAAACACGTTCAATGTCGGTGTAAAACTGCTGCAAAATTGTTCACAATTTCTGAATCACAATATAACGGGAGAATGATAAGAGACAGGAAAAGGCCATTTGGCCCAATTAAGCCTGTCCCTGTTAGAGAGATAACCCCAACCACCCCTCCTCTCAGTGTATCTACAGCAAGACGTTCAATTACCTCTTGACCCAACTTCCACTCCCTCTTTCGTGACCTTCCCTGGTAACTGGTCCACGCTCTCTTATCCTTTGGGTGAGAAAATTAGCCTGATTTCCCTTCATATTTCTGACTTTCAATTTACTCCGTTATTCATTATTTTGAAGAATGTGATCCTGTTTCCTGCACTAATGTTCTGAATTCCATTAAAACATTTCAATGCCGAAGTCTGTTGCCCCAACAAAATACATCAAACCCTCTCACCATTCCCTCAAGCGAAACTCCAATACCTTAAATCGTCTTTCTGATGCCCCTCGATACCTTCGGAATGGCAGTAAACTTTATCTGTGAACAGGTGACCAAAGAAGTGCAGGTAATACCTCAGATAACATAACCGAGCACTGAAACAATAGCAATTTAACTCCTGTCTATTCAGTCTGTCCCTCTCCCAGTGCCCACAATATCCCAGATAACCTGCCCGAGGTCTGACACAATAACAGTGGAACTTCTGTTCATTCACAGTCTGTCCCTCTCCCAGTGCCCACAATATCCCAGATAACCTGCCCGAGGTCTGACACAATAACAGTGGAACTTCTGTTCATTCACAGTCTGTCCCTCTCCCAGTGCCCACAATATCCCAGATAACCTGCCCGAACCCTGATACAATATCAGTGGAACTTCTGTCAATTCACAGTCTGTCCCTCTCCCAGTGCAAACAATAACCTATTTCCCATTTCCGCAGAGGGTCAGCACCACTGACGGTTTCATAAATTATTCCACTAGAACCTCAAGTTTCGGATAACCAGAACCACGTTTGGATTAGTAATGATATGTCCATGGTACAGGGCGGGGCTGACAGGATTAACCATCAGAGGGAAAATATCACGTTCACAGACTTCTCCATGTTCAGTAAATATTAGAATCAAGTGAGGATTTAAAACTTTTATCAGCCCTTGTTCACTTTCAAGCGAGGTTTTCAGTAACTGAGTTTAATTCCCTGCTCGCAGCTCTATTGAAGCTGTGAATTCAATCTCGCAACATTTTAATGAATAGTAAAGTGATATTGAGAATTTGTTTTTATGTCAATACAACTATCATTGAGAACCACTTTCTGTCTGTTCGAATTGAAGATGTTCAACAGAAACACAAGGAGACACTCCGGGTCCAAACTGAAACACTGAGAGTGAACACGATCCTAATAACGGAGAAGGTTAAGATTTTCCAGCTGGTCACTCTATACACTGAGCTAACGGTCATTTCTACTGTTCGAGATCGGACACTTGTAGAACATGAACTGGTGGCAAGAGGCCGAGACCATGAAGAGTGGAGAAAGAAACATCTCCGGAGAGAACTCGAAAAAATCCGAACTGATCAATTGTTTCAGAGCAGTTTTTCGCGGAGAAAATCCAAATCTGGGAGTTCAGCAGCAGTGAGCGGAGTCGCAGGGATTGGAAAAACAACAATGGTACAAAAGATTGTTTATGACTGGGCCACTGGGAAAATATACCCACACTTTCAATTTGTTTTCAGTTTTAAATTCCGTGAGTTAAACGCTATTAACTGTAGAATAAACCTGAGGAATCTGATACTGGATCTGTATCCTTACTTTGGGAATATTCTGGGAGAGCTCTGGAAGAACCCAGAGGGATTACTGTTTATATTCGATGGTTTAGATGAATTCAAGGACAGTATCGATTTTACTAAAATTCAGAGAAATACAGAACCTCAGTGCATGTGCACAGATCCTGAAGACCGTTGTAAAGCGTCTGACATTGTGTACAGTTTAATACAGCACAAGCTGCTCCCAGGATGTTCAGTGCTCGTGACAAGCCGCCCCACTGCATTACATTTATTGGAAAAGGCTGAGATCAGTGTCAGGGCTGAAATCCTGGGACTTGTTGGCGAGGAACGGAAGGAATATTTCAACAAGTTTTTTGAAGATCAGGTGGTGGCAGCAGCTGTATTCAAACATGTGGAGGAGAACGAGATCCTGTACACCATGTGTTACAACCCTTCCTACTGCTGGATCCTCGGTCTGTCACTGGGTCCCTTCTTCAAACAAAGAGGCAGGAAACAGCAGCGAGTTCCCAAGACCATCACCCAACTATATTCCTACTATATTTATAACATTCTGAAAAACCATGGCAGAGAGATTGAATCCCCCCGTGATGTGTTACTGAAGGTCGGTGAGATGGCCTTCACAGGAGTGTCCGAGAAGAAGATTGTGTTTAGAAATGGAGATTTGATCAAGTACAATCTGCAACCTTCCCAGTTCCTGTCTGGGTTCATGATGGAACTTTTGGAGAGAGATGATTCTGCCCAGAGTGTGGTTTACACATTCCCGCACCTCACCATCCAAGAGTTTGTAGCCGCACTCGCACAATTCCTGACTCCAGATCCTGGGGACATCGGGAAACTCCTCAGTGAAGCCCACAGCAAGGAAGATGGGCGATTTGAGATATTTCTCCGTTTTGTTGTTGGTCTCTCCTCCTCACAGTCAGCTCGGCCCCTGGAGGAGTTTCTGGGTCCATTTCTTCATCAAACAATCTGTGGAGTGATTGACTGGGTGAAGGAGAAGGTTGTCGTAGAGATTGGAAACATAGCGAGTGAAACTGGTAAAAGGAACCTCCTGAACACATTCCACTACCTGTTTGAGTCTCAGAATAAAACACTGGCTCGGGTCACAGTGGGATCTGTTGAAATACTTACATTTAGTAGATTACGACTGACCCCGATTGACTGTGCGGTGCTGTCTCATGTCATTGGACTCTGTGATTCAATAAAACACCTCAATCTAGAGAACTGCTCCATTCAGTGTGAAGAACTCCAGCGGCTGGGACCCGCACTGCACAAATGCCAGGTGTTGAGGTAACTGTTTATTTGTCTCTAACTGTTCGACCAATTGTCGAACAGTCACGGATTGTGTTGTTGCTCCGTAATGAAGGGAAACAAACAGTTCAGTTAAACCAGAGAGAAGCAGATTCAACACAAATATGGCAAATGATAAGAGGATCGGTTAGTAATTCCCTCAGGTCTGGAAAATCTAAAATGGATCCTTGTGAACAAGTCGGGATTTTACAGTCTTTATCGGATCAGTAAATACAGGTCACTGAAAGAGTCTGATGATTTAAATATTCTAAATGACATTTATTGCTGTTTTTCTCACTTCCTAAGATACGTCCATTGCAGAAGCTCCTGCTCACTATTACTTACACGTAGACCGACACGAACTGCAGCAGTCCGTGTGTTAGAGCATCACACCCTCTTAACGAGGTGTGGGGGCAAGTGACAGTCACTGGACTGTCAACGTGTGTCGGAGAGGGAAGCAGAAACACCAAACATTCAGTAACAAAGAACAAAACACAGCTTTCGGGCAGTTAACCGTCAGTGGGCGAGCTGAGCTTTTCCCACAGGACGTCGATCCGTTATCTTAACTCCTCAATGACACAGCCCTTCACACTCTCCAATACATCCACCATCTCTTCACCCAGCTGGCAGCACTCGTGCCTCTGAGTGAGAAGGTCGTGGATTCAGGCCCCTCGCTCATTAATCCAGGCCGACACTTCAGTGGGATTTGAGAGCTGAAATCTGCCTGTAAAAACATTCCAATCTAACTGGATGTGGGGTTTCAGCCCAGGGGTACAGACACACACCGTCCAGCAGTGGGGCCTCACACACAGCGGGAGGGTCCTGGGTTAACCAGGGACAGTGAACCCGGGAATTTCCGATAATCTGCCCGTTGTGTGAGGCCCCGCTCGGGGTGGGAACTTTAGAAAATTCCCCATAAACTGTCGAGCCCGTTGCACCTGAAATAAATGTAGTGCCAGTTTAATGGGAATAAAGTGAGAGATTCCCCTCCCTATAGACTAGGAGTACAGGGACATTTGAAACTTGTAACAGGACAGAATAAACTCTCCTTATCACATAAAATCATGTGGGACGGATTTCACAGCAGCCGTTTCACAATATAACTCACCCTGAGATATTATACAGATTAATAAAGCACTGCATAAAGTACAGGAAATCACCGCTTTATCATTTAATTCAGGGAAAATCGCCCCATTCACATAAAATCTGGGATTGAAGAAGCAGCACAAATGAGACAAGTTTCCGCAAACATGACGGGAGAGGTCACTGATCTCCAGGAGGGTAATTCTGATCATCAGGGAATAAGACCGGACTGAGGGAAATTTAAAGGCTTCGCACAGACAGCACTTTATTTGATAAATACATTTACTGATTGTCCCTGAGTCTATGGGGCATTGGTCAGAGAGAGATTCATTGTCAGTGACAGGGAAATCTGGTTATTAATTTCCTGAAGATTTTTCAGTGTTTCCTCCAACATCAGAGAGAAATTGTATCAGATCGGGGATTGGATTCAGTTTGTCTCTCACTCTCTGTCTGTTTGTGTTTAGACTGGGGAGCAATAAACTGGGAGATTCAGGAGTGAAACTACTGTCAGCCCCTCTGAGGAACCCGGACTGTAAAATACAGGAACTGCAGTAAGTATCAGATTGTGTGAGATTGTGTTTATAATAACTGGATGCCGAATACGGTACATTAATGACAGTATAAGTAATAATAATACAAATAAATAATGGAAATTTACCCTGATTCCTGTTATTTCTCTCTCCCTGATCTCCAGGTTACGGTATAACGATCTCACAGGTTCTTGCAGCGAGGATCTCTCCTCCGCTCTCAGTATAAACCGGTCACTGACGGTTCTGGACCTGAGTAATAATAAACTGGGAGATTCAGGAGTGAAACTACTGTCTGCGGCTCTGAGGAACCCGGACTGTAAAATACAGAAACTGCGGTAAATATCAGACTGTATGAGATTGCGTTTATAATATCTGGATGTCTGACACTGCACATTATAATTAGTATCAGTAATAGTGTTATTAATAAACACTGTACATTATTATTAGTATCAGTAATCGAGTCATTAATAAACACTGGGGAATTACCTTGATTCCTGTTATTTCTCCCTCTCTCTGATCCACAGGCTGGATGATGTCGGTCTCACAGATTCTTGTACCGAGGATCTCGCCTCCGCTCTGAGTACAAACCGGTCACTGACGGATCTGAACCTTGGATCAAACTCCTTCACAGACCGATCCGTCCCCGCTCTCCGCTCCCTCATCCTGACCCGCAGGAGTCTGGAGTGGATCGGGTGAGTGTTTGTGTTAATGTTTAAAGTAAGAAATAAAATATCAGTGGGATTCGGTCCCTTTTATGGGTAATATTTGTCTGTAATTATTATTGAAATATTAACCCCAGTCTCCCTGTTATTTACACTGTTCAATCTGTTTACTTCCGGTTTAATCTTTAATTTGTTTCAGGCTGTGGGGGAATCAGTTCAGTCCAAACGGAAAGAGACACCTGGAGTCACTGCGGGAATCCAGACACAGACTGAGTGTGGTAGTGTGAACATTTCAATTTATAACCATTCCTGGTCTCATTATATGAACATTTCAATTTATAACCATTCCTGGTCTCATTATATGAACATTTCAATTTATAACCATTCCTGGTCTCATTATATGAACATTTCAATTTATAACCATTCCTGGTCTCATTATATGAACATTTCAATTTATAACCATTCCTGGTCTCATTATGTGAACATTTCAATTTATAACCATTCCTGGTCTCATTATATGAACATTTCAATTTATAACCATTCCTGGTCTCATTATATGAACATTTCAATTCATAACCATTCCTGGTCTCATTATATGAACATTTCAATTTATAACCATTCCTGGTCTCATTATATGAATATTTTTAGCCGATTCCCTGTCCCTCCCCTTTAACCGGCCGCGCTCCAGGTTTAAATCCGAACGGCCCTTGAACGGTTTCCAGCTCGAGCTGAGCGAGCGTCGTCTCCCATTGTGACGTCAGAGGCCCAGCGACAGGGTCACGAGACTCAGTCACCCGGTCCCCCAGCGCTGATTCTGCCGGATATCCGGGACTGGATGGTCACCAATGGGGCACTGGGTCAATGTACAGACAGGAAGGGCTCAGGGTGGGGCTCAGTCTGGGCTGCAGTGGGACACTGGGTCAATGTACAGACAGGAAGGGGCCAGGGTGGGGCTCAGTCTGGGCTGCAGTGGGCAACTGGGTCAATGGACAGATAGGAAGGTCCCAGGGTGTGGCTCAGTCTGGGCTGCAGTGGGACACTGGATCAATGTACAGACAGGAAGGGCCCAGGGTGGGACTCAGTCTGGGCTGCAGTGGGACACTGGATCAATGTACAGACAGGTAGGGCCCAGGGTGGGACTCAGTCTGGGCTGCAGTGGGACATTGGGTCAATGTACAGACAGGAAGGGCCCAGGGTGGGGCTCAGTCTGGGCTGCAGTGGGACACTGGGTCAATGTACAGACAGGAAGGGCCCAGGGTGGGGCTCAGTCTGGGCTGCAGTGGGACACTGGGTCAATGTACAGACAGGATGGGCCAGGGTGGGGCTCAGTCTGGGCTGCAGTGGGAAGCTGGGTCAATGTACAGACAGGAAGGGCCCAGGGTGTGGCTCAGCCTGAGCTGCAGTGGGACACTGGGTCAATGTACAAACAGGAAGGGCCCAGGGTGGGGCTCAGTCTGGGCTGCCGTGCGACACTGGGTCAATGTACACACAGGAAGGGCCCAGGGTGGGGCTCAGTCTGGGCTGCAGTGCGACACTGGGTCAATGTACAAACAGGAAGGGCCCAGGGTGGGGCTCAGTCTGGGCTGCAGTGCGACACTGGGTCAATGTACAAACAGGAAGGGCCCAGGGTGGGGCTCAGACTGGGCTGCAGTGGGACACCGGGTCAACATTGGTTCAATGTTTATCGGAGCACCAGGGACTCCCCATCTCTTCTTCAGTTATTGTTCCTGGATCTGTTCCGTCCACTGAAACAGACAGAGTGAGCTCTGGTTTCGCATCTCATCGGTGAAAGCAACAATCAATGGAAAATAAAATCAGTCAGACTGGAAAAAGAGCTGCCAATTCGCTATCGCCCGTTTTGCTCCAATGCCCGAGGTGAATTTATTATCTGATCTATTGCCCAAGCTGGCGATCGAATGGGGTTAAATTGTCAGATATCTTAATGGTGAATCCGAAATTAATCTCACCAATCTGCAGTCGTGTCAGACACTGATCTGAATTATAATGTGATAATCAGTGATCCAGCTGATGCTGAATTACGGTGATACTCTCAGCTGCTTTTATAATCGGTTATTCATTGTGTTAATTATCTGCCTATTAATTATTTATTATTAACATTGTTCGGTGGCTCTGTTTATATGTAATTATTATTGTTATACTCAATGGTTAAATAATGATAATTATGAATTCCAAGTTAATAAATCACTGTTGTGCATGATTTGCCCTCTGACTTCTCCTTTGAAGATTTGGGAGGAAAGTGTTAATCCATTCACTCAGTCGCTTGTGGGAATCCTAATTAATGGTCGCTGAGGTGAACTCATTCAATCTGAACTGGGAGATTTCAGACAGTTCAGCGAGCAATATTAGGCATCATTCACTTCTAGACATAGGCTACAATCGAACAGGAATATGTTAAACCCAAGCCCCAAAACCAGGGCCCAGAGAGGAAATTAAACCCCAGGGCAATAAACAGACCGAACTCAGGTGGGCCCTGTTTGGGTGCAGCCTGTTGAGGAGGCCCCGGTCGGTCCCCACTGGGGGAGGCGTCATACGGTCTTCTATGGGGGAAACAATGGTCGGTCCCCTCGGGGGAGGCCCCGGTCGGTCCCCTCGGGGGGAGGCCCCGGTCGGTCCCCTCGGGGAGAGGATTCTGTCTGTCCCCTGCAGGGGAGGCAATAGGCACCCCAGAGGGATACCAGAGTTGCAGTCTTTATATTTAGACCGCCACCACAACAACTACTAGTGCAACAACAAATACTTATATGCATAATATATATTATTTATGTGTATTTACACACGACCAGCACGGTGGCAGCTTGGACAAAACAACGGAAAATACGGCGGCCATCCTGCACAAAATGGCGGCAAGTCAGGCGGCCTTCTAGGGCAAAATGGTGGAAAATACCGCGCAGAATGTCCCCAGTGATACCACAGTGATCATACAATGTTCCAGTGACCCCAGAGTGCACTCAATCACCCCAGTGTGATCCCAGACTGCACCCAGGGATCCCAGAGTGCACCCAGTCACCCCAGAGTGATCCCGGAGTGCACTTAGAACCCCAGAGTGCACCCAGTCACCCCAGAGTGATCCCGGAGTGCAATAGAACCCCAGAGTGCACCGAGTCACCCCAGAGTGATCCCGGAGTGGCAGGCTTTATATTTAGACCACCACCACAACAACTACTACAATAACAACAACTTGTATTTATAATATATATATATACTGTGTATAAATTTATTTACACACGGCCAGCAGGGTGGCATTTTGGACAAAATGGCAGCAAGTACGGTGGCCATCTTGGACGAAATGGCGGAGATTACCACGCAGATTGTTGACAGTGATATGACAGTGACCCCAGAATGTCCGAGTGAACACACAGTGACTCCAGAGTGCACCTCGTCACCACAGAGTGATCCCAGAGTGCATCCACTCACCCAGACCTGACCCCAGAGTGCTCGCAGTATCCCAGAGTGAATCCAGTCACATCAGAGTGATCCCAGAGTGCATCCACTCACCCAGACCTGACCCCAGAGTGCTCGCAGTATCCCAGAGTGAATCCAGTCACATCAGAGTGATCCCAGAGTGCATCCACTCACCCAGACCTGACCCCAGAGTGCTCGCAGTATCCCAGAGTGAATCCAGTCACATCAGAGTGATCCCAGAGTGCATCCACTCACCCAGACCTGACCCCAGAGTGCTCGCAGTATCCCAGAGTGAATCCAGTCACATCAGAGTGATCCCAGAGTGCATCCACTCACCCAGACCTGACCCCAGAGTGCTCGCAGTATCCCAGAGTGAATCCAGTCACATCAGAGTGTTCCTAGAGTGCACCCACTCACCCAGACCTGATCCCAGAGTGCTCGCAGTATCCCAGAGTGAATCCAGTCACATCAGAGTGATCCCAGAGTGCATCCACTCACCCAGACCTGACCCCAGAGTGCTCGCAGTATCCCAGAGTGAATCCAGTCACATCAGAGTGATCCCAGAGTGCATCCACTCACCCAGACCTGACCCCAGAGTGCTCGCAGTATCCCAGAGTGAATCCAGTCACATCAGAGTGATCCCAGAGTGCATCCACTCACCCAGACCTGACCCCAGAGTGCTCGCAGTATCCCAGAGTGAATCCAGTCACATCAGAGTGATCCCAGAGTGCATCCACTCACCCAGACCTGACCCCAGAGTGCTCGCAGTATCCCAGAGTGAATCCAGTCACCACAGAGTGATCCCAGAGTGCATCCACTCACCCAGACCTGACCCCAGAGTGCTCGCAGTATCCCAGAGTGAGTCCAGTCACATCAGAGTGTTTCTGGAATTCACCCAGTCACCCGAGATTGATCGCAGAGTGCGCCCACGGATTCCAGAGCGCACTCAGTCACCTCAGGGTGATCCCAGCGTGCCAGTCTTTATATTTAGACCACGACCACAACTACACAAGTTGTATTTATGAGATGTGTATCATATATATATATTTGACATATATATGTGTATTTACACACGGCCAGCAGGCGGCAAATACGTTGACCATCTTGGACTAAATGGCGGCCAGTACCGCTCAGAGCGTCCCCAGTGATCCCACAGTGACCCTACAGTGAATCCAGAGAACACCCATTGATCCCAGAGTGCAACGATTCACACCAGAGTGATCCCAGAGTGCACCCATTGATCCCAGAGTGCAACGATTCACACCAGAGTGATCCCAGAGTGCACCCATTGATCCCAGAGTGCAACGAGTCACACCAGAGTGATCCCAGAGTGCACCCAGGGATAACAGAATGCACCCAGTCACCTCGGAATGATCCCAGAGTGGCAGTCTTTATGTTTAGTCCACCACCACAACAACTAGTACTATAAAACAAAAACCTGCATTTATAACATATATATATATATATATATACATACATGTGTGTGTGTATTTACACACGGACCGCATGACAGTGAGTACGGTAAGTATCTTGGACAAAATGGCGCCAAGCACCGTGGCCATCTTGGACAAATGACGGCGAGTACGGCAGCCACCTTGGATGAAATGGCTGCAAGCGCCTCAAGGCTGTTGGACAGGAACAGCAGGAGGCCATTCAGCCCTTTGAGCCTGTTACACAGTAACAGGAGGCCAATCAGCCCTTCAAGCCTGTTAGGTCGGAACAGGATGAGGCTTTTCAGCCCTTGGAGCCTATTATACAGGAACTGGAGGTCATTCAAACCCTCAAGCCGATGACACTGGAACAGGACGATGTCATTTAGCCCCTCAAGCCTGTTACACACGAACAGCAGGACAATCGATCACTCAAGCCTGTCAGATAGCAACAAGAGGAGGCCGTTCAAACCCTCGAGCCTGTTACTCAGGAAGAGGAGGCCAATCAGCCCAATTAGCCCTTGATGCAGGAACTGAAGTCCATTCAGCCGCTCGAGCCTGTTAGGTAGGAACTGGAGGAGGCCATTCAGCCCCTCAAGGCTGTTACATCGGAACAGGAGTGGAGAATTCAGCTCCTTGAGCCTGTTCCGACATTCAGTTCGATCATGACTGATCTTTATCTTAACTCCATCTGCCGCCTTGGTTCCTTAATCCATAATACCCTTGGCGAACAAAAATTTATCAATCTCGGCTTTGAAATTTCGTATTGACACCCCACCTCAAATTTGTGGGAGAGAGTTCCAGATTTCCACTTGCCTTTGTGTGAAGAAGTCCTTCCTGACATCACCCCTGGGCGGCCCAGCACTAATTTTAAGGTTATGCTCCATTGTTCTGGACTACCCCACCAGGAGAAGTAGTTTCTCTCCATCTACCCTATCAAATCCTTTATCATCTTAAACACCTCAATTAGATCACCCCCTTAATCTTCTATATTCAGAGGAATACAAGCCAAGTCTATGCAACCTGTCCTCATAATTTAACCCTTTCAGACCCGATATCATTCCGGTGAATCTGCGCTGCAGCCCTTCCAAGGCCAATATATCTTTCCTAAGGTGCAGTGCCCAGAACTGAATGCAATCCTCCAGATGGGCTCTATCCAGAGCTCTCTACAGCTGTAACATAACTTCCACCCCTTTATATTCCAGCCCTCTTGAAATAAAGGCTGACATTCTATTAGCCTTTCAAATTATTATTGTAAATGTCCACCAGCTTTTAATGATTTCTGTACTTGGCCCCCTAAATCTCTCTGCTCCTCCACAGTTCCGAGCTCCTCACCATTTAGAAATCTCTCTGATCTATCTTTCTTAGATCCGAAATGGATGACCTCACATTTCCCCACATTGAACTCCATTTGCCACAGTTTTGCCCACTCACATAATCTCTCAAAGTCCTCGGAATGCTTCGTGCTTTTGTTTGGTTGGAGAATGCTTTACATCAGATCGTTATTGTAAAAAGATTAGAATTGATTTTTATTTTGTATTTTTTGAACAAGATCATTATTCGCCGATCAGTAAAATGTCTGTGTTTTTCAGATAGAGGCGGCAGTTCAGAGATAGTTGCCTTTGTGCCTACTTTAATGGAGTGAAATTTTGCTGATTTAAAATCAGCTGTATTTCTAAGCTTGAAAAAGCAACTCCTCTGTTTGGTGAGGCTTCACTCCCAATGTCTCAGTGTTTCCGCTTGTCCTGATATCAATGTAACATTTGAAGGGCTCCAGGTAATGAACAGTGAAACCCCTTCAGATTATCTCAGCCCACTCGTTCTATCCAGTGCCTAATAGTGCCTGCTCTTCAGAGGGTGACAGATTCACACTACACGAGAGCTTGTTTTAGACTTTAACTGCCAAACAAATTGATGAAACAATAAGAGAATAAACAAATAGTAGCAATAAGACAACAGTTTTACTGTGAAGCTCAACCAGATCGTTTTTGGAAAAGAAAATAATAAATAATTCACAAATACTATACGAAACTGTGACCGAACTTTTGAACATCCTGGTTCTTTGTTGTCTTTTTCTCACAAACTATGGAAGCTGTCGACTTGATTAACATTCTCAGAGATTCGAAACAGATTTACAAGTTTGAAAAAGACAGGCTGATAAATGGCTTCAGAAAAGTGACTGGGAGCCAGTCATTTTAAGCAATGGTCTGTTTTATTCAAACGCAGCTGCCAATCAAAACTGTGACCCCGGAGGTTTGTATCTGAATCAAATGTTTGACTTTGTGAGGTGCAGGCTGCCTTTAAGAGGTGCGAATCACTCACGCAATATCGGGGCACCCCTGCTGGTGAGAAGCCGCTCAACAGCGCAGCCAGGCCTGACTGCTCGCAGGAATTAGGTGAATCACCAGGCTGCACCAATCTCACGGACTGTCTGCATCTCAATGACCGGGTGCAGGTTAATCATGTGGGGGTTAATCGCCCCCCGCGCCCGGATTCGGAGGTTATCGAATTTAACCCCGTACATATCGTTATATATACATATATATATATATATTGCATAGAATACAGCACGACAAAGAAACAGGCCATTCAGCCCATCTGGATAAAGAAGTTCCTCTGATTTTTTTATTTGACAACAACTTCTGGAGTAGAAAATATAATACAATACATAATCTAATATTCTACGTATATATATTTAACATCGAATGTAAAGTACAGCACAGTACAGTGTCCATTCGGCCCAACTACTATTTCTGCTTTACAACAGCTACTTTTTTAACATAAAATACAACACAATATATCTTTATATAAATATTGCATAGAATTCAGCACGTCACCGAAACAGGCCATTCGGCCCATCTGGATAATTAAATATCCCACAGTGTTCCCACAGTGACCAAGTGATCCCACAGTGCACCCAGTGATAGTGCCCCATTGATCCACAGTGTCCCAGTGATCCCACAGTGATCGCAGCGTGACCCAGTGACCCTACAGTGCACCCAGTGATATTGCCGCAGTGATCCAAAGTGTCTCAGTGATCCCAATGTGCCCCAGTTCTCTCAAAGTGATCCCACTGATCCCACAGTGTCCCAGTGATCCCAAAATACCCCAGTGGACCTGCAGTGTCCCAGTGATCCCACAGCAACCTGTGACCCCACAGTGCTCCCATTGATCCCACAGTGACCCAGACAAAACTCACGTGAGTCCCATTGGGTGCAGCCTGTGTTAAAGGCCTCGGTCAGTGCCCTGTGGAGAGAAAGCCTGCAGTTTGTGGTCAACTTACAGTTTGTGGCTTTTTCCAATCAGCTAAAGAGTTCAAACAAATTCATGACATGCAAAAGAGTCAAAGCAAAAAGCTTTTTAAAAAAACGAACGCACGGCAAGATCCCTCACTCAGTTACAGGGACAATCTCTCAGCAACATTCATTTACACAGAAACAAAGCCCAGTTTATAAAGGAGAAGAATCTAAGTAGTAAAAGATTGAGAGACAATCTTTATCGACAACAACTTGTATTTATATCTTACAGCAAATACGACAGCATCAATTTGCATCATTACATATATATGTATTTGCATAATACAACTACTATTACAAAGCCTCCATAAAGGAAGTGGGGAAAGAGCAAAGGGGGAAATGGGACTAATTCGACAGCCCTTTCAAAGAGCTGGCACAGGCACAGTGGGGCGAAAGGCCTCCTCTTGTGCCATATTTACCATGAAACCTTAAATCTATGAACAACAACTTCAATGTCATGAACCTGAAACAAAATGGACACCAGTAAGGCAGTCATCTTACTGAGGGGCAAGCTGGACATCATACTGAGGGGCAAGTCGGCCATTTAACTGAGGGGCAAGGTGGCCAAATTACTGGGGGACAAGATGGTCATATTCACCAAATTGACCGCCATGAAGCTGAAACAAATTGGGCGCCTTGATCCTGAAACCTGATGGCCACCAATAAGGCAGCCATCTTACTGAGGGGCAAGATGAAGCGAGCTGTGGTGTGAGATATGGAGAGAGTTCATTTGCTGTTACTGTTAAATCACTGTTGAACTATAGTTAAAGATACAAACGGAGTGAGACTGGCACTAGCTGGTGTTTAACACAAAGACAGCGGAGCAGTGAGGAAATCAAGGACCAAAATGTGAACTTCTGCAAAAAAATGGATTAACATTTGGTTATTTGGACGTAATGCTTCTGGTGACAGAGAGACCAGACATTCAGAGGAAAAGTCAAATGAGCCATATTGTGCAGTGTCTGTAAGTCTAGCTTCTATTAAATAAATCAGAGTAAAATTGGACTCAATCTGAATGTAGTTCTGATCTAGGATTTGGTTAATTTCTCCATTATTCATATTTTTCTTTAAACTGAAACAATAACAGTATTTGTAACAGTAACAGAACAGGAGAGTGCTGCGGGACCCTGTCCAGTTTAGTAACACAGCAGAAGGAGTAAGAGTACATTGTGATTTATTACAGAATCCCAGCAGCTCACTGGGAAAGTTACACATGGTACAGATGGAGGAATAAAAAGGTGAAAAGTGATTTTACACTTTAATTTTGGGCAGTGCCTTTTTATCTCCAAAAGGTTAAAATTTATGTTTAAATAATGAGCTCTTTCTCCTAAACAAACTTCAGGCACAAACCATGGCTTTATGAACAAAACAATCATTTATTATTCTTAATACACCAGAAAAATTTACATTAGAATTTAATCAACATCTTGGGATTATACCCGATTTAGAATTGCTTTAACACCAATAAAACTACACAGTCTGAATTCCCAAAATGCATAACCGTTTGGAAATCCAATATCTATCTTCGACTAAGCTGATAACGAAAGTTATATCCTTATGGTTGACTCAAGCTTGACTGGAAGATTCCAGGCGTTTTGATGGATACCGTTGTAGTGTAGCCTGTCTTACTCTGGCATCCAGGTCATCTGCTTCACAGGCAATCTGTAAACCAGCATCGAGGGATCAAGCTGGGAGGTAGCGAGCAGTCAGGAAGATTCCAGGTGAGGTGGTGCTGCCAGGAAGCGAAAGGTGAGTTTGGAGCAGCAGTGGTGGATCTGTGTCTCTCCCCACTCAACTTATGCCCAACTTCTCTCTCAGTGTCTAGTTATTTTGAATTGATTTCATCTGTCTATTTAACTCTCCTCTCCTATCACTTTGTAATTATTTGGCAGTGCCTCTCTCTCTCATTATATATATATATATATAGAAAGATAGATATGCTTTCTTTCTCTCTTTATTTATCTCTCTTGTCTTAATAATTTACTCTTTATTTCTCTCTGTCTCTGAGTAACTCTCTCTGCCCTTCTCTTTTTCTGCACTTTTCTAATTGGTACATTTATTTTGTCCTTACGTTCTCTCTCTGTCTGTCCCTCTCTCTGGCTCTCGTCTCTCTCCCTCTGCCTCTCCATATATCTCTTTCTCTCACTCTCTCTGCCCTCTCTGTCTCTCACTCTCTCTGTGTCTATCTCTCCCTGCCTCTCTCTTTGTCTTTCTCCTGGTCTCTATCTCTGTCTCTCTCTGTGCCACTCTCTCTCTCTCTCTCTGTCTCTCTCTTTTCCTCGCTTCCCTCTCTCTATATCTCCCTCTCTGTCTCTCTGCCTCTCCTTCTTTCTCTCCCCCTCTCTCTCTCTCCCACCCTCTCTCCCTCTCTCGCCCTTTCCCTCTCACTTCCCCTTTGTCTCTCTTTCTCTGTCTCTCCCTCCCTGTCTCTCTCCAACTCTCTCTTTGTCTCTGACCCTCCCTGTCTCATTCTCTCTGTCTCCCTCTCTCTGTCTCTGTCTCTCTCTAATTGCCTCTCCCTTTCTCTCCCTCTTTCTCGCTCCCTCACTCCCTCTTTCTCACTCTCTCTCTGTCTCCCGTTCTCCCCCTCCCCTCTCTCTCTGCCTCCCGTTCTCCCCCTCCCCTCTCTCTCTCTCTGTCCCTCTCTCTGTCTCCCCTCTCCCTCTCCCTCTCTCTCTTCCTCTCTCCCTCTCTCTCACCATTTATGTGAAGTACACACATCCTGATCAGGTCCACAGAAGTGACTTTGATTTCCAGCTTTGCCCATTTTGTCTTGCGGTCAGTTAATTAAAGTCCAGCTGAGCTCTTTAGTGCCGCCATTTCGATCCACAATTCACGTGTTGTCTGCAAAGCAAATCCTGCCTCAATAGGTGAGATTATCAATAAAATATAATCTCAGAATCGGATTTAAGATCATTTCAGGACTCTGTGCTGCTAATATAAAATGTACTTTCCGTCCCCCGGGAAGTGTAGGGGATGGAGTATGAAATGGGATTTAGTTCTAGTGCTTGAAACCCTTCTGTTCTTTCTATGATTTCACTAATTTAATAATTAGATTGAGTGGGTATTTCACCGCGTTCTTCAGCTCCTCTCTGAATTTAGTCTGGGTCAGGACATAAATACACGTGTTTGTGCAGGAACTGAGAAGCCGCAGCATCTTTGCTGTTTGATCTGTGATATAAACAGGGTCAGTGTAGGAGTAATAAAACTGAATGTCTGCAATTCGCACATAAATGAAAAATACAACATGTATCAGCCACAACAGTATAAAATTGCCCGATATACTGAAGAGTAAAATGATGGATTTCTTTCGGTTCTCCATCTCTGGATCACTCTGATTCTCTCCATTGCTGCGGCCCCGGAGTCCCCTGCGGACTCGACTGGACATTAAAATACGCCTGACCGTCAGAACATTGAACAGCAAAATCAGACAGAACGGGACACAAGGGGTTAAAATGAGGTGAAACATCTCAAATGCGGCCCATGCTGGGGAAGCACGGAAACTCGGTTTAGTCTCACAAACCCAGGGAACATTATCAATTATATATTCAGGTTTCAATGTAAAGTACCAGGGGACAGTCACCAAACAACCCAGCACACTCACTGTTCCCAGAACCACAGCCGCCGTTCTCTCGGTGCAATATTTAGTTTTCAGCTTCTCACAACAAATGGCCACAAATCGATCAAAAGTGAAAGCGACTGTGAACCAGACAGAAACCCCCATGGCTGCAATACTCAAGAAGATAATTAAACTACACACAGGAGTAATGTGCAGGAATGACACTGGGAAATACATCGCATTAATCCACACCAATATCACACGAATAATAACGACCAGGAGATCGGCCACTGCCATTCCCACCAGGTAGACACTGATACATTTGGAGAGGCCGCACTTTCCTCGGGACAGGATCACAATCGCCACCAAGTTAACTGGAAGAGAGAGAAAAGGAAGCAGAGAAATTACTGATCAGACCTGGAGACAAAGCAGCAGTTTGAGAGGATCTGGGGTGAAATTTCCAGATTTGTTGCTGCATCGAAGGGTGGAAAGTGATTGATTGACCTGGGCAGCGCTTTCGGGCAGAGAGATGTTTTTAAACACAATGATCAATAATGAATTGGGAGATGGATACAGAAAGTGAATAAAGTGACCACCGGATCCACTGGAAGGGCTGAGTGAGGGCGCAGTGCCGGTGGGGAAGGGAGAAGGGGTTTTACACAATGGGAATCCAGCGGATTAAAGCCGGATTTGGGCTCCAGACGGATGGGAAAGAGGGGGAAGTGTCGGAAGGTGAGGGGACAGGGGGAGGTGCAGCTCGTGTGTTGCTCTGGGTTAAGAGAGTCGACAGTGAGTGAGATTGGGAGGGAGTCAAGGAAAAGAGTAGTGGACATGAACGTGTCGGAGCTGGAGAGGAGTCAGGAGTAGATGGTTTGGGAGAATTGACAAACTGAAGGAACCGACGAGACAGAGGATTCATTGCAGTGTGAGCAGAGGCTGGGATTCACAGGGAGAGACTGTACACAATCCAACTATTACATTTAACAGTTCATTTCTGTTGTTATTGGTGTCAGGGAACCTGTGTTTGGTACAAAATGTGTTTAATAAATTTAATTTGCAAATTCAATGAAACTTAAAATGAAAAGTATTAATAAAATTAATCACGTTGTTATTGAACTGATCCGAGCTTGAAAAAAACAGTTTCCGAATAATTGATTACAATCAAGAAATTTCTGATTCTATTCTTGAAGTAAATTTTAATTATGTTTAGTGTTAAGTTGGAAAACAAGGAACATTCACAAAAACAGACTGAGGACCTGACAGGGATATAAACATGAGGAGCGAGTCCCACAATAAAAACTCACCCAATCTGACCACACCATAATAACACCTTCAAATCACATTTTCTATGTTTAATTGTACTGGAAGTTTCAGCAGTTCATTCTGATGAATTATTCACACCACAGCCTCTCGCTGTCCCTCTCAGTCGCCCTCTCTATCATTCACTCTACTCTCTTTCTCAAGTCCATTTTCATATCCGATTAAATCCTATCATCCTGTTCCTGCATTCTGTTCACCAGCCCCGTGTTCCACCGATCCTATTCTCAGTGTTAGTTTGTTAAATAATGAAGCCTCTGTGGAATAGTTTAATATTTCCACAGATCATCCAATTCTCTACCTGTTCACCGACACTGTTCACTTCATCTACAAATCATGGAATGAACAGAATCGAATCCCTCTCCCAGGCAGATCTCACAATAATTGAGATTCCTTCTCCAGTAATTATAGGGTACAGGGATAGATGGCGGGATTGTTCAATTTATAAAACGCCAACATCATACTTATAACCTACAGGTACATGGAAGGGCTGCTGATTCCAACAGGGACAGTGCAAATTGAGACCACAAAACATCAAAACATTTCATTTTACAGTGAAGTCCAGTGACAGTCAGTGACTTCATCCACAGTGAAGCAGAGAAGGAGATGTGAAAGAGTCAGCAGCAAACTCAGTTCAGTAACCAGACATCTGAAGCGGCGTCAGATACACACATGATGAAATAATATTTCATAACAGTGATCACCAATAAATACATTGAAATCCCAGTTAAACTGAAGCATGTTATTGGAGAGGGAGGACATTCCGCTGCCTCCTTGTAACACTGAGACCTTGAGCTGTCTCATTATCAATCACTGAAAACACATTGATGAAAACATATTCCAGGACAGCTTCGTTCCACAACAAGAAACTTTTATCAGCTCCTGATGGTCTGACACCAACTCTTAGCCCAATACATTCAGTACAGAGAATAATGCAGTAACAATGCCAGGGTTGGATAGACAAATTCATGACAGATATAATGCAGCGCCTCAATACCGAAAGAGCAGAGACTTAACACATTCCATCATTCAACCAATAGAACAGAACAAGTGACTGTGTGAAATATGTAGGGACAAAAAACAATTTTCCAAGTACAGCAGCAGAGTTAACACCGATTTACACCATTAACAGATGAGATAACGGCTTACCTGAAACTCCAATGGCTGCAAGAACTGGATAATAAATACGTTGTATCCGAATTATTACTGGATATCCCATTTCTGTGAGAAGCACTGACTTCTGTTACCCTGGAAACCACAGCTCCAGCAGACACTCTGAGCTGATCCATTCCAACAAGCCCTGATTTATACAGGGGATAAGTCTCCACTGACACGGTTATACTCCTGACCATTGCTGTTAGTTACAGACAGTTTAACAAACACATTATATCAGCAGCTTTGACTCCGCTGTAAATAATGTGGTGAATAAAACACAAACATCTCAAAGTCCAGGTTATTACTTAATCAGACCTCTCTCAGGAATAAAGTTTAAATCTGTTCTCATACAGGACTGATCCAATAATAATAAACGGCTTCATTTACAGCTTTTATAGAACTATATTGACCATATTCATTCCTGGTGTTTCATTTATAATTTAGACAGATGTCTCCGCAGTGTGCACTGAATCCAGGGACACGAGCAGACCCGTTTCACTCTGTTCCTGCAGTTTCCCAGTTAAAATATGAATTGTGAGTCTCTGAGACGGGGACAGTTAAAGGGCAGGTTGAGGATTGCAGCCCAGGAATGACTGTGGGTGATATTAGGGGACGGACACTGAACGTGTCCCATTGACATTCCTCTCTCCGCTATTTTACTGTAGATGTTTACCCGTTTATTCTACATTGGTTCACGGCTCCAGTAAAATTGGTCCCATGTAAAACCGAGCTGAGCTCATGACCCTTTTTCACCTCCATCACAAGGCCCGGTGATTCCCTCACCCGCCTCCATTCCTTCCTCAGCCCATTGCCATTGAAACCCTCATCAATGTCTCTGTCCCCTCCAGACTCCATTCCTCCAATACACTCCTGACCGGCCACCCAACCTCCACCTTCTATAAACGTGAGCTCGTCCAAAACTCTTGTCCATGTCCAACCAGCACCAGGTCCTGCTCGGACTCACTGACCCTCACTGGCTCCCAGTTGCATATTCATTAAATTTAAAATGCTCATCCTTGGGTTTAAAACCCTCCCCATCTCCATACCTACAGACAACCCACCGGTCACCATCTCATCCATCGGACACTGGCCTCTTTTGCTGGGAGTCCCCTCACTTGGTTCCACTCACCTATCTGATCAGAGCCAGGAGAAGCTTCTCTTCCCACCCTATCACCGTTTTCTCTGATGTTTCTAAAGGTTCAATCCTTGACTCCCTCCTCTTCCTCATCCACATGCTGCCCTTTGGTGACACAGTCCACAGACACGGACCAGCTTTCAGATGGACGCTGACAAAACCACCGCCTCTCTTGACCCTTCCAATATCTTTGTGTTGTCAGGTCCACATTCTGTTTTAGATGAGCCACCAGTTCCTCCAGTTAAAAATTGGGAAGTCATGATCTTTGGCCCCAAAATCTCCACATCCTGGCCAGGGATTCCATCCACACCACTGGTTTTTTGATTGGTGAGTCACTCACCAATCACTCAAGCTCTTACTGACTTGTGTTTATAATATATATATATTACCTGTATATTTATGATGTATTTGTATATTTGGAAGTGTATTTGCACAGGGGCAGCACGGCTGCAGGTACAGCAGCCGGGCTTGGACCGAATGGAGGCCAGCGGGGAGTGCGTCCCGGACAAAATGGGGGCGAGCGCGACCAACATTTTTTAAAAAGTCGCCGCTCACGCGGCTCCCATGCCGTACAAAATGAGGCCCGCGTCGCCACCACCTTGGGCAAAATGGAGGCCAACTTGGCTACCTCATTGGACAAAATGGAAGACAGCCAGGCCAACATTTTGGAAAAATGGCGGCTGCGCCAGCCGCCATCTAGCTCAGATGGCGGCAAGTAGCCAACCGAGTGTCCCCAGTGATCCCGCAGTCAACCCAGAATGATGCCAGGGTGCAGCCAGGGTTCCCAGCTTGCACCCAGTCATGCCAGAGTGGCGGTCTTGATGTTCAGACCACCACCACAACAATAAGAACTACCACAACAATGTCCCAGTGACCCCCCCCCCAAGTGTCCCCTGAATGTCCCAGTGACCCCCCCAGTGTCCCCTGAATGTCCCAGTGATTCCAGTGTGCACCCAGTGACCCCAGAGTAACCCAGACATTACTCACGTGCTCCCCATCGGGTCCAGGCTGTGGTGAAGGTCTCAGTCAGTCCGTCCCCAGCGGAGAGAACGATGCTTGGCCCAGGATTTCTCCCACTCCTCCTCCTCCTCACAAAATGTCTCTTTCTGGATCATCTCCTTGCAGCATTTCATCAAAATGATTCCTGAGGGGAGAGAGAGGGAATTGATTAAAATACAAAAGCAAGGGATTAAAAGGCACAGCAAGAGGCCAGAACTCCCTCCCTCCCACTCCCTCTCTCACTCTCTCTTTTTCTCCCCCCTCTCTCTCTCTCCCACTCCCTCTCTCACTCTCTCCCACTCTCCCTCTCTCTCTCTCCCTCCCTCCCACTCTCTCTCTCTCTCTCTCTCTCCCTCCCTCTCTCTCTCTCTCTCTCTCCCTCTCCCTCTCTCGACCCATCTCCCTCTCCCTCTCCCTCTCTCACACTCCCCCAGTTGCACAGAATCTCTTCCTAATCCAAGTCTGCAGCTTGTTTCTCCCCTGCCTTTCCTCTGAATGCCTCTAACCGGTGCCGCACTGCCTGTCTGAGCTGCTCAGTGTTTGCTGCAGGGTCCAACCCTCCCCCTGGGTGTGTTTTCTCTTCTGTCCCTGGGCCTCGCCCACACCTGCTCTGGACATTGTTGCAACTTTAATTCTGGCAGTTGCTGTCAGCGAAAGGTCAACAGCTTTTCCCTCAACTGTTTTCTCCTGTTTGAATTAGAAACTCGCCCCTCCCTGTTCAATCTCGACCTCTACCTCACCTTGTATTGTCCAGAATGTAATATAAGATATGGACTGAGTCCACCTCACCTTGTAATATACAGAATGTAATATAAGATATTTACTGGGTCCACCCAACCTTGTAATGTGCAGAATGTAATATAAGATATGGAGTGAGTCCAACCCATCTTGTATTGTACAGACTGTAATATAAGATATGGACTGAGTCCAACCCACTGTGTATTGTCCAGAATGTAATATAAGATATGGACTGAGTCCAACCCACTGTGTAATGTACAGAATGTAATATAAGATATGGGCTGAGTCCACCCCACTGTGTGATGTGCAGAATGTAATATAAGATATGGACTGAGTCCAACCCACTGTGTATTGTACAGAATGTAATATAAGATATGGGCTGAGTCCACCCCACCTTGTAATATACAGAATGTAATATAAGATATTTACTGGGTCCACCCAACCTTGTAATGTGCAGAATGTAATATAAGATATGGAGTGAGTCCAACCCATCTTGTATTGTACAGACTGTAATATAAGTTATGGGCTGAGTCCAACCCACTGTGTGATGTGCAGAATGTAATATAAGATATGGACTGAGTCCAACCCACTGTGTATTGTACAGAATGTAATATAAGATATGGACTGAGTACAACCCTTTGTGTATTGCACAGAATGTAATATAAGATATGGGCTGAGTCCAACCCACTGTGTGATGTGCAGAATGTAATATAAGATATGGACTGAGTCCAACCCACTGTGTATTGTACAGAATGTAATATAAGATATGGACTGAGTCCAACCCACTGTGTATTGGACAGAATATGACATAAGATATGGACTGAGTCCAACCCACTGTGTATTGTACAGACTGTAATATAAGATAGGGACTGAGTCCAACCCAATTTATATTGTACAGAATGTAATATAAGATATGGACTGAGTCCACCCCGCTGTGTATTGTACAGAATGTAATATAAGATATGGGCTGAGTCCACCCCACTGTGTATTGCACAGAATGTAATATAAGATATGGACTGAGTCCACCCCACTGTGTATTGTACAGAATGCAATATAAGATATGGGCTGAGTCCACCCCACTGTATATTGTACAGAATGTAATATAAGATATGGACTGAGTCCAGCCCACTGTGTATTGTACAGAATGTAATATAAGATATGGGCTGAGTCCAACCCACTGTGTATTGTCCAGAATGTAATATAAGATATGGACTGAGTCCAACCCACTGTGTATTGTGCAGAATGTAATATAAGATATGGACTGAGTCCAACCCACTGTGTATTGTACAAAATGTAATATAAGACATGGACTGAGTCCAACCCACTGTGCATTGTACAGAATATGACAGAAGATATGGACTGAGTCCAACCCACTGTGTATTGTACAGAATGTAATGTAAGATATGGACTGAGTCCACCCCACTGTGTATTGTACAGAATGTAATATAAGATATGGACTGAGTCCACCCCACTGTGTGTTGTACAGAATATGACATAAGATATGGACTGAGTCCAACCCACTGTGTGATGTGCAGAATGTAATATAAGATATGGACTGAGTCCAACCCACCGTGTATTGTACAGAACGTAATATAAGATATGGACTGAGTCCAACCCACTGTGTAATGTACAGAATGTAATATAAGATATGGACAGAGTCCAATCCACTGTGTGATGTGCAGAATGTAATATAAGATATGGACTGAGTGCAACCCATTGTGTATTGTACAGAATGTAATATAACATATGGGCTGAGTCCAACCCACTGTGTAATGTACAGAATGTAATATAAGATATGGACAGAGTCCAATCCACTATATAATGTGCAGAATGCAATATAAGATATGGACTGAGTCCGACCCACTGTGTAATGTACAGAATGTAATATAAGATATGGGCTGAATCCAACCCATTGTGTATTGTACCAACTGTAATATAAGATATGGACTGGGTCCACCCCACTGTGTATTGTACAGAATGTAATATAAGATATGGACTGAGTCCAACCCACTGTGTAATGTGCAGAATGTAATATAAGATATGGACTGAGTCCAACCCCCCTTGTAATGTGCAGAATGTAATATAAGATATGGACTGAGTCCAACCAACTGTGTATTGTACAGAATGTAATATAAGATATGGGCTGAGTCCACCCCACTGTGTGATGTGCAGAATGTAATATAAGATATGGACTGAGTCCAACCCACTGTGTATTGTACGGAATGTAATATAAGATATGGGCTGAGTCCAACCCACTGTGTAATGTACAGAATGTAATATAAGATATGGACTGAGTCCAACCCACTGTGTATTGTACAGAATATGACATAAGATATGGACTGAGTCCAACCCACAGTGTATTGTACAGAATGTAATATAAGATATGGACTGAGTCCACCCCACTGTGTATTGTACAGAATGTAATATAAGATATGTACTGGGTCCACCCAACCTTGTAATGTGCAGAATGTAATATAAGATATGGAGTGAGTTCAACACATCTTGTATTGTGCAGACTGTAATATAAGATATGGACTGAGTCCAACCCATTGTGTATTGTACCAACTGTAATATAAGATATGGACTGGGTCCAACCCACTGTGTATTGTACAGAATGTAATATAAGATATGGACTGAGTCCAACCCCCCTTGTAATGTGCAGAATGTAATATAAGATATGGACTGAGTCCAACCCCCCTTGTAATGTGCAGAATGTAATATAAGATATGGACTGAGTCCAACCCACCTTGCAATGTGCAGAATGTAATATGAGATATGGACTCAGTCCAACCCACCTTGTAATGTGCAGAATGTAATTTAAGATAAGCACTGTGTCCACCCCACTGTGTATTGTCTAGAATGTAACATAAGATATGTAATGAGAACACCAGATATTTAATGAGCAGCCAACCGAGTGTCCCCAGTGATCCCGCAGTCAACCCAGAATGATGCCAGGGTGCAGCCAGGGTTCCCAGCTTGCACCCAGTCTTGCCAGAGTGGCGGTCTTGATGTTCAGACCACCACCACAACAATAAGAACTACCACAACAATGTCCCAGTGACCACCACAAGTGTCCCCTGAATGTCCCAGTGACCCCCCCCAGTGTCCCCTGAATATCCCAGTGATTCCAGTGTGCACCCAGTGACCCCAGAGTAACCCAGACATTACTCACGTGCTCCCCATCGGATCCAGGCTGTGGTGAAGGTCTCAGTCAGTCCGTCCCCAGCGGAGAGAACGATGCTTGGCCCAGGATTTCTCCCACTCCTCCTCCTCCTCACAAAATGTCTCTTTCTGGATCATCTCCTTGCAGCATTTCATCAAAAAGATTCCTGAGGGGAGAGAGAGGGAATTGATTAAAATACAAAAGCAAGGGATTAAAAAGGCACAGCAAGAGGCCAGAACTCCCTCCCTCCGACTCCCTCTCTCACTCTCTCTTTTTCTCCCCCCTCTCTCTCTGTTCCACTCCCTCTCTCACTCTCTCTCACTCTCACTCCCTCCCACTCTCTCTCTCTCTCTCTCCCTCCCTCTCCCTCTCATTCTCTCTCTCTCTCCCTCTCTCTACCCCTCTCCCTCTCCCTCTCTCACACTCCCCCAGTTGTACAGAATCTCTCCCTAATCCAAGTCTGCAGCTTGTTTCTCCCCTGCCTTTCCTCTGAATGCCTCTAACCGGTGCCGCACTGCCTGTCTGAGCTGCTCAGTGTTTGCTGCAGGGTCCAACCCTCCCCCTGGGTGTGTTTTCTCTTCTGTCCCTGGGCCTCGCCCACACCTGCTCTGGACATTGTTGCAACTTTAATTCTGGCAGTTGCTGTCAGCGAAAGGTCAACAGCTTTTCCCTCAACTGTTTTCTCCTGTTTGAATAAGAAGCTCGCCCCTCCCTGTTCAATCTCGACCTCTACCTCACCTTGTATTGTCCAGAATGTAATATAAGATATGGACTGAGTCCACCTCACCTTGTAATATACAGAATGTAAAATAAGATATTTACTGGGTCCACCCAACCTTGTAATGTGCAGAATGTAATATAAGATATGGAGTGAGTCCACCCCACTGTGTATTGTACAGAATGTAATCTAAGATATGGACTGAGTCCATCTCACCTTGTAATATACAGAATGTAAAATAAGATATTTACTGGGTCCACCCAACCTTGTAATGTGCAGAATGTAATATAAGATATGGAGTGAGTCCAACCCATCTTGTATTGTACAGACTGTAATATAAGATATGGACTGAGTCCAACCCACTGTGTATTGTCCAGAATGTAATATAAGATATGGACTGAGTCCAACCCACTGTGTATTGTACAGAATGTAATATAAGATATGGGCTGAGTCCACCCCACTGTGTGATGTGCAGAATGTAATATAAGATACGGACTGAGTGCAACCCACTGTGTATTGTACAGAATGTAAGATAAGATATGGGCTGAGTCCACCCCACCTTGTAATATACAGAATGTAATATAAGATATTTACTGGGTCCACCCAACCTTGTAATGTGCAGAATGTAATATAAGATATGGAGTGAGTCCAACCCATCTTGTATTGTACTGACTGTAATATAAGATATGGACTGAGTCCAACCCACTGTGTATTGTCCAGAATGTAATATAAGATATGGGCTGAGTCCAACCCACTGTGTGATGTGCAGAATGTAATATAAGATATGGACTGAGTCCAACCCACTGTGTATTGTACAGAATGTAATATAAGATATGGACTGAGTCCAACCCACTGTGTATTGGACAGAATATGACATAAGATATGGACTGAGTCCAACCCACTGTGTATTGTACAGACTGTAATATAAGATATGGACTGAGTCCACCCCACTGTGTGATGTGCAGAATGTAATATAAGATATGGACTGAGTCCAACCCACTGTGTATTGTACAGAATGTAATATAAGATATGGACTGAGTACAACCCTTTGTGTATTGCACAGAATGTAATATAACATATGGGCTGAGTCCAACCCACTGTGTAATGTACAGAATGTAATATAAGATATGGTCTGAGTCCAACCCACTGTGTAATGTGCAGAATGCAATATAAGATATGGACTGAGTCCAACCCAATGTGTAATGTACAGAATGTAATATAAGATATGGACTGAGTCCAACCCACTGTGTATTGTACAGAATGTAATATAAGATATGGACTGAGTCCAACTCACCTTGCAATGTGCAGAATGTAATATGAGATATGGACTCAGTCCAACCCACCTTGTAATGTGCAGAATGTAATTTAAGATATGGACTGAGTCCAACCCATTGTGTATTGTACCAACTGTGATATAAGAGATGGACTGGGTCCACCCCACTGTGTATTGTACAGAATGCAATATAAGATATGGACTGAGTCCACCCCACTGTGTATTGTACAGAATGTAATATAAGATATGTACTGGGTCCACCCAACCTTGTAATGTGCAGAATGTAATATAAGATATGGAGTGAGTCCAACCCATCCTGCATTGTACAGACTGTAATTTCAGATATGGACTTAGTCCAACCCACTGTGTATTGTACAGAATGTAATATAAGAAATGTACTGGGTCCACCCAACCTTGTAATGTGCAGAATGTAATATAAGATATGGACTGAATCCACCCCACTGTGTATTGTACAGAATGTAATGTAAGATATGGACTGAGTCCAACCCACTGTGTATTGTACAGAATGTAATATAAGATATGGACTGAGTCCAACCCACTGTGTATTGTACAGAATGCAATGTAAGATATGGACTGGGTCCAACCAACCTTGTAATGTGCAGAATCTAATATAAGAGATGGAGTGAGTCCAACCCATCTTGTATTGTACAGAATGTAATATAAGATATGGACTGAGTCCACCTCACCTTGTAATATACAGAATGTAATGTAAGATATTTACTGGGTCCACCCAACCTTGTAATGTGCAGAATGAAATATAAGATATGGACTGAGTCCAACCCATCTTGTATTGTCCAGAATGTAATATAAGATATGGACTGAGTACAACACACTGTATATTGTACAGACTGTAATATAAGTTATGGACTGAGTCCACCCCACTGTATATTGTACAGAATGTAATATAAGATATGGACTGAGTCCACCCCACTGTGTATTGTACATAATGTAACATAAAATATGGACTGAGTTCAACCCACTGTGCAATGTGCAGAATGTAATATGAGATATGGACTGAGTCCAACCCACCTTGTAATGTGCAGAATGTAATATAAGATATGGACTGAGTCCAACCCACCTTGTAATGAGCAGAATGTAATATAAGATATGGACTGAGTCCAACCCACTGTGTATTGTCCAGAATGTAATATAAGATATGGACTGAGTCCAACCCACTGTGTATTGTACAGAATGTAATATAAGATATGGGCTGAGTCCACCCCACTGTGTGATGTGCAGAATGTAATATAAGATACGGACTGAGTGCAACCCACTGTGTATTGTACAGAATGTAAGATAAGATATGGGCTGAGTCCACCCCACCTTGTAATATACAGAATGTAATATAAGATATTTACTGGGTCCACCCAACCTTGTAATGTGCAGAATGTAATATAAGATATTGAGTGAGTCCAACCCATCTTGTATTGTACTGACTGTAATATAAGATATGGACTGAGTCCAACCCACTGTGTATTGTCCAGAATGTAATATAAGATATGGGCTGAGTCCAACCCACTGTGTGATGTGCAGAATGTAATATAAGATATGGACTGAGTCCAACCCACTGTGTATTGTACAGAATGTAATATAAGATATGGACTGAGTCCAACCCACTGTGTATTGGACAGAATATGACATAAGATATGGACTGAGTCCAACCCACTGTGTATTGTACAGACTGTAATATAAGATATGGACTGAGTCCACCCCACTGTGTGATGTGTAGAATGTAATATAAGATATGGACTGAGTCCAACCCACTGTGTATTGTACAGAATGTAATATAAGATATGGACTGAGTACAACCCTTTGTGTATTGCACAGAATGTAATATAACATATGGGCTGAGTCCAACCCACTGTGTAATGTACAGAATGTAATATAAGATATGGTCTGAGTCCAACCCACTGTGTAATGTGCAGAATGCAATATAAGATATGGACTGAGTCCAACCCAATGTGTAATGTACAGAATGTAATATAAGATATGGACTGAGTCCAACCCACTGTGTATTGTACAGAATGTAATATAAGATATGGACTGAGTCCAACTCACCTTGCAATGTGCAGAATGTAATATGAGATATGGACTCAGTCCAACCCACCTTGTAATGTGCAGAATGTAATTTAAGATATGGACTGAGTCCAACCCATTGTGTATTGTACCAACTGTGATATAAGAGATGGACTGGGTCCACCCCACTGTGTATTGTACAGAATGCAATATAAGATATGGACTGAGTCCACCCCACTGTGTATTGTACAGAATGTAATATAAGATATGTACTGGGTCCACCCAACCTTGTAATGTGCAGAATGTAATATAAGATATGGAGTGAGTCCAACCCATCCTGCATTGTACAGACTGTAATTTCAGATATGGACTGAGTCCAACCCACTGTGTATTGTACAGAATGTAATATAAGAAATGTACTGGGTCCACCCAACCTTGTAATGTGCAGAATGTAATATAAGATATGGACTGAATCCACCCCACTGTGTATTGTACAGAATGTAATGTAAGATATGGACTGAGTCCAACCCACTGTGTATTGTACAGAATGTAATATAAGATATGGACTGAGTCCAACCCACTGTGTATTGTACAGAATGCAATGTAAGATATGGACTGGGTCCAACCAACCTTGTAATGTGCAGAATCTAATATAAGAGATGGAGTGAGTCCAACCCATCTTGTATTGTACAGAATGTAATATAAGATATGGACTGAGTCCACCTCACCTTGTAATATACAGAATGTAATGTAAGATATTTACTGGGTCCACCCAACCTTGTAATGTGCAGAATGAAATATAAGATATGGACTGAGTCCAACCCATCTTGTATTGTCCAGAATGTAATATAAAATATGGACTGAGTACAACACACTGTATATTGTACAGACTGTAATATAAGTTATGGACTGAGTCCACCCCACTGTATATTGTACAGAATGTAATATAAGATATGGACTGAGTCCACCCCACTGTGTATTGTACATAATGTAACATAAAATATGGACTGAGTCCAACCCACTGTGCAATGTGCAGAATGTAATATGAGATATGGACTGAGTCCAACCCACCTTGTAATGAGCAGAATGTAATATAAGATATGGACTGAGTCCACCCCACTGTGTATTGTACAGAATGTAATATAAGATATGGACTGAGTCCACTCCAGTGTGTATTGAAAAGAATGTAATATAAGATATGGACTGAGTCCAACCCACTGTGTATTGTACAGAATGTAATTTCAGATCTGGACTGAGTCCAAACCACCTTGTAATGTGCAGAATGTAATTTCAGATCTGGACTGAGTCCAACCCACCTTGTAATGTGCAGAATGTAATATAAGATATGGACTGAGTCCAACCCACTGCGTAATGTGCGGGATGTAATATAATATATGGACTGAGTCCAACCAACCGTGTGATGTGCAGAATGCAATATAAGATATTTACTGAGTCCAACCCACCTTGTATTGTACAGAATGCAATATAAGATATGAACTGAGTCCAACCCACCTTGTAATGTGCAGAATGTAATATAAGATATGGTCTGAGTCCAATCCAATGTGTATTGTACGGAATGTAACATAAGATATGGACTGAGTCCACCCCACTGTGCATTGTACAGAATGCAATATAAGATATGGACTGAGTCCAACCCACTGTGTATTGCACAGAATGCAATATAAGATATGGACTGAGTCCAAACCACTGTGTAATGTGCAGAATGTAATATAAGATATGGACTGAGTCCACCCCACTGTGCATTGTACAGAATGTAATTTTAGATATGGGCTGAGTCCAACTCACTCTGCATTGTACATAATGTAACGTAAGATATGGACTGAGTCCAACCCACTGTGTATTGTACAGAATGTAATATAAGATATGTACTGAGTCCAACCCACTGTGTAATGTACTGAATGTAATATAAGGTATGGACTGAGTCCAACCCACTGTGTATTGTACAGAATGTAATATAAGATATGGACTGAGTCCAACCCACTGTGTAATGTACTGAATGTAATATAAGATATGGACTGAGTCCAACCCACTGTGCAATGTGCAGAATGTAATATAAGATATGGACTGAGTCCAACCCACTGTGTAATGTGCAGAATGTCATATAAGATATGGGCTGAGTCCAACCCACTGTGTATTGTACCAACTGTAATATAAGATATTGGCTGAGTCGAACACACTGTGTGTTGTACAGAATGTAATATAAGATATGGACTGAGTCCACCCCACTGTGCAATGTGCAGAATGTAATATAAGATATGGACTGAGTCCAACCCACTGTGTAATTTACTGAATGTAATATAAGATATGGACTGAGTCCACCCCACTGTGTATTGTACAGAATGTGATATAAGATATGGGCTGAGTCCACCCCACTGTGCAATGTGCAGAATGTAATATAAGATATGGACTGAGTCCAACACACTGTGTATTGTACAGAATGTAATATAAGATATGGACTGAGTCCACCCCACTGTGCAATGTGCGGAATGTAATATCAGATATGGACTGTGTCCAACCCACCTTGTAATGTGCAGAATGTAATATAAGATATGGGCTGACTCCAACCCACCTTGTAATGTACAGAATGTAACATAAGATATGAACTGAGTCCAGCCCACTGTGTATTGTACAGAATGTAATATAAGATATGGACTGAGTCCAACCCATCGTGTATTGTACAGAATTTAATATAAGATATGGACTGAGTCCACTCCACCGTGTAATGTACAGAATGTAATATAAGATATGTACTGAGTCCAACCCACTGTGTAATGTACAGAATGTAATATAAGATATGGACTGAGTCCACCCCACTGTGTGATGTGCAGAATGTAATATAAGATATGGTCTGAGTCCAACCCACTGTGTATTGTACATAATTTAACACAAGATATGGACTGAGTCCAACCCACTGTGTATTGTACAGAATGTAATATAAGATATGGGCTGAGTCCAACCCACTGTGTATTGTACAGAATGTGATATAAGATATGGTCTGAGTCCAATCCACTGTGTATTGTACGGAATGTAATATAAGATATGGACTGAGTCCAACCCACTGTGTATTGTACAGAATGTAATATAAGATATCGACTGAGTCCAACCCACTGCGTAATGTGCGGAATGTAATATAAGATATGGAGTGAGTCCACCCCACTGTGTATTGTACAGAATGTAATATAAGATATGGACTGAGTCCAACCAACCTTGTGATGTGCAGAATGCAATATAAGATATTTAATGAGTCCAACCCACCTTCTATTGTACAGAATGTAATATAAGATATGGACTGAGTCCACTCCACTGTGTATTGAAAAGAATGTAATATAAGATATGGACTGAGTCCACCCCACTGTGTATTGAAAAGAATGTAATATAAGGTATGGACTGAGTCCAACCCACTGTGTATTGTACAGAATGTAATTTCAGATCTGGACTGAGTCCAAACCACCTTGTAATGTGCAGAATGTAATTTCAGATCTGGACTGAGTCCAACCCACCTTGTAATGTGCAGAATGTAATATAAGATATGGACTGAGTCCAACCCACTGCGTAATGTGTGGAATGTAATATAATATATGGACTGAGTCCAACCAACCGTGTGATGTGCAGAATGCAATATAAGATATTTTCTGAGTCCAACCCACCTTGTATTGTACAGAATGTAACATAAGATATGGACTGAGTCCAACCCACTGTGTAATGTGCAGAATGTAATATAAGATATGGACTGAGTCCAACCCACTGTGTATTGTACAGAATGTAATTTTAGATATGGGCTGAGTCCAACCCACTGTGCATTGTACATAATGTAACGTAAGATATGGACTGAGTCCAACCCACTGTGTATTGTACAGAATGTAATATAAGATATGTACTGAGTCCAACCCACTGTGTAATGTCCTGAATGTAATATAAGATATGGACTGAGTCCAACCCACTGTGCAATGTGCAGAATGTAATATAAGATATGGACTGAGTCCAACCCACTGTGTAATGTGCAGAATGTCATATAAGATATGGGCTGAGTCCAACCCACTGTGTATTGTACCAACTGTAATATAAGATATGGACTGAGTCCACCCCACTGTGTATTGTACAGAATGTAATATAAGATATGGACTGAGTCCAACCCACTGTGTAATGTACAGAATGTAATATAAGATATGGGCTGAGTCCAACACACTGTGTATTGTACAGAATGTAATATAAGATATGGACTGAGTCCACCCCACTGTGCAATGTGCAGAATGTAATATAAGATATGGACTGAGTCCAACCAACTGTGTAATTTACTGAATGTAATATAAGATATGGACTGAGTCCACCCCACTGTGTATTGTACAGAATGTGATATAAGATATGGACTGAGTCCAGCCCACTGCGCAATGTGCAGAATGTAATATAAGATATGGACTGAGTCCAACACACTGTGTATTGTACAGAATGTAATATAAGATATGGACTGAGTCCACCCCACTGTGCAATGTGCAGAATGTAATATCAGATATGGACTGTGTCCAACCCACCTTGTAATGTGCAGAATGTAATATAAGATATGGGCTGACTCCAACCCACCTTGTAATGTACAGAATGTAACATAAGATATGAACTGAGTCCAGCCCACTGTGTATTGTACAGAATGTAATATAAGATATGGACTGAGTCCAACCCACTGTGTATTGTACAGAATGTAATATAAGATATGGACTGAATCCAACCCACTGTGTAATGTACTGAATGTAATATAAGATATGGACTGAGTCCAACCCACTGTGCAATGTGCAGAATGTAATATAAGATATGGACTGAGTCCAACCCACTGTGTAATGTGCAGAATGTCATATAAGATATGGGCTGAGTCCAACCCACTGTGTATTGTACCAACTGTAATATAAGATATGGACTGAGTCCACCCCACTGTGTATTGTACAGAATGTAATATAAGATATGTACTGGGTCCACCCAACCTTGTAATGTGCAGAATGTAATATAAGATATGGAGTGAGTCCAACCCATCTTGTATTGTACAGACTGTAATATAAGTTATGGACTGAGTCCAACCCACTGTGTAATTTGCAGAATGTAATATAAGATATGGACTGAGTCCACCCCACTGTGTATTGTACAGAATGTAATATAAGATATGGACTGAGTCCACCCCACTGTGCATTGTACAGAATGTAATTTTAGATATGGGCTGAGTCCAACTCACTCTGCATTGTACATAATGTAACGTAAGATATGGACTGAGTCCAACCCACTGTGTATTGTACAGAATGTAATATAAGATATGTACTGAGTCCAACCCACTATGTAATGTACTGAATGTAATATAAGGTATGGACTGAGTCCAACCCACTGTGTATTGTACAGAATGTAATATAAGATATGGACTGAGTCCAACCCACTGTGTAATGTACTGAATGTAATATAAGATATGGACTGAGTCCAACCCACTGTGCAATGTGCAGAATGTAATATAAGATATGGACTGAGTCCAACCCACTGTGTAATGTGCAGAATGTCATATAAGATATGGGCTGAGTCCAACCCACTGTGTATTGTACCAACTGTAATATAAGATATGGACTGAGTCCACCCCACTGTGTATTGTACAGAATGTAATATAAGATATGGACTGAGTCCACCCCACTGTGCAATGTGCAGAATGTAATATAAGATATGGACTGAGTCCAACCCACTGTGTAATTTACTGAATGTAATATAAGATATGGACTGAGTCCACCCCACTGTGTATTGTACAGAATGTGATATAAGATATGGGCTGAGTCCACCCCACTGTGCAATGTGCAGAATGTAATATAAGATATGGACTGAGTCCAACACACTGTGTATTGTACAGAATGTAATATAAGATATGGACTGAGTCCACCCCACTGTGCAATGTGCGGAATGTAATATCAGATATGGACTGTGTCCAACCCACCTTGTAATGTGCAGAATGTAATATAAGATATGGGCTGACTCCAACCCACCTTGTAATGTACAGAATGTAACATAAGATATGAACTGAGTCCAGCCCACTGTGTATTGTACAGAATGTAATATAAGATATGGACTGAGTCCAACCCATCGTGTATTGTACAGAATTTAATATAAGATATGGACTGAGTCCACTCCACCGTGTAATGTACAGAATGTAATATAAGATATGTACTGAGTCCAACCCACTGTGTAATGTACAGAATGTAATATAAGATATGGACTGAGTCCACCCCACTGTGTGATGTGCAGAATGTAATATAAGATATGGTCTGAGTCCAACCCACTGTGTATTGTACATAATTTAACACAAGATATGGACTGAGTCCAACCCACCTTGTAATGTGCAGAATGTAATATAAGATATGGACTGAGTCCAACCCACTGTGTATTGTACAGAATGTAATGTAAGATATGGGCTGAGTCCAACCCACTGTGTATTGCACAGAATGTGATATAAGATATGGTCTGAGTCCAATCCACTGTGTATTGTACGGAATGTAATATAAGATATGGACTGAGTCCAACCCACTGTGTATTGTACAGAATGTAATATAAGATATCGACTGAGTCCAACCCACTGCGTAATGTGCGGAATGTAATATAAGATATGGAGTGAGTCCACCCCACTGTGTATTGTACAGAATGTAATATAAGATATGGACTGAGTCCAACCAACCTTGTGATGTGCAGAATGCAATATAAGATATTTAATGAGTCCAACCCACCTTGTATTGTACAGAATGTAATATAAGATATGGACTGAGTCCACTCCACTGTGTATTGAAAAGAATGCAATATAAGATATGGACTGAGTCCACCCCACTGTGTATTGAAAAGAATGTAATATTAGGTATGGACTGAGTCCAACCCACTGTGTATTGTACAGAATGTAATTTCAGATCTGGACTGAGTCCAAACCACCTTGTAATGTGCAGAATGTAATTTCAGATCTGGACTGAGTCCAACCCACTTTGTAATGTGCAGAATGTAATATAAGATATGGACTGAGTCCAACCCACTGCGTAATGTGCGGAATGTAATATAATATATGGACTGAGTCCAACCAACCGTGTGATGTGCAGAATGTAATATAAGATATTTACTGAGTCCAACCCACCTTGTATTGTACAGAATGTAACATAAGATATGGACTGAGTCCAACCCACTGTGTCATGTGCAGAATGTAATATAAGATATGGACTGAGTCCAACCCACTGTGTATTGTACAGAATGTAATTTTAGATATGGGCTGAGTCCAACCCACTGTGCATTGTACATAATGTAACGTAAGATATGGACTGAGTCCAACCCACTGTGTATTGTACAGAATGTAATATAAGATATGTACTGAGTCCAACCCACTGTGTCATGTACTGAATGTAATATAAGGTATGGACTGAGTCCAACCCACTGTGTATTGTACAGAATGTAATATAAGATATGGACTGAGTCCAACCCACTGTGTAATGTACTGAATGTAATATAAGATATGGACTGAGTCCAACCCACTGTGCAATGTGCAGAATGTTATATAAGATTTGAACTGAGTCCAACCCACTGTGTAATGTGCAGAATGTCATATAAGATATGGGCTGAGTCCAACCCACTGTGTATTGTACCAACTGTAATATAAGATATGGACTGAGTCCACCCCACTGTGTATTGTACAGAATGTAATATAAGATATGGACTGAGTCCAACCCACTGTGTAATGTACAGAATGTAATATAAGATATGGGCTGAGTCCAACACACTGTGTATTGTACAGAATGTAATATAAGATATGGACTGAGTCCACCCCACTGTGCAATGTGCAGAATGTAATATAAGATATGGACTGAGTCCAACCAACTGTGTAATTTACTGAATGTAATATAAGATATGGACTGAGTCCACCCCACTGTGTATTGTACAGAATGTGATATAAGATATGGACTGAGTCCACTCCACCGTGTAATGTACAGAATGTAATATAAGATATGTACTGAGTCCAACCCACTGTGTAATGTACAGAATGTAATATAAGATATGGACTGAGTCCACCCCACTGTGTGATGTGCAGAATGTAATATAAGATATGGTCTGAGTCCAACCCACTGTGTATTGTACATAATTTAACACAAGATATGGACTGAGTCCAACCCACCTTGTAATGTGCAGAATGTAATATAAGATATGGACTGAGTCCAACCCACTGTGTATTGTACAGAATGTAATGTAAGATATGGGCTGAGTCCAACCCACTGTGTATTGCACAGAATGTGATATAAGATATGGTCTGAGTCCAATCCACTGTGTATTGTACGGAATGTAATATAAGATATGGACTGAGTCCAACCCACTGTGTATTGTACAGAATGTAATATAAGATATCGACTGAGTCCAACCCACTGCGTAATGTGCGGAATGTAATATAAGATATGGAGTGAGTCCACCCCACTGTGTATTGTACAGAATGTAATATAAGATATGGACTGAGTCCAACCAACCTTGTGATGTGCAGAATGCAATATAAGATATTTAATGAGTCCAACCCACCTTGTATTGTACAGAATGTAATATAAGATATGGACTGAGTCCACTCCACTGTGTATTGAAAAGAATGTAATATAAGATATGGACTGAGTCCACCCCACTGTGTATTGAAAAGAATGTAATATAAGGTATGGACTGAGTCCAACCCACTGTGTATTGTACAGAATGTAATTTCAGATCTGGACTGAGTCCAAACCACCTTGTAATGTGCAGAATGTAATTTCAGATCTGGACTGAGTCCAACCCACTTTGTAATGTGCAGAATGTAATATAAGATATGGACTGAGTCCAACCCACTGCGTAATGTGCGGAATGTAATATAATATATGGACTGAGTCCAACCAACCGTGTGATGTGCAGAATGTAATATAAGATATTTACTGAGTCCAACCCACCTTGTATTGTACAGAATGTAACATAAGATATGGACTGAGTCCAACCCACTGTGTCATGTGCAGAATGTAATATAAGATATGGACTGAGTCCAACCCACTGTGTATTGTACAGAATGTAATTTTAGATATGGGCTGAGTCCAACCCACTGTGCATTGTACATAATGTAACGTAAGATATGGACTGAGTCCAACCCACTGTGTATTGTACAGAATGTAATATAAGATATGTACTGAGTCCAACCCACTGTGTCATGTACTGAATGTAATATAAGGTATGGACTGAGTCCAACCCACTGTGTATTGTACAGAATGTAATATAAGATATGGACTGAGTCCAACCCACTGTGTAATGTACTGAATGTAATATAAGATATGGACTGAGTCCAACCCACTGTGCAATGTGCAGAATGTTATATAAGATTTGAACTGAGTCCAACCCACTGTGTAATGTGCAGAATGTCATATAAGATATGGGCTGAGTCCAACCCACTGTGTATTGTACCAACTGTAATATAAGATATGGACTGAGTCCACCCCACTGTGTATTGTACAGAATGTAATATAAGATATGGACTGAGTCCAACCCACTGTGTAATGTACAGAATGTAATATAAGATATGGGCTGAGTCCAACACACTGTGTATTGTACAGAATGTAATATAAGATATGGACTGAGTCCACCCCACTGTGCAATGTGCAGAATGTAATATAAGATATGGACTGAGTCCAACCAACTGTGTAATTTACTGAATGTAATATAAGATATGGACTGAGTCCACCCCACTGTGTATTGTACAGAATGTGATATAAGATATGGACTGAGTCCAGCCCACTGCGCAATGTGCAGAATGTAATATAAGATATGGACTGAGTCCAACACACTGTGTATTGTACAGAATGTAATATAAGATATGGACTGAGTCCGCCCCACTGTGCAATGTGCAGAATGTAATATCAGATATGGACTGTGTCCAACCCACCTTGTAATGTGCAGAATGTAATATAAGATATGGGCTGACTCCAACCCACCTTGTAATGTACAGAATGTAACATAAGATATGAACTGAGTCCAGCCCACTGTGTATTGTACAGAATGTAATATAAGATATGGACTGAGTCCAACCCATCGTGTATTGTACAGAATGTAATATAAGATATGGACTGAATCCAACCGACTGTGTAATGTACAGAATGTAATATAAGATATGAACTGAGTCCAACCCACTGTGTAATGTACAGAATGTAATATAAGGTATGGACTGAGTCCAACCCACTGTGTATTGTACAGAATGTAATATAAGATATGGACTGAGTCCAACCCACTGTGTAATGTACTGAATGTAATATAAGATATGGACTGAGTCCAACCCACTGTGCAATGTGCAGAATGTAATATAAGATATGGACTGAGTCCAACCCACTGTGTAATGTGCAGAATGTCATATAAGATATGGGCTGAGTCCAACCCACTGTGTATTGTACCAACTGTAATATAAGATATGGACTGAGTCCACCCCACTGTGTATTGTACAGAATGTAATATAAGATATGGACTGAGTCCAACCCACTGTGTGATGTGCAGAATGTAATATAAGATATGGGCTGAGTCCAACACACTGTGTGTTGTACAGAATGTAATATAATATATGGAATGAGTCCACCCCACTGTGCAATGTGTAGAATGTAATATAAGATATGGACTGAGTCCAACCCACTGTGTAATTTACTGAATGTAATATAAGATATGGACTGAGTCCACCCCACTGTGTATTGTACAGAATGTGATATAAGATATGGGCTGAGTCCACCCCACTGTGCAATGTGCAGAATGTAATATAAGATATGGACTGAGTCCAACACACTGTGTATTGTACAGAATGTAATATAAGATATGGACTGAGTCCACCCCACTGTGCAATGTGCGGAATGTAATATCAGATATGGACTGTGTCCAACCCACCTTGTCATGTGCAGAATGGAATATAAGATATGGGCTGACTCCAACCCACCTTGTAATGTACAGAATGTAACAAAAGATATGAACTGAGTCCAGCCCACTGTGTATTGTACAGAATGTAATATAAGATATGGACTGAGTCCAACCCATCGTGTATTGTACAGAATTTAATATAAGATATGGACTGAGTCCACTCCACCTTGTAATGTACAGAATGTAATATAAGATATGTACTGAGTCCAACCCAGTGTGTAATGTACAGAATGTAATATAAGATATGGACTGAGTCCACCCCACTGTGTGATGTGCAGAATGTGATATAAGATATGGTCTGAGTCCAACCCACTGTGTATTGTACATAATTTAACACAAGATATGGACTGAGTCCAACCCACCTTGTAATATGCAGAATGTAATATAAGATATGGACTGAGTCCAACCCACTGTGTATTGTACAGAATGTAATATAAGATATGGGCTGAGTCCAACCCACTGTGTATTGTACCAACTGTAATATAAGATATGGACTGAGTCCACCCCACTGTGTATTGTACAGAATGTAATATAAGATATGGGCTGAGTCCAACACACTGTGTATTGTACAGAATGTAATATAAGATATGGACTGAGTCCACCCCACTGTGCAATGTGCAGAATGTAATATAAGATATGGACTGAGTCCAACCAACTGTGTAATTTACTGAATGTAATATAAGATATGGACTGAGTCCACCCCACTGTGTATTGTACAGAATGTGATATAAGATATGGACTGAGTCCACTCCACCGTGTAATGTACAGAATGTAATATAAGATATGTACTGAGTCCAACCCACTGTGTAATGTACAGAATGTAATATAAGATATGGACTGAGTCCACCCCACTGTGTGATGTGCAGAATGTAATATAAGATATGGTCTGAGTCCAACCCACTGTGTATTGTACATAATTTAACACAAGATATGGACTGAGTCCAACCCACCTTGTAATGTGCAGAATGTAATATAAGATATGGACTGAGTCCAACCCACTGTGTATTGTACAGAATGTAATGTAAGATATGGGCTGAGTCCAACCCACTGTGTATTGCACAGAATGTGATATAAGATATGGTCTGAGTCCAATCCACTGTGTATTGTACGGAATGTAATATAAGATATGGACTGAGTCCAACCCACTGTGTATTGTACAGAATGTAATATAAGATATCGACTGAGTCCAACCCACTGCGTAATGTGCGGAATGTAATATAAGATATGGAGTGAGTCCACCCCACTGTGTATTGTACAGAATGTAATATAAGATATGGACTGAGTCCAACCAACCTTGTGATGTGCAGAATGCAATATAAGATATTTAATGAGTCCAACCCACCTTGTATTGTACAGAATGTAATATAAGATATGGACTGAGTCCACTCCACTGTGTATTGAAAAGAATGTAATATAAGATATGGACTGAGTCCACCCCACTGTGTATTGAAAAGAATGTAATATAAGGTATGGACTGAGTCCAACCCACTGTGTATTGTACAGAATGTAATTTCAGATCTGGACTGAGTCCAAACCACCTTGTAATGTGCAGAATGTAATTTCAGATCTGGACTGAGTCCAACCCACTTTGTAATGTGCAGAATGTAATATAAGATATGGACTGAGTCCAACCCACTGCGTAATGTGCGGAATGTAATATAATATATGGACTGAGTCCAACCAACCGTGTGATGTGCAGAATGTAATATAAGATATTTACTGAGTCCAACCCACCTTGTATTGTACAGAATGTAACATAAGATATGGACTGAGTCCAACCCACTGTGTCATGTGCAGAATGTAATATAAGATATGGACTGAGTCCAACCCACTGTGTATTGTACAGAATGTAATTTTAGATATGGGCTGAGTCCAACCCACTGTGCATTGTACATAATGTAACGTAAGATATGGACTGAGTCCAACCCACTGTGTATTGTACAGAATGTAATATAAGATATGTACTGAGTCCAACCCACTGTGTCATGTACTGAATGTAATATAAGGTATGGACTGAGTCCAACCCACTGTGTATTGTACAGAATGTAATATAAGATATGGACTGAGTCCAACCCACTGTGTAATGTACTGAATGTAATATAAGATATGGACTGAGTCCAACCCACTGTGCAATGTGCAGAATGTTATATAAGATTTGAACTGAGTCCAACCCACTGTGTAATGTGCAGAATGTCATATAAGATATGGGCTGAGTCCAACCCACTGTGTATTGTACCAACTGTAATATAAGATATGGACTGAGTCCACCCCACTGTGTATTGTACAGAATGTAATATAAGATATGGACTGAGTCCAACCCACTGTGTAATGTACAGAATGTAATATAAGATATGGGCTGAGTCCAACACACTGTGTATTGTACAGAATGTAATATAAGATATGGACTGAGTCCACCCCACTGTGCAATGTGCAGAATGTAATATAAGATATGGACTGAGTCCAACCAACTGTGTAATTTACTGAATGTAATATAAGATATGGACTGAGTCCACCCCACTGTGTATTGTACAGAATGTGATATAAGATATGGACTGAGTCCAGCCCACTGCGCAATGTGCAGAATGTAATATAAGATATGGACTGAGTCCAACACACTGTGTATTGTACAGAATGTAATATAAGATATGGACTGAGTCCGCCCCACTGTGCAATGTGCAGAATGTAATATCAGATATGGACTGTGTCCAACCCACCTTGTAATGTGCAGAATGTAATATAAGATATGGGCTGACTCCAACCCACCTTGTAATGTACAGAATGTAACATAAGATATGAACTGAGTCCAGCCCACTGTGTATTATACAGAATGTAATATAAGATATGGACTGAGTCCAACCCATCGTGTATTGTACAGAATGTAATATAAGATATGGACTGAATCCAACCGACTGTGTAATGTACAGAATGTAATATAAGATATGAACTGAGTCCAACCCACTGTGTAATGTACAGAATGTAATATAAGGTATGGACTGAGTCCAACCCACTGTGTATTGTACAGAATGTAATATAAGATATGGACTGAGTCCAACCCACTGTGTAATGTACTGAATGTAATATAAGATATGGACTGAGTCCAACCCACTGTGCAATGTGCAGAATGTAATATAAGATATGGACTGAGTCCAACCCACTGTGTAATGTGCAGAATGTCATATAAGATATGGGCTGAGTCCAACCCACTGTGTATTGTACCAACTGTAATATAAGATATGGACTGAGTCCACCCCACTGTGTATTGTACAGAATGTAATATAAGATATGGACTGAGTCCAACCCACTGTGTGATGTGCAGAATGTAATATAAGATATGGGCTGAGTCCAACACACTGTGTGTTGTACAGAATGTAATATAATATATGGAATGAGTCCACCCCACTGTGCAATGTGTAGAATGTAATATAAGATATGGACTGAGTCCAACCCACTGTGTAATTTACTGAATGTAATATAAGATATGGACTGAGTCCACCCCACTGTGTATTGTACAGAATGTGATATAAGATATGGGCTGAGTCCACCCCACTGTGCAATGTGCAGAATGTAATATAAGATATGGACTGAGTCCAACACACTGTGTATTGTACAGAATGTAATATAAGATATGGACTGAGTCCACCCCACTGTGCAATGTGCGGAATGTAATATCAGATATGGACTGTGTCCAACCCACCTTGTCATGTGCAGAATGGAATATAAGATATGGGCTGACTCCAACCCACCTTGTAATGTACAGAATGTAACAAAAGATATGAACTGAGTCCAGCCCACTGTGTATTGTACAGAATGTAATATAAGATATGGACTGAGTCCAACCCATCGTGTATTGTACAGAATTTAATATAAGATATGGACTGAGTCCACTCCACCTTGTAATGTACAGAATGTAATATAAGATATGTACTGAGTCCAACCCAGTGTGTAATGTACAGAATGTAATATAAGATATGGACTGAGTCCACCCCACTGTGTGATGTGCAGAATGTGATATAAGATATGGTCTGAGTCCAACCCACTGTGTATTGTACATAATTTAACACAAGATATGGACTGAGTCCAACCCACCTTGTAATATGCAGAATGTAATATAAGATATGGACTGAGTCCAACCCACTGTGTATTGTACAGAATGTAATATAAGATATGGGCTGAGTCCAACCCACTGTGTATTGTACAGAATGTGATATAAGATATGGTCTGAGTCCAATCCACTGTGTATTGTACGGAATGTAATATAAGATATGGACTGAGTCCAACCCACTGTGTATTGTACAGAATGTAATATAAGATATGGACTGAGTCCAACCCACTGCGTAATGTGCGGAATGTAATATAAGATATGGAGTGAGTCCACCCCACTGTGCATTGTACAGAATGTAATATAAGATATGGACTGAGTCCAACCAACCTTGTGATGTGCAGAATGCAATATAAGATATTTACTGAGTCCAACCCACCTTGTATTGTACAGAATGTAATATAAGATATGGACTGAGTCCACTCCACTGTGTATTGAAAAGAATGTAATATAAGATATGGACTGAGTCCACCCCACTGTGTATTGAAAAGAATGTAATATAAGGTATGGACTGAGTCCAACCCACTGTGTATTGTACAGAATGTAATTTCAGATCTGGACTGAGTCCAAACCACCTTGTAATGTGCAGAATGTAATTTCAGATCTGGACTGAGTCCAACCCACTGCGTAATGTGCGGAATGTAATATAATATATGGACTGAGTCCAACCAACCGTGTGATGTGCAGAATGCAATATAAGATATTTACTGAGTCCAACCCACCTTGTATTGTACAGAATGTAACATAAGATATGGACTGAGTCCAACCCACTGTGTAATGTGCAGAATGTAATATAAGATATGGACTGAGTCCAACCCACTGTGTATTGTACAGAATGTAATTTTAGATATGTACTGAGTCCAACCCACTGTGTCATGTACTGAATGTAATATAAGGTATGGACTGAGTCCAACCCACTGTGTATTGTACAGAATGTAATATAAGATATGGACTGAGTCCAACCCACTGTGTAATGTACTGAATGTAATATAAGATATGGACTGAGTCCAACCCACTGTGCAATGTGCAGAATGTAATATAAGATATGGACTGAGTCCAACCCACTGTGTAATGTGCAGAATGTCATATAAGATATGGGCTGAGTCCAACCCACTGTGTATTGTACCAACTGTAATATAAGATATGGACTGAGTCCACCCCACTGTGTATTGTACAGAATGTAATATAAGATATGGACTGAGTCCAACCCACTGTGTCATGTACAGAATGTAATATAAGATATGGGCTGAGTCCAACACACTGTGTATTGTACAGAATGTAATATAAGATATGGACTGAGTCCACCCCACTGTGCAATGTGCAGAATGTAATATAAGATATGGACTGAGTCCAACCAACTGTGTAATTTACTGAATGTAATATAAGATATGGACTGAGTCCACCCCACTGTGTATTGTACAGAATGTGATATAAGATATGGACTGAGTCCAGCCCACTGCGCAATGTGCAGAATGTAATATAAGATATGGACTGAGTCCAACACACTGTGTATTGTACAGAATGTAATATAAGATATGGACTGAGTCCACCCCACTGTGCAATGTGCAGAATATAATATCAGATATGGACTGTGTCCAACCCACCTTGTAATGTGCAGAATGTAATATAAGATATGGGCTGACTCCAACCCACCTTGTAATGTGCAGAATGTAATATAAGATATGGACTGAGTCCAACCCACTGTGTATTGTACAGAATGTAATATAAGATATGTACTGAGTCCAACCCACTGTGTATTGTACAGAATGTGATATAAGATATGGTCTGAGTCCAATCCACTGTGTATTGTACGGAATGTAATATAAGATATGGACTGAGTCCAACCCACTGTGTATTGTACAGAATGTAATATAAGATATGGACTGAGTGCAACCCACTGTGTATTGTACAGAATGTCATGTAAGATATGGAGTGAGTCCAACCCATTGCGTAATGTGCGGAATGTAATATAAGATATGGACTGAGTCCACCCCACTGTGTATTGTACAGAATGTAATATAAGATATGGACTGAGTCCAACCAACCTTGTGATGTGCAGAATGCAATATAAGATATTTGCTGAGTCCAACCCACCTTGTATTGTACAGAATGTAATATAAGATATTGACTGAGTCCAACCCACCTTGTAATGTGCAGAATGTGATATAAGATATGGACTGAGTCCACCCGACTGTGTCATGTGCAGAATGTAATAAAAGATATGGACTGAGTCCACCCCAATGTGTATTGAACAGAATGTAATATAAGGTATGGACTGAGTCCAACCCAATGTGTATTGTGCAGAATGTAATATAACATATGGGCTGAGTCCAACCCACTGTGTATTGTACAGAATGTAATATGATATATGGACTGAGTCCAACCCACCTTGTAATATACAGAATGTAATATAAGATATGGACTGAGTCCAACCAACCGTGTATTGTGCAGAATGTAATATAAGATATGGACTTAGTCCAACCCACTGTGTAATGTGCAGAATGTAATATAAGATATGTACTGAGTCCAACCCACTGTGTAATGTACAGAATGTAATAGAAGATATGGACTGAGTCCACCCCACTGTGTGATGTGCAGAATGTGATATAAGATATGGTCTGAGTCCAACCCACTGTGCATTGTACATAATTTAACACAAGATATGGACTGAGTCCAACCCACCTTGTCATGTGCAGAATGTAATATAAGATATGGACTGAGTCTAACCCACTGTGTATTGTACAGAATGTAATATAAGATATGGGCTGAGTCCAACCCACTGTGTATTGTACAGAATGTAATATAAGATATGGTCTGAGTCCAATCCACTGTGTATTGTACGGAATGTAATATAAGATGTGGACTGAGTCCAATCCACTGTGTATTGTACAGAATGTAATATAAGATATGGACTGAGTCCAACCCACTGTGTATTGTACAGAATGTAATGTAAGATATGGACTGAGTCCACCCCACTGTGTATTGTACAGAATGTAATATAAGATATGGACTGAGTCCAACCAACCGTGTGATGTGCAGAATGCAATATAAGATATTTACTGAGTCCAACCCACCTTGTATTGTACAGAATGTAATATAAGATATGGACTGAGTCCAACCCACCTTGTAATGTGCAGATTGTGATATAAGATATGTACTGAGTCCACCCCACTGTGTATTGTCCAGAATGTAAAATAAGATATGGACTGAGTCCACCCCACTGTGTATTGTACAGAATGTAATATAAGATATTTACTGAGTCCAACCCACCTTGTATTGTGCAGAATGTAATATAAGATATGGACTGAGTCCACCCCACTGTGCAATGTGCAGAATGTAATATCAGATATGGACTGTGTCCAACCCACCTTGTAATGTGCAGAATGTAATATAAGATATGGGCTGAGTCCAACCCACCTTGTAATGTACAGAATGTAACATAAGATATGAACTGAGTCCAGCCCACTGTGTATTGTACAGAATGTAATATAAGATATGGACTGAGTCCACTCCACCGTGTAATGTACAGAATGTAATATAAGATATGGACTGAGTCCAACCAACCGTGTGATGTGCAGAATGCAATATAAGATATTTACTGAGTCCAACCCACCTTGTAATGTGCAGAATGTAATATAAGATATGTACTGAGTCCACCCCACTGTGTATTGTCCAGAATGTAACGTAAGATATGGACTGAGTCCAACCCACTGTGTATTGTACAGAATGTAATATAAGATATGTACTGAGTCCAACCCACTGTGTCATGTACTGAATGTAATATAAGGTATGGACTGAGTCCAACCCACTGTGTATTGTACAGAATGTAATATAAGATATGGACTGAGTCCAACCCACTGTGTAATGTACTGAATGTAATATAAGATATGGACTGAGTCCAACCCACCTTGCAATGTGCAGAATGTTATATAAGATTTGAACTGAGTCCAACCCACTGTGTAATGTGCAGAATGTCATATAAGATATGGGCTGAGTCCAACCCACACTGTATTGTACCAACTGTAATATAAGATATGGACTGAGTCCACCCCACTGTGTATTGTACAGAATGTAATATAAGATATGGACTGAGTCCAACCCACTGTGTAATGTACAGAATGTAATATAAGATATGGGCTGAGTCCAACACACTGTGTATTGTACAGAATGTAATATAAGATATGGACTGAGTCCACCCCACTGTGCAATGTGCAGAATGTAATATAAGATATGGACTGAGTCCAACCAACTGTGTAATTTACTGAATGTAATATAAGATATGGACTGAGTCCACCCCACTGTGTATTGTACAGAATGTGATATAAGATATGGACTGAGTCCAGCCCACTGCGCAATGTGCAGAATGTAATATAAGATATGGACTGAGTCCAACACACTGTGTATTGTACAGAATGTAATATAAGATATGGACTGAGTCCACCCCACTGTGCAATGTGCAGAATGTAATATCAGATATGGACTGTGTCCAACCCACCTTGTAATGTGCAGAATGTAATATAAGATATGGGCTGACTCCAACCCACCTTGTAATGTACAGAATGTAACATAAGATATGAACTGAGTCCAGCCCACTGTGTATTGTACAGAATGTAATATAAGATATGGACTGAGTCCAACCCATCGTGTATTGTACAGAATGTAATATAAGATATGGACTGAATCCAACCGACTGTGTAATGTACAGAATGTAATATAAGATATGAACTGAGTCCAACCCACTGTGTAATGTACAGAATGTAATATAAGGTATGGACTGAGTCCAACCCACTGTGTATTGTACAGAATGTAATATAAGATATGGACTGAGTCCAACCCACTGTGTAATGTACTGAATGTAATATAAGATATGGACTGAGTCCAACCCACTGTGCAATGTGCAGAATGTAATATAAGATATGGACTGAGTCCAACCCACTGTGTAATGTGCAGAATGTCATATAAGATATGGGCTGAGTCCAACCCACTGTGTATTGTACCAACTGTAATATAAGATATGGACTGAGTCCACCCCACTGTGCATTGTACAGAATGTAATATAAGATATGGACTGAGTCCAACCCACTGTGTAATGTGCAGAATGTAATATAAGATATGGGCTGAGTCCAACACACTGTGTGTTGTACAGAATGTAATATAAGATATGGAATGAGTCCACCCCACTGTGCAATGTGCAGAATGTAATATAAGATATGGACTGAGTCCAACCCACTGTGTAATTTACTGAATGTAATATAAGATATGGACTGAGTCCACCCCACTGTGTAATGTACAGAATGTGATATAAGATATGGGCTGAGTCCACCCCACTGTGCAATGTGCAGAATGTAATATAAGATATGGACTGAGTCCAACACACTGTGTATTGTACAGAATGTAATATAAGATATGGACTGAGTCCACCCCACTGTGCAATGTGCGGAATGTAATATCAGATATGGACTGTGTCCAACCCACCTTGTAATGTGCAGAATGTAATATAAGATATGGGCTGACTCCAACCCACCTTGTAATGTACAGAATGTAACATAAGATATGAACTGAGTCCAGCCCACTGTGTATTGTACAGAATGTAATATAAGATATGGACTGAGTCCAACCCATCGTGTATTGTACAGAATTTAATATAAGATATGGACTGAGTCCACTCCACCTTGTAATGTACAGAATGTGATATAAGATATGTACTGAGTCCAACCCAGTGTGTAATGTACAGAATGTAATATAAGATATGGACTGAGTCCATCCCACTGTGTGATGTGCAGAATGTGATATAAGATATGGTCTGAGTCCAACCCACTGTGTATTGTACATAATTTAACACAAGATATGGACTGAGTCCAACCCACCTTGTAACATGCAGAATGTAATATAAGATATGGACTGAGTCCAACCCACTGTGTATTGTACAGAATGTAATATAAGATATGGGCTGAGTCCAACCCACTGTGTATTGTGCAGAATGTGATATAAGATATGGTCTGAGTCCAATCCACTGTGTATTGTACGGAATGTAATATAAGATATGGACTGAGTCCAACCCACTGTGTATTGTACAGAATGTAATATAAGATATCGACTGAGTCCAACCCACTGGGTAATGTGCGGAATGTAATATAAGATATGGAGTGAGTCCACCCCACTGTGTATTGTACAGAATGTAATATAAGATATGGACTGAGTCCAACCAACCTTGTGATGTGCAGAATGCAATATAAGATATTTACTGAGTCCAACCCACCTTGTATTGTACAGAATGTAATATAAGATATGGACTGAGTCCACTCCACTGTGTATTGAAAAGAATGTAATATAAGATATGGACTGAGTCCACCCCACTGTGTATTGAAAAGAATGTAATATAAGGTATGGACTGAGTCCAACCCACTGTGTATTGTACAGAATGTAATTTCAGATCTGGACTGAGTCCAAACCACCTTGTAATGTGCAGAATGTAATTTCAGATCTGGACTGAGTCCAACCCACCTTGTAATGTGCAGAATGTAATATAAGATATGGACTGAGTCCAACCCACTGCGTAATGTGCGGAATGTAATATAATATATGGACTGAGTCCAACCAACCGTGTGATGTGCAGAATGCAATATAAGATATTTACTGAGTCCAACCCACCTTGTATTGTACAGAATGTAACATAAGATATGGACTGAGTCCAACCCACTGTGTAATGTGCAGAATGTAATATAAGATATGGACTGAGTCCAACCCACTGTGTATTGTACAGAATGTAATTTTAGATATGTACTGAGTCCAACCCACTGTGTCATGTACTGAATGTAATATAAGGTATGGACTGAGTCCAACCCACTGTGTATTGTACAGAATGTAATATAAGATATGGACTGAGTCCAACCCACTGTGTAATGTACTGAATGTAATATAAGATATGGACTGAGTCCAACCCACTGTGCAATGTGCAGAATGTAATATAAGATATGGACTGAGTCCAACCCACTGTGTAATGTGCAGAATGTCATATAAGATATGGGCTGAGTCCAACCCACTGTGTATTGTACCAACTGTAATATAAGATATGGACTGAGTCCACCCCACTGTGTATTGTACAGAATGTAATATAAGATCTGGACTGAGTCCAACCCACTGTGTAATGTACAGAATGTAATATAAGATATGGGCTGAGTCCAACACACTGTGTATTGTACAGAATGTAATATAAGATATGGACTGAGTCCACCCCACTGTGCAATGTGCAGAATATAATATCAGATATGGACTGTGTCCAACCCACCTTGTAATGTGCAGAATGTAATATAAGATATGGGCTGACTCCAACCCACCTTGTAATGTGCAGAATGTAATATAAGATATGGACTGAGTCCAACCCACTGTGTATTGTACAGAATGTAATATAAGATATGGGCTGAGTCCAACCCACTGTGTATTGTACAGAATGTGATATAAGATATGGTCTGAGTCCAATCCACTGTGTATTGTACGGAATGTAATATAAGATATGGACTGAGTCCAACCCACTGTGTATTGTACAGAATGTAATATAAGATATGGACTGAGTCCAACCCACTGTGTATTGTACAGAATGTCATGTAAGATATGGACTGAGTCCAACCAACCTTGTGATGTGCAGAATGCAATATAAGATATTTGCTGAGTCCAACCCACCTTGTATTGTACAGAATGTAATATAAGATATTGACTGAGTCCAACCCACCTTGTAATGTGCAGAATGTGATATAAGATATGGACTGAGTCCACCCCAATGTGTATTGAACAGAATGTAATATAAGATATGGGCTGAGTCCAACCCACTGTGTATTGTACAGAATGTAATATGATATATGGACTGAGTCCAACCCACCTTGTAATATACAGAATGTAATATAAGATATGGACTGAGTCCAACCCAATGTGTATTGTGCAGAATGTAATATAACATATGGGCTGAGTCCAACCCACTGTGTATTGTACAGAATGTAATATGATATATGGACTGAGTCCAACCCACCTTGTAATATACAGAATGTAATATAAGATATGGACTGAGTCCAACCAACCGTGTATTGTGCAGAATGTAATATAAGATATGGACTTAGTCCAACCCACTGTGTAATGTGCAGAATGTAATATAAGATATGGACTGAGTCCAACCCACTGTGTAATGTACAGAATGTAATAGAAGATATGGACTGAGTCCACCCCACTGTGTGATGTGCAGAATGTGATATAAGATATGGTCTGAGTCCAACCCACTGTGCATTGTACATAATTTAACACAAGATATGGACTGAGTCCAACCCACCTTGTCATGTGCAGAATGTAATATAAGATATGGACTGAGTCTAACCCACTGTGTATTGTACAGAATGTAATATAAGATATGGGCTGAGTCCAACCCACTGTGTATTGTACAGAATGTAATATAAGATATGGTCTGAGTCCAATCCACTGTGTATTGTACGGAATGTAATATAAGATGTGGACTGAGTCCAATCCACTGTGTATTGTACAGAATGTAATATAAGATATGGACTGAGTCCAACCCACTGTGTATTGTACAGAATGTAATGTAAGATATGGACTGAGTCCAACCCACTGCGTAATGTGCGGAATGTAATATAAGATATGGACTGAGTCCACCCCACTGTGTATTGTACAGAATGTAATATAAGATATGGACTGAGTCCAACCAACCGTGTGATGTGCAGAATGCAATATAAGATATTTACTGAGTCCAACCCACCTTGTATTGTACAGAATGTAATATAAGATATGGACTGAGTCCAACCCACCTTGTAATGTGCAGATTGTGATATAAGATATGTACTGAGTCCACCCCACTGTGTATTGTCCAGAATGTAAAATAAGATATGGACTGAGTCCACCCCACTGTGTATTGTACAGAATGTAATATAAGATATTTACTGAGTCCAACCCACCTTGTATTGTACAGAATGTAATATAAGATATGGACTGAGTCCACCCCACTGTGCAATGTGCAGAATGTAATATCAGATATGGACTGTGTCCAACCCACCTTGTAATGTGCAGAATGTAATATAAGATATGGGCTGAGTCCAACCCACCTTGTAATGTACAGAATGTAACATAAGATATGAACTGAGTCCAGCCCACTGTGTATTGTACAGAATGTAATATAAGATATGGACTGAGTCCACTCCACCGTGTAATGTACAGAATGTAATATAAGATATGGACTGAGTCCAACCAACCGTGTGATGTGCAGAATGCAATATAAGATATTTACTGAGTCCAACCCACCTTGTAATGTGCAGAATGTAATATAAGATATGTACTGAGTCCACCCCACTGTGTATTGTCCAGAATGTAATATAAGATATGGACTGAATCCAACCCACTGTGCAATGTGCAGAATGTAATATAAGATATGTACTGAGTCCAACCCACTGTGCAATGTGCAGAATGTAATATAAGATATGGACTGAGTCCAACCCACTGTGCAATGTGCAGAATGTAATATGAGATATGGACTGAGTCCAACCCACTGTGTAATGTGCAGAATGTCATATAAGATATGGGCTGAGTCCAACCCACTGTGTATTGTACCAACTGTAATATAAGATATGGACTGAGTCCACCCCACTGTGTATTGTACAGAATGTAATATAAGATATGGACTGAGTCCAACCCACTGTGTAATGTACAGAATGTAATATTAGATATGGGCTGAGTCCAACACACTGTGTATTGTACAGAATGTAATATAAGATATGGACTGAGTCCACCCCACTGTGCAATGTGCAGAATGTAATATAAGATATGGACTGAGTCCAACCCACTGTGTAATTTACTGAATGTAATATAAGATATGGACTGAGTCCACCCCACTGTGTGATGTGCAGAATGTGATATAAGATATGGTCTGAGTCCAACCCACTGTGTAATATACAGAATGTAATATAAGATATGGACTGAGTCCAACCAACCGTGTATTGTGCAGAATGTAATCTAAGATATGGACTGAGTCCAACCCACTGTGTAATGTGCAGAATGTAATATAAGATATGTACTGAGTCCACCCCACTGTGTATTGTCCAGAATGTAATCTAAGATATGGACTGAGTCCAACCCACTGTGTATTGTACATAATTTAACACAAGATATGGACAGAGTCCAACCCACCTTGTAATGTGCAGAATGCAATATAAGATATTTACTGAGTCCAACCCACCTTGTAATGTGCAGAATGTAATATAAGATATGTACTGAGTCCACCCCACTGTGTATTGTCCAGAATGTAATATAAGATATGGACTGAGTCCAACCCACTGTGCAATGTGCAGAATGTAATATAAGATATGGACTGAGTCCAACACACTGTGTATTGTACAGAATGTAATATAAGATATGGACTGAGTCCACCCCACTGTGCAATGTGCAGAATGTAATATCAGATATGGACTGTGTCCAACCCACCTTGTAATGTGCAGAATGTAATATAAGATATGGGCTGACTCCAACCCACCTTGTAATGTACAGAATGTAACATAAGATGTGAACTGAGTCCAGCCCACTGTGTATTGTACAGAATGTAATATAAGATATGGACTGAGTCCAACCCATCGTGTATTGTACAGAATGTAATATAAGATATGGACTGAGTCCATTCCACCGTGTAATGTACAGAATGTGATATAAGATATGGACTGAGTCCAACCAACCGTGTGATGTGCAGAATGCAATATAAGATATTTACTGAGTCCAACCCACCTTTTATTGTACAGAATGTGATATAAGATATGGACTGAGTCCAACCCACCTTGTAATGTGCAGAATGTAATATAAGATATGTACTGAGTCCACCCCACTGTGTATTGTCCAGAATGTAATATAAGATATGGACTGAGTCCAACCCACTGTGTATTGTACAGAATGCAATATAAGATATGGACTGAGTCCAACCCACCTTGTAATGTGCAGAATGTAATATAAGATATGGACTGAGTCCAACCCACTGTGAATTGTCCAGAATGTAATATAAGATATGGGCTGAGTCCAACCCACTGTGTATTGTACAGAATGTGATATAAGATATGGTCTGAGTCCAATCCACTGTGTATTGTACGGAATGTAATATAAGATATGGACTGAGTCCAACCCACTGTGTATTGTACAGAATGTAATATAAGATATGGACTGAGTCCAACCCACTGTGTATTGTACAGAATGTCATGTAAGATATGGACTGAGTCCAACCCACTGCGTAATGTGCGGAATGTAATATAAGATATGGACTGAGTCCACCCCACTGTGTATTGTACAGAATGTAATATAAGATATGGACTGAGTCCAACCAACCTTGTGATGTGCAGAATGCAATATAAGATATTTACTGATTCCAACCCACCTTGTATTGTACAGAATGTAATATAAGATATTGACTGAGTCCAACCCACCTTGTAATGTGCAGAATGTGATATAAGATATGTACTGAGTCCACCCCACTGTGTCATGTGCAGAATATAATAAAAGATATGGACTGAGTCCACCCCACTGTGTATTGAACAGAATGTAATATAAGGTATGGACTGAGTCCAACCCAATGTGTATTGTGCAGAATGTAATATAACATATGGGCTGAGTCCAACCCACCTTGTAATGTGCAGAATGTAATATAAGATATGGGCTGAGTCCAACCCACTGCTTAATGTGCGGAATGAAATATAAGATATGGACTGAGTCCACCCTACTGTGTATTGTCCAGAATGTAAAATAAGATATGTACTGAGTCCAACCCACTGTGTATTGTACAGAATGTAATATAAGATATGGACTGAGTCCAACCCACTGTGTAATGTGCAGAATGTCATATAAGATATGGGCTGAGTCCAACCCACTGCGTATTGTACCAACTGTAATATAAGATATGGACTGAGTCCACCCCACTGTGTATTGTACAGAATGTAATATAAGATATGGACTGAGTCCAACCCACTGTGTAATGTACAGAATGTAATATTAGATATGGGCTGAGTCCAACACACTGTGTATTGTACAGAATGTAATATAAGATATGGACTGAGTCCACCCCACTGTGCAATGTGCAGAATGTAATATAAGATATGGACTGAGTCCAACCCACTGTGCAATGTGCAGAATGTAATATAAGATATGGACTGAGTCCAACCCACTGTGTCATGTGCAGAATGTCATATAAGATATGGGCTGAGTCCAACCCACTGTGTATTGTACCAACTGTAATATAAGATATGGACTGAGTCCACCCCACTGTGCAATGTGCAGAATGTAATATAAGATATGTACTGAGTCCACCCCACTGTGTATTGTCCAGAATGTAATATAAGATATGGACCGAATCCAACCCACTGTGTAATGTGCAGAATGTAATATAAGATATGTACTGAGTCCACCCCACTGTGTCATGTGCAGAATGTAATAAAAGATATGGACTGAGTCCACCCCACTGTGTATTGAACAGAATGTAATATAAAGTATGGACTGAGTCCAACCCAATGTGTATTGTGCAGAATGTAATATAACATATGGGCTAAGTCCAACCCACTGTGTATTGTACAGAATGTAATATAAGATATGGACTGAGTCCAACCCACCTTGTAATGTGCAGAATGTAATATAAGATATGGGCTGAGTCCAACCCACTGCTTAATGTGCGGAATGAAATATAAGATATGGACTGAGTCCACCCCACTGTGTATTGTCCAGAATGTAAAATAAGATATGGACTGAGTCCAACCCACTGTGTATTGTACAGAATGTAATATAAGATATGGACTGAGTCCAACCCACTGTGTGATGTGCAGAATGTAATATAAGATATGGGCTGAGTCCAACCCACTGTGTATTGCACAGAATGCAATGTAAGATATGGACTGGGTCCACCCCATTGTGTATTGTACAGAATGTAATATAAGATATGGACTGAGTCCAACCCACTGTGTATTGTACAGAATGTAATATAAGATATGTACTGGGTCCACCCAACCTTGTAATGTGCAGAATGTAATATAAGATATGGAGTGAGTCCAACCCATCTTGTATTGTACAGACTGTAATATAAGTTATGGACTGAGTCCAACCGACTGTGTAATGTGCAGAATGTAATATAAGATATGGACTGAGTCCACCCCACTGTGCATTGTACAGAATATGACATAAGATATGGACTGAGTCCACCCCACTGTGTATTGTACAGAATGCAATATAAGATATGGACTGAGTCCAACCCACTGTGCATTGTACAGAATGTAATATAAGATATGGACTGAGTCCACCCCACTGTGTATTGTACAGAATGTAATATAAGATATGGACTGAGTCCACCCCACTGTGTGATGTGCACAATGTAATATCAGATATGGACTGAGTCCAACCCACTGTGTGATGTGCAGAATGTAATATAAGATATGGACTGAGTCCAACCCACCGTGTATTGTACAGAATGTAATATAAGATATGGACTGAGTCCAACCCACCTTGTAATGTACAGAATGTTATTTAAGATATGTGCTGAGTCCACCCCACTGTGTATTGTCCAAAATGTAATATAAGATATGTAATGAGAACACCAGATATTGAATGAGTAGCCAACCGAGTGTCCCCAGTGATCCCGCAGTCAACCCAGAATGATGCCAGGGTGCAGCCAGGGTTCCCAGCTTGCACCCAGTCATGCCAGAGTGATGCCAGAGTGGCGGTCTTGATGTTCAGACCACCACCACAACAATAAGAACTACCACAACAATGTCCCAGTGACCCCCCCCCCAGTGTCCCCTGAATGTCCCAGTGACCACCCCAAGTGTCCCCTGAATGTCCCAGTGACCCCCCCAGTGTCCCCTGAATATCCCAGTGACCCCCCCAGTGTCCCCTGAATGTCCCAGTGACCACCCCAAGTGTCCCCTGAATGTCCCAGTGACCCCCCCAGTGTCCCCTGAATATCCCAGTGATTCCAGTGTGCACCCAGTGACCCCAGAGTAACCCAGACATTACTCACGTGCTCCCCATCGGGTCCAGGCTGTGGTGAAGGTCTCAGTCAGTCCGTCCCCAGCGGAGAGAACGATGCTTGGCCCAGGATTTCTCCCACTCCTCCTCCTCCTCACAAAATGTCTCTTTCTGGATCATCTCCTTGCAGCATTTCATCAAAAAGATTCCTGAGGGGAGAGAGAGGGAATTGATTAAAATACAAAAGCAAGGGATTAAAAAGGCACAGCAAGAGGCCAGAACTCCCTCCCTCCCACTCCCTCTCTCACTCTCTCTTTTTCTCCCCCCTCTCTCTCTCTCCCACTCCCTCTCTCACTCTCTCTCACTCTCCCTCCCTCCCACTCTCCCTCTCTCTCTCCCTCCCTCTCTCTCTCTCTCCCTCTCCCTCTCTCTACCCCTCTCCCTCTCCCTCTCTCACACTCCCCCAGTTGCACAGAATCTCTCCCTAATCCAAGTCTGCAGCTTGTTTCTCCCCTGCCTTTCCTCTGAATGCCTCTAACCGGTGCCGCACTGCCTGTCTGAGCTGCTCAGTGTTTGCTGCAGGGTCCAACCCTCCCCCTGGGTGTGTTTTCTCTTCTGTCCCTGGGCCTCGCCCACACCTGCTCTGGACATTGTTGCAACTTTAATTCTGGCAGTTGCTGTCAGCGAAAGGTCAACAGCTTTTCCCTCAACTGTTTTCTCCTGTTTGAATGAGAAGCTCGCCCCTCCCTGTTCAATCTCGACCTCTACCTCACCTTGTATTGTCCAGAATGTAATATAAGATATGGGCTGAGTCCACCTCACCTTGTAATGTGCAGAATGTAATATAAGATATTTACTGGGTCCACCCAACCTTGTAATGTGCAGAATGTAATATAAGATATGGAGTGAGTACAACCCATCTTGTATTGTACAGACTGTAATATAAGATATGGACTGAGTCCACCTCACCTTGTAATATACAGAATGTAATATAAGATATTTACTGGGTCCACCCAACCTTGTAATGTGCAGAATGTAATATAAGATATGGAGTGAGTCCAACCCATCTTGTATTGTACAGACTGTAATTTCAGATATGGACTGAGTCCAACCCACTGTGTATTGTACAGAATGTAACATGAGATATGGACTGAGTCCACCTCACCTTGTAATATACAGAATGTAATGTAAGATATTTGCTGGGTCCACCCAACCTTCTAATGTGCAGAATGAAATATAAGATATGGACTGAGTCCAACCCATCTTGTATTGTCCAGAATGTAATATAAGATATGGACTGAGTACAACACACTGTATATTGTACAGACTGTAATATAAGTTATGGACTGAGTCCACCCCACTGTGTATTGTACATAATGTAACATAAAATATGGACTGAGTCCAACCCACTGTGCAATGTGCAGAATGTAATATGAGATATGGACTGAGTCCAACCCACCTTGTAATGTGCAGAATGTAATATAAGATATGGACTGAGTCCAACCCACCTTGTAATGAGCAGAATGTAATATAAGATATGGACTGAGTCCACCCCACTGTGTATTGTACAGAATGTAATATAAGATATGGACTGAGTCCACTCCACTGTGTATTGAAAAGAATGTAATATAAGATATGGACTGAGTCCACCCCACTGTGTATTGAAAAGAATGAAATATAAGGTATGGACTGAGTGCAACCCACTGTGTATTGTACAGAATGGAATTTCAGATCTGGACTGAGTCCAAACCACCTTGTAATGTGCAGAATGTAATTTCAGATCTGGACTGAGTCCAACCCACCTTGTAATGTGCAGAATGTAATATAAGATATGGACTGAGTCCAACCCACTGCGTAATGTGCGGAATGTAATATAATATATGGACTGAGTCCAACCAACCGTGTGATGTGCAGAATGCAATATAAGATATTTACTGAGTCCAACCCACCTTGTATTGTACAGAATGTAATATAAGATATGGACTGAGTCCAACCCACCTTGTAATGTGCAGAATGTAATATAAGATATGGTCTGAGTCCAATCCAATGTGTATTGTACGGAATGCAATATAAGATATGGACTGAGTCCAACCCACTGTGTATTGTACAGAATGCAATATAAGATATGGACTGTGTCCAACCCACTGTGTAATGTGCAGAATGTAATATAAGATATGTACTGAGTCCAACCCACTGTGTAATGTACTGAATGTAATATAAGATATGGACTGAGTCCAACCCACTGTGCAATGTGCAGAATGTAATATAAGATATGTACTGAGTCCAACCCACTGTGTAATGTACAGAATGTAATATAAGATATGGACTGAGTCCAACCAACCTTGTGATGTGCAGAATGCAATATAAGATATTTACTGAGTCCAACCCACCTTGTATTGTACAGAATGTAATATAAGATATTGACTGAGTCCAACCCACCTTGTAATGTGCAGAATGTGATTTTAGATATGTACTGAGTCCACCCCACTGTGTCATGTGCAGAATGTAATAAAAGATATGGACTGAGTCCAACCCACTGTGTGATGTGCAGAATGGAATATAAGATATGGGCTGAGTCCAACCCACTGTGTAATGCACAGAATGCAATGTAAGATATGGACTGGGTCCACCCCACTGTGTATTGTACAGAATGTAATATAAGATATGGACTGAGTCCAACCCACTGTGTATTGTACAGAATGTAATATAAGATATGTACTGGGTCCACCCAACCTTGTAATGTGCAGAATGTAATATAAGATATGGAGTGAGTCCAACCCATCTTGTATTGTACAGACTGTAATATAAGTTATGGACTGAGTCCAACCCACTGTGTAATGTGCAGAATGTAATATAAGATATGGACTGAGTCCACCCCACTGTGCATTGTACAGAATATGACATAAGATATGGACTGAGTCCACCCCACTGTGTATTGTACAGAATGCAATATAAGATATGGACTGAGTCCAACCCACTGTGCATTGTACAGAATGTAATATAAGATATGGACTGAGTCCACCCCACTGTGTATTGTACAGAATGTAATATAAGATATGGACTGAGTCCACCCCACTGTGTGATGTGCACAATGTAATATCAGATATGGGCTGAGTCCAACCCACTGTGTATTGTACACAATGTAATATAAGATATGGGCTGAGTCCAACCCACTGTGCAATGTGCAGAATGCAATATAAGATATGGACTGAGTGCAACCCACTGTGTATTGTACAGAATGTAATATAAGATATGGACTGAGTCCAACCCACTGTGTATTGTACAGAATGTAATATAAGATGTGCACTGAGTCCAACCCACCTTGTATTGTACAGAATGTAATATAATATATGGACTGAGTCCAACCCACCTTGTAATGTGCAGAATGTAATTTAAGTTATGTACTGAGTCCACCCCACTGTGTATTGTCCAGAATGTAATATAAGATATGTAATGAGAACACCAGATATTTAATGAGTAGCCAACAGAGTGTCCCCAGTGATCCCGCAGTCAACCCAGAATGATGCCAGGGTGCAGCCAGGGTTCCCAGCTTGCACCCAGTCATGCCAGTGATGCCAGAGTGGCGGTCTTGATGTTCAGACCACCACCACAACAATAAGAACTACCACAACAATGTCCCAGTGACCACCACAAGTGTCCCCTGAATGTCCCAGTGACCACCCCAAGTGTCCCCTGAATGTCCCAGTGACCCCCCCGCAGTGTCCCCTGAATATCCCAGTGATTCCAGTGTGCACCCAGTGACCCCAGAGTAACCCAGACATTACTCACGTGCTCCCCATCGGGTCCAGGCTGTGGTGAAGGTCTCAGTCAGTCAGTCCCCAGCGGAGAGAACGATGCTTGGCCCAGGATTTCTCCCACTCCTCCTCCTCCTCACAAAATGTCTCTTTCTGGATCATCTCTTTGCAGCATTTCATCAAAAAGATTCCTGAGGGGAGAGAGAGGGAATTGATTAAAATACAAAAGCAAGGGATTAAAAAGGCACAGCAAGAGGCCAGAACTCCCTCCCTCCTACTCCCTCTCTCTTTTTCTCCCCCCTCTCTCTCTCTCCCACTCCCTCTCTCCCTCCCTCTCCCTCCCTCCCACTCTCACTCTCTCCCTCTCTCTCTCCCTCCCTCTCATTCTCTCTCTCTCTCCCTCCCTTTCCCTCTCATTCTCTCTCTCTCTCCCTCTCTCTCTCCCTCTCCCTCTCCCTCTCTCACACTCCCCCAGTTGCACAGAATCTCTCCCTAATCCAAGTCTGCAGCTTGTTTCTCCCCTGCCTTTCCTCTGAATGCCTCTAACCGGTGCCGCACTGCCTGTCTGAGCTGCTCAGTGTTTGCTGCAGGGTCCAACCCTCCCCCTGGGTGTGTTTTCTCTTCTGTCCCTGGGCCTCGCCCACACCTGCTCTGGACATTGTTGCAACTTTAATTCTGTCAGTTGCTGTCAGCGAAAGGTCAACAGCTTTTCCCTCAACTGTTTTCTCCTGTTTGAATTAGAAACTCGCCCCTCCCTGTTCAATCTCGACCTCTACCTCACCTTGTATTGTCCAGAATGTAATATAAGATCTGGACTGAGTCCACCTCACCTTGTAATATACAGAATGTAATATAAGATATTTACTGGGTCCACCCAACCTTGTAATGTGCAGAATGTAATATAAAATGCACGGTGTTCTCACTGTTTAAAATGCACGGTGATCTCACTGTTTAAAATACAAGGTGCTCACACAGTTTAAAATACAAGGTGCACTCACTGTTTAAAATACAAGGTGCTCTCTCCCCCTATCCCTCCTCTCTCTCTCCCTCCCTCTCCCTCTCATTCTCTCTCTCTCTCCCTCTCTCTACCCCTCTCCCTCTCCCTCTCTCACACTCCCCCAGTTGCACAGAATCTCTCCCTCATCCAAGTCTGCAGCTTGTTTCTCCCCTGCCTTTCCTCTGAATGCCTCTAACCGGTGCCGCACTGCCTGTCTGAGCTGCTCAGTGTTTGCTGCAGGGTCCAACCCTCCCCCTGGGTGTGTTTTCTCTTCTGTCCCTGGGCCTCGCCCACACCTGCTCTGGACATTGTTGCAACTTTAATTCTGTCAGTTGCTGTCAGCGAAAGGTCAACAGCTTTTCCCTCAACTGTTTTCTCCTGTTTGAATTAGAAACTCGCCCCTCCCTGTTCAATCTCGACCTCTACCTCACCTTGTATTGTCCAGAATGTAATATAAGATCTGGACTGAGTCCACCTCACCTTGTAATATACAGAATGTAATATAAGATATTTACTGGGTCCACCCAACCTTGTAATGTGCAGAATGTAATATAAAATGCACGGTGTTCTCACTGTTTAAAATGCACGGTGATCTCACTGTTTAAAATACAAGGTGCTCACACAGTTTAAAATACAAGGTGCACTCACTGTTTAAAATACAAGGTGCTCTCTCCCCCTATCCCTCCTCTCTCTCTCCCTCCCTCTCCCTCTCATTCTCTCTCTCTCTCCCTCTCTCTACCCCTCTCCCTCTCCCTCTCTCACACTCCCCCAGTTGCACAGAATCTCTCCCTCATCCAAGTCTGCAGCTTGTTTCTCCCCTGCCTTTCCTCTGAATGCCTCCAACCGGTTCCGCACTGCCTGTCTGAGCTGCTCAGTGTTTGCTGCAGGGTCCAACCCTCCCCCTGGGTGTGTTTTCTCTTCTCTCCCTGGGCCTCGCCCACACCTGCTCTGGACATTGTTGCAACTTTACAATGCACGGTGCTCTCACATTTTAAAATACAAGGTGCTCTCACTGTTTAAAATACAAGGTGCTCTCACATTTTAAAATACAAGGTGCTCTCACTGTTTAAAATGCACGGTGCACTCACAGTTTAAAATACAAGGTGCTCTCACTGTTCAAAATACAAGGTGCTCTCACTGTTTAAAATGCACGGTGCACTTACTGAAAAAAATGCACGTTGCTCTCACTGTTTATAATGCACGGTGCTCTCAGTTTAAAATACAAGGTGCTCTCACTGTTTAAAATGCACGGTGCTCTCACTGATCAAAATACAAGGTGCAATTGCTGTTTAAAATACAAGGTGCTCTCATTGTTTAAAATGCACGGCGCTCTCACTGTTTATAATGCACGGTGCTCTCACAGTTTAAAATACAAGGCGCACTCACAGTTTAAAATATAAGGTGCACTCACAGTTTAAAATACAAGGTGCACTCACAGTTTCAAATGCACGGTGCTCTCACTGTTTAAAATGCACGGTGCATTAATGTTTATAATGAACGGTGCTCTCCCAGTTTAAAATACAAGGTGCTCTCACTGTTTAAAATGCATGGTGCATTCATGTTTATAATGAACGGTGCTCTCACTGTTTAAAATACAAGGTGCTCTCACTGTTTAAAATACAAGGTGCTCTCACTGTTTAAAATACAAGGTGCACTCACAGTTTAAAATACAAGGTGCTCTCACAGTTTAAAATGCACGGTGCTCTCACAGTTTAAAATACAAGGTGCTCTCACTGTTTAAAATGCACGGTGCATTCATGTTTATAATGAACGGTGCTCTCACTGTTTAAAATACAAGGTGCTCTCACAGTTTAAAATACAAGGTGCTCTCACTGTTTAAAATACAAGGTGCTCTCACTGTTTAAAATGAACGGTGCACTCACAGTTTAAAATACAAGGTGCTCTCACTGTTTAAAATGCACGGTGCACTTACTGATAAAAATGCACGTTGCTCTCACTGTTTAAAATGCACGGTGCTCTCACAGTTTAAAATGCACGGTGCTCTCACAGTTTAAAATACAAGGTGCTCTCACTGTTTAAAATGCACGGTGCATTAATGTTTATAATGAACGGTGCTCTCACTGTTTAAAATACAAGGTGCTCTCACAGTTTAAAATACAAGGTGCACTTACTGATAAAAATGCACGGTGCTCTCACTGTTTAAAATACAAGGTGCTCTCACAGTTTAAAATGCACGTTGCTCTCACTGTTTAAAATGCACGGTGCTCTCACTGTTTAAAATGTACGGTGCTCTCACTGTTTAAAATGCACGGTGCTCTCATTGTTTAAAATGCACGGTGCTCTCATTGTTTAAAATGAACGGTGCTCTCACTTTTAAAATACAAGGTGCTCTCACTGTTTAAAATACAAGGTGCTCTCACAGTTTGAAATACAAGGTGCTCTCACTGTTTAAAATGAACGGTGCACTCACAGTTTAAAATACAAGGTACTCTCACAGTTTAAAATACAAGGTGCTCTCACTGTTTAAAATGAACGGTGCACTCACAGTTTAAAATACAAGGTGCTCTCACTGTTTAAAATACAAGGTGCTCTCATTGTTTAAAATGCACGGTGCACTTACTGATAAAAATGCACGTTGCTCTCACTGTTTAAAATGCACGGAGCTCTCACTGTTTAAAATGCACGGTGCTCTCACTGTTTAAAATACAAGGTGCTCTCACTGTTTAAAATACAAGGTGCTCTCACTGTTTAAAATGCACGGTGCTCTCACTGTTTAAAATACAAGGTGCTCTCACTGTTTAAAATGCACGGTGCTCTCACAGTTTAAAATACAAGGTGCTCTCACAGTTTAAAATGCACGGTGCACTTACTGATAAAAATGCACGGTGCTCTCACTGTTTAAAATGCACGGTGCTCTCACAGTTTAAAATACAAGGTGCTCTCACTGTTTTATAATGCACGGTGCACTTACTGATAAAAATGCACGGTGCTCTCACTGTTTAAAATACAAGGTGCTCTCACTGTTTTATAATGCACGGTGCTCTCACTGTTTAAAATACACGGTGCTCTCACTGTTTAAAATACAAGGTGCTCTCATTGTTTAAAATGCACGGTGCTCTCACTGTTTAAAATACAAGGTGCTCTCACTGTTTAAAATGCACGGTGCTCTCACTGTTTAAAATGCACGGTGCTCTCACTGTTTAAAATGCACGGTGCTCTCACTGTTTAAAATGCACGGTGCACTTACTGATAAAAATGCACGTTGCTCTCACTGTTTAAAATGCACGGTGCTCTCACTGTTTAAAATGCACGGTGCTCTCACTGTTTAAAATGCACGGTGCTCTCACTGTTTAAAATACAAGGTGCACTCACTGTTTAAAATACAAGGTGCACTCACTGTTTAAAATACAAGGTGCTCTCTCCCCCTATCCCTCCTCTCTCTCTCCCTCCCTCTCACTCTCTCCCTCACACTCCCCCAGTTGCACAGAATCTCTTCCTAATCCAAGTCTGCAGCTTGTTTCTCCCCTGCCTTTCCTCTGAATGCCTCTAACCGGTGCCGCACTGCCTGTCTGAGCTGCTCAGTGTTTGCTGCAGGGTCCAACCCTCCCCCTGGGTGTGTTTTCTCTTCCCTCCCTGGGCTTCACACACACCTGCTCTGGACATTGTTGCAACTTTATAATGCACGGTGCACTCACTGTTTAAAATACAAGGTGCTCTCACTGTTTAAAATACAAGGTGCTCTCACTGTTTAAAATGCACGGTGCACTCAATGTTTATAATGAACGGTGCTCTCACTGTTTAAAATGCACGGTGCACTGACTGAAAAAAATGCACGTTGCTCTCACTGTTTATAATGCACGGTGCTCTCAGTTTAAAATGCACGGTGCTCTCACTGATCAAAATACAAGGTGCAATTGCTGTTTAAAATACAAGGTGCTCTCATTGTTTAAAATGCACGGTGCTCTCACAGTTTAAAATACAAGGCGCACTCACAGTTTAAAATGCACGGTGCACTCACTGTTTAAAATACAATTGTAAACAATTTTACAACACCAAGTTATAGTCCAGCAATTTTATTTTAAATTCACAAGCTTTCGGAGATTTTCTCCTTCCTCAGGCAAATGTTTAAAATTTTATAATTTTAAAATGTTTAAAATACAAGTTTAATACAAGGTGCACTCACAGTTTAAAATACAAGGTGCTCTCACTGTTTAAAATACACGGTGCATTAATGTTTATAATGAACGGTGCTCTCACTGTTTAAAATGCACGGTGCACTCACAGTTTAAAATACAAGGTGCTCTCACAGTTTAAAATGCACGGTGCTCTCACAGTTTAAAATACAAGGTGCTCTCACTGTTTAAAATGCACGGTGCATTAATGTTTATAATGAACGGTGCTCTCACTGTTTAAAATGCAAGGTGCTCTCACAGTTTAAAATACAAGGTGCTCTCACTGTTTAAAATACAAGGTGCTCTCACTGTTTAAAATGAACGGTGCACTCACAGTTTAAAATACAAGGTGCTCTCACTGTTTAAAATGCACGGTGCACTTACTGATAAAAATGCACGTTGCTCTCACTGTTTAAAATGCACGGTGCTCTCACAGTTTAAAATGCACGGTGCTCTCACACTTTAAAATACAAGGTGCTCTCACAGTTTAAAATACAAGGTGCTCTCACAGTTTAAAATACAAGGTGCTCTCACTGTTCAAAATGCACGGTGCTCTCACAGTTTAAAATGTATGGTGCTCTCATTGTTTAAAATGCACGGTGCTCTCATTGTTTAAAATGCACGGTGCTCTCACTGTTTAAAATGCACGGTGCATTAATGTTTATAATGAACGGTGCTCTCACTGTTTAAAATACAAGGTGCTCTCACTGTTTGAAATACAAGGTGCTCTCACAGTTTGAAATACAAGGTGTTCTCTCTGTTCAAAATGAACGGTGCACTCACAGTTTAAAATACAAGGTGCTCTCACTGTTTAAAATGCACGGTGCACTTACTGATAAAAATGCACGTTGCTCTCACTGTTTAAAATGCACGGTGCTCTCACTGTTTAAAATGCACGGTGCTCTCACTGTTTAAAATGCACGGTGCTCTCACTGTTTAAAATGCACGGTGTTCTCATTGTTTAAAATGCACGGTGATCACACTGTTTAAAATGCACGGTGCTCTCACTGTTTAAAATGTATGGTGCTCTCATTGTTCAAAATGCACGGTGCTCTCACAGTTTAAAATACAAGGTGCTCTCACTGTTTAAAATGCACGGTGCATTAATGTTTATAATGAACGGGTCTCTCACTGTTTAAAATACAAGGTGCTCTCACAGTTTAAAATACAAGGTGCTCTCACTGTTTAAAATGCACGGTGCTCTCACTGTTTAAAATGCACGGTGCACTTACTGATAAAAATGCACGTTGCTCTCATTGTTTAAAATGCACGGTGCTCTCATTGTTTAAAATGCACGGTGCTCTCACTGTTTAAAATGCACGGTGCTCTCACTGTTTAAAATGCACGGTGCTCTCACTGTTTAAAATGCATGGTGCTCTCACAGTTTAAAATGCACGTTGCTCTCACAGTTTAAAATACAAGGTGCACTCACAGTTTAAAATGCACGGTGAACTCACAGTTTGAAATACAATGTGCTCTCACTGTTTAAAATACAAGGTGCTCTCACTGTTTAAAATGCACGGTGCATTTACTGATAAAAATGCACGTTGCTCTCACTGTTTAAAATGCACGGTGCTCTCACTGTTTAAAATACAAGGTGCACTCACAGTTTAAAATACAAGGTGCTCTCACTGTTTAAAATGCACGGTGCATCAATGTTTACAATGAACGGTGCTCTCACTGTTTAAAATACAAGGTGCTCTCACAGTTTAAATTACAAGGTGCTCTCACTGTTTAAAATACAAGGTGCTCTCACTGTTTAAAATGAACGGTGCACTCACAGTTTAAAATACAAGGTGCTCTCACTGTTTAAAATGCACGGTGCACTCACAGTTTAAAATACAAGGTGCTCTCACAGTTTAAAATGCACGGTGCTCTCACAGTTTAAAATACAAGGTGCTCTCACTGTTTAAAATGCACGGTGCATTAATGTTTATAATGAACGGTGCTCTCACTGTTTAAAATACAAGGTGCTCTCACAGTTTAAAATACAAGGTGCTCTCACAGTTTAAAATACAAGGTGCTCTCACAGTTTAAAATACAATGTGCTCTCACTGTTTAAAATGAACGGTGCACTCACAGTTTAAAATACAAGGTGCTCTCACTGTTTAAAATACAAGGTGCTCTCACAGTTTAAAATACAATGTGCTCTCACTGTTTAAAATGAACGGTGCACTCACAGTTTAAAATACAAGGTGCTCTCACTGTTTAAAATGCACGGTGCACTTACTGATAAAAATGCACGTTGCTCTCACTGTTTAAAATGCACGGTGCTCTCATTGTTTAAAATGCACGGTGCATTAATGTTTATAATGAACGGTGCTCTCACTGTTTAAAATACAAGGTGCTCTCACTGTTTGAAATACAAGGTGCTCTCACAGTTTGAAATACAAGGTGCTCTCACTGTTTAAAATGAACGGTGCACTCACAGTTTAAAATACAAGGTGCTCTCACTGTTTAAAATGCACGGTGCACTTACTGATAAAAATGCACGTTGCTCTCACTGTTTAAAATGCACGGTGCTCTCACTGTTTAAAATGCACGGTTCTCTCACTGTTTAAAATGCACGGTGCTCTCACTGTTTAAAATGCACGGTGCTCTCACTGTTTAAAATGTATGGTGCTCTCATTGTTCAAAATGCACGGTGCTCTCACAGTTTAAAATACAAGGTGCTCTCACTGTTTAAAATGCACGGTGCATTAATGTTTATAATGAACGGTGCTCTCACTGTTTAAAATACAAGGTGCTCTCACAGTTTAAAATACAAGGTGCTCTCACTGTTTAAAATGAACGGTGCACTCACCGTTTAAAATACAAGGTGCTCTCACTGTTTATAATGCACGGTGCACTTACTGATAAAAATGCACGTTGCTCTCACTGTTTAAAATGCACGGTGCTCTCACTGTTTAAAATGCACGGTGCTCTCACTGTTTAAAATGTATGGTGCTCTCATTGTTTAAAATGCACGGTGCTCTCATTGTTTAAAATGCACGGTGCTCTCACTGTTTAAAATGCACGGTGCTCTCACTGTTTAAAATGCACGGTGCTCTCACTGTTTAAAATGCACGGTGCTCTCACTGTTTAAAATGCATGGTGCTCTCACAGTTTAAAATGCACGTTGCTCTCACTGTTTAAAATGCACGGTGCACTCAATGTTTATAATGAACGGTGCTCTCACTGTTTAAAATGCACGGTGCTCTCACTGTTTAAAATGCACGGTGCTCTCATTGTTTAAAATGCACGGTGCTCTCCTTGTTTAAAATGCACGGTGCTCTCACAGTTTAAAATAGAAGGTGCTCTCACAGTTTAAAATACAAAGTGCTCTCACTGTTTAAAATGCACGGTGCACTCAATGTTTATAATGAACGGTGCTCTCATTGTTTAAAATGCACGGTGCTCTCATTGTTTAAAATGCACGGTGCTCTCACTGTTAAAAATGCACGGTGCTCTCACAGTTTAAAATGCACGGTGCTCTCCAGTTTAAAATACAAGGTGCACTCACTGTTTAAAATGCACGGTGCTCTCACTGTTTAAAATGCACGGTGCTCTCACTGTTTAAAATGCACGTTGCTCTCACAGTTTAAAATACAAGGTGCACTCACGGTTTAAAATACAAGGTGCTCTCATTGTTTAAAATGCACGGTGCTCTCATTGTTTAAAATGCACGGTGCTCTCACTGTTTAAAATGCACGGTGCTCTCACTGTTTAAAATGCACGGTGCTCTCACTGTTTAAAATGCATGGTGCTCTCACAGTTTAAAATGCACGTTGCTCTCACAGTTTAAAATACAAGGTGCACTCACAGTTTAAAATGCACGGTGCACTCACAGTTTGAAATACAATGTGCTCTCACTGTTTAAAATACAAGGTGCTCTCACTGTTTAAAATGCACGGTGCATTTACTGATAAAAATGCACGTTGCTCTCACTGTTTAAAATGCACGGTGCTCTCACTGTTTAAAATACAAGGTGCACTCACAGTTTAAAATACAAGGTGCTCTCACTGTGTAAAATGCACGGTGCACTCAATGTTTACAATGAACGGTGCTCTCACTGTTTAAAATACAAGGTGCTCTCACAGTTTAAAATACAAGGTGCTCTCACTGTTTAAAATACAAGGTGCTCTCACTGTTTAAAATGAACGGTGCACTCACAGTTTAAAATACAAGGTGCTCTCACTGTTTAAAATGCACGGTGCATTAATGTTTATAATGAACGGTGCTCTCACTGTTTAAAATACAAGGTGCTCTCACAGTTTAAAATACAAGGTGCTCTCACTGTTTAAAATGAACGGTGCACTCACCGTTTAAAATACAAGGTGCTCTCACTGTTTATAATGCACGTGGCACTTACTGATAAAAATGCACGTTGCTCTCACTGTTTAAAATGCACGGTGCACTTACTGATAAAAATGCACGTTGCTCTCACTGTTTAAAATGCACGGTGCTCTCACTGTTTAAAATGCACGGTGCTCTCACTGTTTAAAATGTATGGTGCTCTCATTGTTTAAAATGCACGGTGCTCTCATTGTTTAAAATGCACGGTGCTCTCACTGTTTAAAATGCACGGTGCTCTCACTGTTTAAAATGCACGGTGCTCTCACTGTTTAAAATGCATGGTGCTCTCACAGTTTAAAATGCACGTTGCTCTCACAGTTTAAAATACAAGGTGCACTCACAGTTTAAAATGCACGGTGCACTCACAGTTTGAAATACAAGGTGCTCTCACTGTTTAAAATACAAGGTGCTCTCACTGTTTAAAATGCACGGTGCACTTACTGAAAAAAATGCACGTTGCTCTCACTGTTTAAAATGCACGGTGCTCTCACTGTTTAAAATACAAGGTGCACTCACAGTTTAAAATACAAGGTGCTCTCACTGTTTAAAATGCACGGTGCACTCAATGTTTATAATGAACGGTGCTCTCACTGTTTAAAATGCACGGTGCTCTCACTGTTTAAAATGCACGGTGCTCTCATTGTTTAAAATGCACGGTGCTCTCCTTGTTTAAAATGCACGGTGCTCTCACAGTTTAAAATAGAAGGTGCTCTCACACTTTAAAATACAAAGTGCTCTCACTGTTTAAAATGCACGGTGCACTCAATGTTTATAATGAACGGTGCTCTCATTGTTTAAAATGCACGGTGCTCTCATTGTTTAAAATGCACGGTGCTCTCACTGTTAAAAATGCACGGTGCTCTCACAGTTTAAAATGCACGGTGCTCTCCAGTTTAAAATACAAGGTGCACTCACTGTTTAAAATGCACGGTGCTCTCACTGTTTAAAATGCACGGTGCTCTCACTGTTTAAAATGCACGTTGCTCTCACAGTTTAAAATACAAGGTGCACTCACGGTTTAAAATACAAGGTGCTCTCATTGTTTAAAATGCACGGTGCTCTCATTGTTTAAAATGCACGGTGCTCTCACTGTTTAAAATGCACGGTGCTCTCACTGTTTAAAATGCACGGTGCTCTCACTGTTTAAAATGCATGGTGCTCTCACAGTTTAAAATGCACGTTGCTCTCACAGTTTAAAATACAAGGTGCACTCACAGTTTAAAATGCACGGTGCACTCACAGTTTGAAATACAATGTGCTCTCACTGTTTAAAATACAAGGTGCTCTCACTGTTTAAAATGCACGGTGCATTTACTGATAAAAATGCACGTTGCTCTCACTGTTTAAAATGCACGGTGCTCTCACTGTTTAAAATACAAGGTGCACTCACAGTTTAAAATACAAGGTGCTCTCACTGTGTAAAATGCACGGTGCACTCAATGTTTACAATGAACGGTGCTCTCACTGTTTAAAATACAAGGTGCTCTCACAGTTTAAAATACAAGGTGCTCTCACTGTTTAAAATACAAGGTGCTCTCACTGTTTAAAATGAACGGTGCACTCACAGTTTAAAATACAAGGTGCTCTCACTGTTTAAAATGCACGGTGCACTCACAGTTTAAAATACAAGGTGCTCTCACAGTTTAAAATGCACGGTGCTCTCACAGTTTAAAATACAAGGTGCTCTCACTGTTTAAAATGCACGGTGCATTAATGTTTATAATGAACGGTGCTCTCACTGTTTAAAATACAAGGTGCTCTCACAGTTTAAAATACAAGGTGCTCTCACAGTTTAAAATACAATGTGCTCTCACTGTTTAAAATGAACGGTGCACTCACAGTTTAAAATACAAGGTGCTCTCACTGTTTAAAATGCACGGTGCACTTACTGATAAAAATGCACGTTGCTCTCACTGTTTAAAATGCACGGTGCTCTCATTGTTTAAAATTCACGGTGCTCTCATTGTTTAAAATGCACGGTGCTCTCACTGTTTAAAATGCACGGTGCTCTCATTGTTTAAAATGCACGGTGCATTAATGTTTATAATGAACGGTGCTCTCACTGTTTAAAATACAAGGTGCTCTCACTGTTTGAAATACAAGGTGCTCTCACAGTTTGAAATACAAGGTGCTCTCACTGTTTAAAATGAACGGTGCACTCACAGTTTAAAATACAAGGTGCTCTCACTGTTTAAAATGCACGGTGCACTTACTGATAAAAATGCACGTTGCTCTCACTGTTTAAAATGCACGGTGCTCTCACTGTTTAAAATGCACGGTGCTCTCACTGTTTAAAATAAACGGTTCTCTCACTGTTTAAAATGCACGGTGCTCTCACTGTTTAAAATGCACGGTGCTCTCACTGTTTAAAATGTATGGTGCTCTCATTGTTCAAAATGCACGGTGCTCTCACAGTTTAAAATACAAGGTGCTCTCACTGTTTAAAATGCACGGTGCATTAATGTTTATAATGAACGGTGCTCTCACTGTTTAAAATACAAGGTGCTCTCACAGTTTAAAATACAAGGTGCTCTCACTGTTTAAAATGAATGGTGCACTCACAGTTTAAAATACAAGGTGCTCTCACTGTTTAAAATGCACGGTGCACTTACTGATAAAAATGCACGTTGCTCTCACTGTTTAAAATGCACGGTGCTCTCACTGTTTAAAATACACGGTGCTCTCACTGTTTAAAATGCACGGTGCTCTCATTGTTTAAAATGCACGGTGCTCTCACTGTTTAAAATGCACGGTGCTCTCACTGTTTAAAATGCACGGTGCTCTCACTGTTTAAAATGCATGGTGCTCTCACTGTTTAAAATGCACGGTGCTCTCACTGTTTAAAATGCACGGTGCTCTCACTGTTTAAAATGCACGGTGCTCTCATTGTTCAAAATGCACGGTGCTCTCACAGTTTAAAATACAAGGTGCTCTCACTGTTTAAAATGCACGGTGCATTAATGTTTATAATGAACGGTGCTCTCACTGTTTAAAATACAAGGTGCTCTCACTGTTTAAAATGCACGGTGCTCTCACTGTTTAAAATACAAGGTGCACTCACAGTTTAAAATACAAGGTGCTCTCACTGTGTAAAATACAAGGTGCTCTCACTGTTTAAAATGAACGGTGCACTCACAGTTTAAAATACAAGGTGCTCTCACTGTTTAAAATGCACGGTGCATTAATGTTTATAATGAACGGTGCTCTCACTGTTTAAAATACAAGGTGCTCTCACAGTTTAAAATACAAGGTGCTCTCACTGTTTAAAATGAACGGTGCACTCACCGTTTAAAATACAAGGTGCTCTCACTGTTTATAATGCACGGTGCACTTACTGATAAAAATGCACGTTGCTCTCACTGTTTAAAATGCACGGTGCTCTCACTGTTTAAAATGCACGGTGCTCTCACTGTTTAAAATGTATGGTGCTCTCATTGTTTAAAATGCACGGTGCTCTCATTGTTTAAAATGCACGGTGCTCTCACTGTTTAAAATGCACGGTGCTCTCACTGTTTAAAATGCATGGTGCTCTCACAGTTTAAAATGCACGTTGCTCTCACAGTTTAAAATACAAGGTGCACTCACAGTTTAAAATGCACGGTGCACTCACAGTTTGAAATACAAGGTGCTCTCACTGTTTAAAATACAAGGTGCTCTCACTGTTTAAAATGCACGGTGCACTTACTGAAAAAAATGCACGTTGCTCTCACTGTTTAAAATGCACGGTGCTCTCACTGTTTAAAATACAAGGTGCACTCACAGTTTAAAATACAAGGTGCTCTCACTGTTTAAAATGCACGGTGCACTCAATGTTTATAATGAACGGTGCTCTCACTGTTTAAAATGCACGGTGCTCTCACTGTTTAAAATGCACGGTGCTCTCATTGTTTAAAATGCACGGTGCTCTCCTTGTTTAAAATGCACGGTGCTCTCACAGTTTAAAATAGAAGGTGCTCTCACACTTTAAAATACAAAGTGCTCTCACTGTTTAAAATGCACGGTGCACTCAATGTTTATAATGAACGGTGCTCTCATTGTTTAAAATGCACGGTGCTCTCATTGTTTAAAATGCACGGTGCTCTCACTGTTAAAAATGCACGGTGCTCTCACAGTTTAAAATGCACGGTGCTCTCCAGTTTAAAATACAAGGTGCACTCACTGTTTAAAATGCACGGTGCTCTCACTGTTTAAAATGCACGGTGCTCTCACTGTTTAAAATGCACGTTGCTCTCACAGTTTAAAATACAAGGTGCACTCACGGTTTAAAATACAAGGTGCTCTCATTGTTTAAAATGCACGGTGCTCTCATTGTTTAAAATGCACGGTGCTCTCACTGTTTAAAATGCACGGTGCTCTCACTGTTTAAAATGCACGGTGCTCTCACTGTTTAAAATGCATGGTGCTCTCACAGTTTAAAATGCACGTTGCTCTCACAGTTTAAAATACAAGGTGCACTCACAGTTTAAAATGCACGGTGCACTCACAGTTTGAAATACAATGTGCTCTCACTGTTTAAAATACAAGGTGCTCTCACTGTTTAAAATGCACGGTGCATTTACTGATAAAAATGCACGTTGCTCTCACTGTTTAAAATGCACGGTGCTCTCACTGTTTAAAATACAAGGTGCACTCACAGTTTAAAATACAAGGTGCTCTCACTGTGTAAAATGCACGGTGCACTCAATGTTTACAATGAACGGTGCTCTCACTGTTTAAAATACAAGGTGCTCTCACAGTTTAAAATACAAGGTGCTCTCACTGTTTAAAATACAAGGTGCTCTCACTGTTTAAAATGAACGGTGCACTCACAGTTTAAAATACAAGGTGCTCTCACTGTTTAAAATGCACGGTGCACTCACAGTTTAAAATACAAGGTGCTCTCACAGTTTAAAATGCACGGTGCTCTCACAGTTTAAAATACAAGGTGCTCTCACTGTTTAAAATGCACGGTGCATTAATGTTTATAATGAACGGTGCTCTCACTGTTTAAAATACAAGGTGCTCTCACAGTTTAAAATACAAGGTGCTCTCACAGTTTAAAATACAATGTGCTCTCACTGTTTAAAATGAACGGTGCACTCACAGTTTAAAATACAAGGTGCTCTCACTGTTTAAAATGCACGGTGCACTTACTGATAAAAATGCACGTTGCTCTCACTGTTTAAAATGCACGGTGCTCTCATTGTTTAAAATTCACGGTGCTCTCATTGTTTAAAATGCACGGTGCTCTCACTGTTTAAAATGCACGGTGCTCTCATTGTTTAAAATGCACGGTGCATTAATGTTTATAATGAACGGTGCTCTCACTGTTTAAAATACAAGGTGCTCTCACTGTTTGAAATACAAGGTGCTCTCACAGTTTGAAATACAAGGTGCTCTCACTGTTTAAAATGAACGGTGCACTCACAGTTTAAAATACAAGGTGCTCTCACTGTTTAAAATGCACGGTGCACTTACTGATAAAAATGCACGTTGCTCTCACTGTTTAAAATGCACGGTGCTCTCACTGTTTAAAATAAACGGTTCTCTCACTGTTTAAAATGCACGGTGCTCTCACTGTTTAAAATGCACGGTGCTCTCACTGTTTAAAATGTATGGTGCTCTCATTGTTCAAAATGCACGGTGCTCTCACAGTTTAAAATACAAGGTGCTCTCACAGTTTGAAATACAAGGTGCTCTCACTGTTTAAAATGAACGGTGCACTCACAGTTTAAAATACAAGGTGCTCTCACTGTTTAAAATGCACGGTGCACTTACTGATAAAAATGCACGTTGCTCTCACTGTTTAAAATGCACGGTGCTCTCACTGTTTAAAATAAACGGTTCTCTCACTGTTTAAAATGCACGGTGCTCTCACTGTTTAAAATGCACGGTGCTCTCACTGTTTAAAATGTATGGTGCTCTCATTGTTCAAAATGCACGGTGCTCTCACAGTTTAAAATACAAGGTGCTCTCACTGTTTAAAATGCACGGTGCACTCACAGTTTAAAATGCACGGTGCTCTCACTGTTTAAAATACAAGGTGCTCTCACTGTTTAAAATGAACGGTGCACTCACAGTTTAAAATACAAGGGGCTCGATTTTAGGGTCGGGTTACCTGCGGGTTTCCAGCGGGGGGGCCCCGAAAATCCCGATCTCCGATCACGTGACCGGATTCAGACGAAATCCCGGCCACTTCCGGGTACCGCGCTGACGTGCGGGGCTGCGCGCGCAAGCCCCGCTGGTGGGAATCCCGCAGGCAATTAAAGCCAGCGGGGTTCCACTTGAGAGCACTTAACTTGCTCGTTGTGGTCAGTTAATGAGCTGAAGCAGCTGTCAAAAGAGGAAGTGTGGGATTTTACGGTCAAAGCAGTCAGTTTCCCACACTGGGGGAAACAGGACCCTTCAAACCAGGCGTGTTGCAGCCAGCAGCCTGTGCCAGGTGCCAAGGTGCGCTCCACGGGGGAGCGCCCTCACCCACGCAGGAGGCCACCGCGTCACATAGGGCAACCCCTGCCCTCCACCAACCCCCGCCAAGCCAGAGGACAGACCGACACGAAACCGCAGCCCCAGTCCGAGGACCCACCCACCTACCCTGCACAACCCCTCACACCAACACCTGCCAGATGGGTGGTGCGTTGACATCGTCGGAGGACGAACAGGATGACCAGCCCCAGCAGCCTCACAGTCCACGCCGTCCGCCTCGGAGAGGTGGGGCCCCCCAACACGGTGCTGCGGCACACCCACCTGCACAGCAGGAGGGAGGGCAACCGCAGAGAGAGATGCGTCGCAGGAGGCACTACCCTCCGCACAGGGTGTACAGAGCGAGGCTCAGCTTCATGGACCTCTCCGAGGAGCAGTGCATACGGAGGCTCAGAGTCAATCGCCAGGTAGTCGCCGACATCTGCAGCCTCCTTAACGACGAGCTGCTCCCTGATGGACCAAGCAGCATCTTCTTACCTGTCGCCGTCAAAGTCACCACTGCCCTCAACTTCTTCGCATCCGGTTCCTTCCAGGGTGCCACCGGGGACATCACCGGGGTCTGTCAGTCCTCTGCACACAAGTGCATAAGGCAGGTCACCGATGGGTTGTTCCGCAGGGCCTCCCACTACATCAACTTCGCCATGGACGAGCGCAGCCAGATGGAGAGGGCGGTTGGATTCCATGCCATGGCCGGCTTCCCACGGGTGCAGGGTGTAATCGACTGCACCCACATCGCAATACGGGCACCTCCGCATGAGCCAGGGCTGTTCATCAACAGGAAGGGGTATCACTCCATGAACGCCCAGCTCATCTGTGACCACCGCCAGAGATTCCTACACGTGTGCGCCAGATACCCCGGCAGCTGCCACGATGCCTTCGTCCTCAGGGAGTCCGCCGTCCCGCCCATCCTGCAGGCACCCAACGCCGGCAACGGCTGGCTCCTCGGCGACAAGGGGTATCCCCTCCACACGTGGCTCATGACACCTCTGAGGAACCCCATCACCGAGCCGGAGCGTCGGTACAATGACAGCCACACTGCTACCAGGTCTACAATTGAGCAGACCATAGGGCTTCTCAAGATGCGCTTCAGGTGCCTTGATCGTTCTGGGGGAGCGCTCCAATACACACCATTCAGAGTGGGACGAATCATAGTTGTCTGCTGTGCCCTGCACAACATGGCCCAACAGAGAGGGGTGCCGCTGGAGGAGGCCCCATCCACACCCGCCACCCACATTGAGGAAGGCGAGGGCGAGGAGGAGGAGGAGGAGGAAGAGGAGGAGGAGGAGGCGGAGGCGGAGGAGGAGGAGGAGGACGCGCCCGAGGATGTTGGACGACCCATGCGCCGAGCCGCGACTCACCGGGATGGTCGCCGGGCCAGGGACGCACTCATACGTCAACGGTTCTCCTAGAGTCAGACACTGCGAGGCGCTCACATCTCCTCACCTGCACATGCGAGCGGCCATACCAGCCCCCTCCACTGAAGAGTGCTGCCAGTAATCCTGCACCCACAGCAGTGTGCCCAATGGGTGGCAGCAGGTGTTCGCCGTCATGATGGCCTCCACGGAACGCAACTACTGCACAAGCCGCGGAAGAATGGACGAGAGGTGGCAGGAGTGGTGAGAATAGACTATTTAATATGTGGAATGTGACATCATTTAAGAAACAAAGTACAAAATAATAAACACCCTGGTGTATTCCCTTTGTGATTATAAGGCCTTTGGAATTCTTCTCCGGGAACCCCTACGTGGTGCTACCCCTGTGGCTCCAGCAGAGGTAGTGGCAGGTTGCTCGTCTTCTTGCCTTGACCGGGTAGATGCTTTTGGCGGACGGCCCCTGGGTTTCGGTGCCCGTGAGGGCACCTCCACAGACTGCTCCTCCTGCACCGGGGCAGGGGCAGACTCGGCCACCTGGAGAGGAGGCACCATTGCGGGTGCTGGTTGAGAGGTGGGCGACGGGTGGGACGTGGGGACGCCTTGAGAGGCGTCCCCGCTTCCATGTCCCCGGTCACCATCATCCCTCTCTTGGCCTCGGCCCACATCACCCCTTCCACCCTGCTGGACGGCAGTTTGGATGGCATGTGTGAGGCCTTGCAAGGCCACCCCTAGTGTATCCCTCAGCCTGTTGGTGGCGTCGGAATGTTGCTCACCCTGAATCCGTACAGACGTTGTGAGGGCCTGCAAGGACTCGAAGTGGAGCTGTGCGTGACGCTCGAGGGAGGCCAGCCTGTCCTCCACCGCAGACAGTCCCGCACCTACCTGCGACACTGTGTCGTCGGTACCCTCCTGTGCCTGCGCCACCAATGCCCACATGCAGGAGGTGGACTCCTCCATCGCCTGCGCTATTGTGGACAATGCGCGCGGCATCTCTGCCAGCACCTCAGCAATTAGCTGGTGGCCCTCGACGACTCTCCTTTTCTCTGGTGGCCCCCTGGGTTCAGCATCTGGGTCCGGCTGAGCAGAGCCTGGAGATGAGTGCTCCCTCCGTCGCGGACCCTCCGCGGCTGCCCCTGCCACCAGGGTCTGCTCATGCTCACTCGTGCGCAGTGACTCACCAAGTGCTACCCCAACTAGTTGGCGAGGGGGACCCACCGAGGTGCGTGTCTCTGCGCTGGTGGATGGTTGGCTCTGATGTGACGATGCACCCTCAGAGACCGCCATGTCCTCTGAGGAATCGCCCTCCATGCTCGCTTGATCCAAAGACGCACCTGCAAGAGAACAGAGGGCACTTTGAGGCATGTGGACCAACTTGACAGTGCGCCTGATGGCAGGTGATGATACGGTCACTCGCGATCATGGGTGTTGAGTGTCAGCTTTCCCTTACCGCCCATTTCGGCAGCGACACACTCGCCATCGGCCACCGACAGGCAATGTCGCGTGCGGGCGAGGTCGAGCGCCTCCACCTCTGCGTCGGTGAGCTCCACCACTTGCGGCGGCCCACCTCCGGTGCGTGCCCTTTCGCGGTTGTTCTTGCTCCTCTTCTCCTGTGAAGGCAAAACACAGATGTGTGAGTGGGTGCGTCTTGCATCGTGAGACGCATCGAGCATCGGTGTGGTTGGGTTGAGCGTGGCGCGGAACGGATGGGAGGAAGTGTGGGCCACGTGCCCATCCCATTGCATGGGGATTGGGGTGTGTGGTAGTGTTCGGGTGGGGTCAGGGACGGTGGGTACTTGCGTGCACGGCGAGGATGGTGAATGAGTGGCTGTGAGGATTGCTGATGGTGCGCAGTGGTGGCTGTGCAGGAGGGGTTGTGATCTGCTTGGCGTGATGGTGGGGACGGGATGTGGGAGGGTGCGTTGGTGTACTCACCTTGCCAGACCAAGTCAGGTCATTGAAGCGCTTGCGGCACTGCTCCCAAGTCCTTGGGGTGTTGCCCCTGCTGCTCACCTCCGCCGCCACCTCTGCCCATGCCTTCCTGGTTGCGGTGGCAGGGAACTTGCGCCCATCCTCAGGGAAGAGTGTTTCCCTCCTCCTCCTCACGCCCTCCAGCATCAGCTGCAGTGCCAGATCTGAAAAACGGGGCGCAGCCTTTCCCCTTGGTTGAGCCATTCTCCCAGACCTCTTGCTTGCAGCAGGAGGGGCTTTGGGAGACTGCCCCTTTAACTGGAGCTCCTACATCGCGTCGACGGTACTGCGCATGCGCAGCCGGCCGGCACGCAGCTGGGGAGCGCAGAACCCGGAAGCAGGCCTTAATGGGTCCAATTATCCCGCGATCGCGTGGGGGACGCGAACAATTACCCGTCCGCGTTTTCGACGCTCCCGGAGGACCACCCGCTGGGAACCCGCAGGCCTGCTAAATTCGAGCCCAAGGTGCTCTCACTGTTTAAAATGCACGGTGCACTTACTGATAAAAATGCACGTTGCTCTCACTGTTTAAAATGCACGGTGCTCTCACTGTTTAAAATGCACGGTGCTTTCACTGTTTAAAATGTATGGTGCTCTCATTGTTTAAAATGCACGGTGCTCTCACTGTTTAAAATGCACGGTGCTCTCACTGTTTAAAATGCACGGTGCTCTCACTGTTTAAAATGCACGGTGCTCTCACTGTTTAAAATGCATGGTGCTCTCACAGTTTAAAATGCACGGTGCTCTCACTGTTTAAAATGCACGGTGCTCTCACTGTTTAAAATGCATGGTGCTCTCACAGTTTAAAATGCACGTTGCTCTCACAGTTTAAAATACAAGGTGCACTCACAGTTTAAAATGCACGGTGCACTCACAGTTTGAAATACAAGGTGCTCTCACTGTTTAAAATACAAGGTGCTCTCACTGTTTAAAATGCACGGTGCACTTACTGATAAAAATGCACGTTGCTCTCACTGTTTAAAATGCACGGTGCTCTCACTGTTTAAAATACAAGGTGCACTCACAGTTTAAAATACAAGGTGCTCTCACTGTTTAAAATGCACGGTGCACTCAATGTTTATAATGAACGGTGCTCTCACTGTTTAAAATGCACGGTGCACTCAATGTTTATAATGAACGGTGCTCTCACTGTTTAAAATGCACGGTGCTCTCACTGTTTAAAATGCACGGTGCTCTCATTGTTTAAAATGCACGGTGCTCTCCTTGTTTAAAATGCACGGTGCTCTCACAGTTTAAAATAGAAGGTGCTCTCACAGTTTAAAATACAAGGTGCTCTCACTGTTTAAAATGCACGGTGCACTCAATGTTTATAATGAACGGTGCTCTCATTGTTTAAAATGCACGGTGCTCTCATTGTTTAAAATGCACGGTGCTCTCACAGTTTAAAATGCACGGTGCTCTCCAGTTTAAAATACAAGGTGCACTCACTGTTTAAAATGCACGGTGCTCTCACTGTTTAAAATGCACGGTGCTCTCATTGTTTAAAATGCACGGTGCATTAATGTTTATAATGAACGGTGCTCTCACTGTTTAAAATACAAGGTGCTCTCACTGTTTGAAATACAAGGTGCTCTCACAGTTTGAAATACAAGGTGCTCTCACTGTTTAAAATGAACGGTGCACTCACAGTTTAAAATACAAGGTGCTCTCACTGTTTAAAATGCACGGTGCACTTACTGATAAAAATGCACGTTGCTCTCACTGTTTAAAATGCACGGTGCTCTCATTGTTTAAAATTCACGGTGCTCTCATTGTTTAAAATGCACGGTGCTCTCACTGTTTAAAATGCACGGTGCTCTCATTGTTTAAAATGCACGGTGCATTAATGTTGATAATGAACGGTGCTCTCACTGTTTAAAATACAAGGTGCTCTCACTGTTTGAAATACAAGGTGCTCTCACAGTTTGAAATACAAGGTGCTCTCACTGTTTAAAATGAACGGTGCACTCACAGTTTAAAATACAAGGTGCTCTCACTGTTTAAAATGCACGGTGCACTTACTGATAAAAATGCACGTTGCTCTCACTGTTTAAAATGCACGGTGCTCTCACTGTTTAAAATGCACGGTGCTCTCACTGTTTAAAATAAACGGTTCTCTCACTGTTTAAAATGCACGGTGCTCTCACTGTTTAAAATGCACGGTGCTCTCACTGTTTAAAATGTATGGTGCTCTCATTGTTCAAAATGCACGGTGCTCTCACAGTTTAAAATACAAGGTGCTCTCACTGTTTAAAATGCACGGTGCATTAATGTTTATAATGAACGGTGCTCTCACTCTTTAAAATACAAGGTGCTCTCACAGTTTAAAATACAAGGTGCTCTCACTGTTTAAAATGAACGGTGCACTCACAGTTTAAAATACAAGGTGCTCTCACTGTTTAAAATGCACGGTGCACTTACTGATAAAAATGCACGTTGCTCTCACTGTTTAAAATGCACGGTGCTCTCACTGTTTAAAATGCACGGTGCTCTCACTGTTTAAAATGTATGGTGCTCTCATTGTTTAAAATGCACGGTGCTCTCATTGTTTAAAATGCACGGTGCTCTCACTGTTTAAAATGCACGGTGCTCTCACTGTTTAAAATGCACGGTGCTCTCACAGTTTAAAATGCACGTTGCTCTCACAGTTTAAAATACAAGGTGCACTCACAGTTTAAAATGCACGGTGCACTCACAGTTTGAAATACAAGGTGCTCTCACTGTTTAAAATACAAGGTGCTCTCACTGTTTAAAATGCACGGTGCACTTCCTGATAAAAATGCACGTTGCTCTCACTGTTTAAAATGCACGGTGCTCTCACTGTTTAAAATACAAGGTGCACTCACAGTTTAAAATACAAGGTGCTCTCACTGTTTAAAATGCACGGTGCACTCAATGTTTATAATGAACGGTGCTCTCACTGTTTAAAATGCACGGTGCACTCAATGTTTATAATGAACGGTGCTCTCACTGTTTAAAATGCACGGTGCTCTCACTGTTTAAAATGCACGGTGCTCTCATTGTTTAAAATGCACGGTGCTCTCCTTGTTTAAAATGCACGGTGCTCTCACAGTTTAAAATAGAAGGTGCTCTCACAGTTTAAAATACAAGGTGCTCTCACTGTTTAAAATGCACGGTGCACTCAATGTTTATAATGAACGGTGCTCTCATTGTTTAAAATGCACGGTGCTCTCATTGTTTAAAATGCACGGTGCTCTCACTGTTAAAAATGCACGGTGCTCTCACAGTTTAAAATGCACGGTGCTCTCCAGTTTAAAATACAAGGTGCACTCACTGTTTAAAATGCACGGTGCTCTCACTGTTTAAAATGCACGGTGCTCTCACAGTTTAAAATACAAGGTGCACTCACGGTTTAAAATACAAGGTGCTTTCACTGTTTAAAATGCACGGTGCTCTCACTGTTTAAAATGCACGGTGCTCTCACTGTTTAAAATGCACGGTGCTCTCACTGTTCATAATGCATGGTGCTCTCACTGTTTAAAATGCACGGTGCTCTCACTGTTTAAAATGCACGGTGCACTTACTGATAAACATGCACGTTGCTCTCACTGTTTAAAATACAAGGTGCTCTCACTGTTTAAAATGCACGGTGCTCTCACTGTTTTAAATGCACGGTGCTCTCACTGTTTATAATGCACGGTGCTCTCACTGTTTAAAATGCATGGTGCTCTCTCTGCCCATAATGCATGGTGCTCTCACTGTTTAAAATGCATGGTGCTCTCACTGTTTTAAATGCATGGTGCTCTCACGGTTTATAATGCATGGTGCTCTCACTGCTTATAAAGCATGGTGCTCCCACAGTTTGTCATGCAGTGTGCTCTCATTGTTTAAAATGCATGGTGCTCTCACTGTATATAATGCTTGGTATCTCACTGTTTGCAATGCATGGTGCTCTCACTGTTTTTAATGCATGGTGCTCTCACAATTTATAATGCATGGTGCTCTCACAGTTTAAAATACAAGGTGCACTGTTTAAAATGCACGGTGCTCTCACAGTTCAAAATACAAGGTGCACTCACAGTTTAAAATACAAGGTGCACTCACAGTTTAAAATACAAGGTGCTCTCACTGTTTAAAATGTACGGTGCTCTCACTGTTTATAATGCACGGTGCTCTCACTGTTTAAAATGCACGGTGCTCTCACTGTTTAAAATGCATGGGGCTCTCACTCTTTATAATGCATGGTGCTCACACTGTTTTAAATGCATGGTGTTCTCACTGCTTACAATGCATGGTGCTCTCAATGTTTATAATGCATGTTGCTCTCACTCTTTATAAAGCATGGTGCTCCCACTGTTTCTAATGCAAGGTGCTCTCACTGTTTATAATGCATATTGGTCTCACTGTTCATAATCAATGCTCCTCTCACTGTTTGTAATGCATGGTGCTCTCACTGTTTAAAATGCATTGGTCTCTCACTGTTGATAATGCATGGTCCTCTCACTGTTTAAAATGCATGGTGCTCTCACTGCTTATAATGCATGGCGCTCTCACTGTTTATAATGCATGGCGCTCTCACTGTTTATAATGCATGGCGCTCTCATTGTTTATAATGCATGGCGCTCTCACTGTTTATAATGCATGATGCTCTCACTGGTTGAAATGCATGGTCCTCTCACTGTTTAAAATGCATCGTGCTCTCACTGTCTATAATGCTTGGTATCTCACTGTTTATAATGCATGGTGCTCTCACTGTTTAATGTGCATAGTGCTCTCACTGCTTATAAGGCATGGTGCACTCACTGTATATAATGCATGGTGCTCTCACTGTTTATAATGCATGGTGCTCTCACTGTTTATAATGCACGTTGCTCTCACTGTTTATAATGCATGGTGCTCTCACTGTTTATAATACACGTTGCTCTCACTGTTTATCATGCATGTTGCTCTCACTGCATTCAATGCATTGTGCTCTCACTGTTTATCATGCATGTTGCTCTCACTGCTTATAATGCACAGTGCTCTCACTGTTTATAATGCATGGTGCTCTCACTGTTTATAATGCATTGTGCTCCTACTGTTTATAATGCATGGTGTTCTGACAGTTTATAATGCATGGTGCTCTCACTGTTTAATGTGCATAGTGCTCTCACTGCTTGTAATGCACGGTGCACTCACTGTATATAATGCATCGTGCTCTCACTGTTTTTAATGCATGGTGCGCTCACTGTTTATCATGCATGGTGCTTTCACTGTTTATAATGCATCGTGCTCTCACTGTATATAATGCTTGGTATCTCTCTGTGTATAATGCATGGTTCTCTCACTGTTTATAATGCATGGTGCTCTTACTGTTTATAATGCATGGTGCTCTCACTGTTTATAATGCATATTGGTCTCACTGTTCATAATCAATGCTGCTCTCACTGATTATAATGCATGGTGCTCTCACTGGTTATAATGCATGGTGCTCTCACTGTTTATAATGTATCTTGCTCTCACTGTTTATAATGCATGGTGCTCTCACTGTTTATAATGCATGGTGCTCTCACTGTTTATAATGCACGTTGCTCTCATTGTTTATAATGCATGGTGCTCTCACTGTTTATAATACACGTTGCTCTCACTGTTTATCATGCATGTTGCTCTCACTGCATTCAATGCATTGTGCTCTCACTGTTTATAATGCTTTGTGCTCTCACTGCTTATAATGCACAGTGCTCTCACTGTTTATAATGCATGGTGCTCTCACTGTTTATAATGCATTGTGCTCCTACTGTTTATAATGCATGGTGTTCTGACAGTTTATAATGCATGGTGCTCTCACTGTTTAATGTGCATGGTGCTCTCACTGTTTATAATGCACGTTGCTCTCATTGTTTATAATGCATGGTGCTCTCACTGTTTATAATGCACGTTGCTCTCACTGTTTATCATGCATGTTGCTCTCACTGCATTCAATGCATTGTGCTCTCACTGTTTATAATGCTTTGTGCTCTCACTGCTTATCATGCACGGTGCTCTCACTGTTTATAATGCATGGTGCTCTCACTGTTTATAATGCATTGTGCTCCTACTGTTTATAATGCATGGTGTTCTGACAGTTTATAATGCATGGTGCTCTCACTGTTTAATGTGCATAGTGCTCTCACTGCTTGTAATGCATGGTGCACTCACTGTATATAATGCATGGTGCTCTCACTGTTTATCGTGCACGGTGCTCTCACTGTTTATCGTGCACGGTGCTCTCACTGTTTATCATGCGTGGTGCTCTCACTGTTTAAAATGCATGGTGCTCTCACTGTTTAAAATGCATGGTGCTCTCACTGTTTATAATGCATGGTGCTCTCACTGTTTACAATGCATGGTGCTCTCTCTGCTTATAATGCATGGTGCTCTCTCTGTTTATAATGCACGGTGCTCTCACTGTTTTAAATGCATCGTGGTCTCACTGTTCATAATCAATGCTGCTCTCACTGTTTGCAATGCATGGTTCTCTCACTGTTTATAGTGCATGGTGCTCTCACTGTTTATAATGCACGGTGCTCTTACTGTTTATAATGCATGGTGCTCTCACTGTTTATAATGCATATTGGTCTCACTGTTCATAATCAATGCTGCTCTCACTGATTATAATGCATGGTGCTCTCACTGGTTATAATGCATGGTGCTCTCACTTTTTATAATGCATGTTGCTCTCACTGTTTATAATGTACGGTGCTCTCACTGTTTATAATGCACGGTGCTCTAACTGTTTAAAATGCATATTGGTCTCACTGTTCATAATCAATGCTGCTCTCACTGTTTGTCATGCATGGTGCTCTCACTTTTTTAAATGCATGGTGCTCTCACTGATAACAATGCATGGTGCTCTCACTTTTATAATGCATGGTGCTCTCACTGATAACAATGCATGGTGCTCTCACTTTTATAATGCATGGTGCTCTCAATGTTTATAATGCATGGTCGTCCAACTCTTTATAATGCATGTTGCTCTCTTAAAATCTATCGATCTCAGCTTTGAATATAACTCAACGACTGAGCATCCACAGCCCTCTGGGTTGTAGAGAATTCCAAAGATTCACAATCCTTCGAGTGAAGAAATGTTTCCTCATGTTGGTCCTAAATGGCCGACCCCTCATCTTGAGACTATGAGCTCTCGTTCTTGACTCTCCAGCCAGGGGAATCAGACTCTCAGCATCGACCCTGTCAAGCCGTCTAAGAATTTTATACATTTCAATGCGATCAACTCTCATTCTTCTAAACTCCAACCAATATTGTCCAATTTTGCACAATATTTCCTCATACTACAATTGCAGCAAGACCTCCTCACTCTTATATTCCAACACCCTTCCAAAAAAGGCTAACATATCATTTTCCTTCCTCACTCTCATTCGACCCTTGGCAAATCAGTATTTCCAGCATGTTTTTCCTCTTTTCCTTCGATAGGGAAAATAAATGAAGGTTGATAACATTTTACTGCAATTACACTCGATTCTGTCTTGGAAACAATTTCCAACTGAACTGCATCAAATTCGATTGTAAACTTAAGAGTTTCTGATGGAAATAAACTAATAAGAACACTTAATTGCGATGGCCGGGAATCGAACCCGGGTCAACTGCTTGGAAGGCAGCTATGCTCACCACTATACCACCATCGCTGAAAATAATCAACATTAAAATAGTTCCCAAACATCAGATCCTGAACAGACACTGCAGGCTGTTGGATTTTGTTCTTCATTTGAACTGGTTTCTGACGGATCCTTTCTCGCTCTGTTGCAGTTCCTGTTTCCGCCCAGTAGATTTCACCAACCCCCAATCAATGGAAATTCCACACCAGCCAGTAATTCTTCACCTGATATCGGACTGAAGAGATAGTCGATACCTGCAATACTTGACCAGCTGGAAATACATTTTACCACAGCTCACATCAGCCATTGAGTAAAGTTAAATAATTCCATTAAATCATTACAGAGACCTGACTACCAACTGGGCAGGAATGGCAGCTTCATATTCAAGTCCATAAGAACTTTAAAAAGGACAGGGAAATAGGGAAAGGAGGAGGAGCAGCAATATTACTAAAGGACAATATTACAGCAGTTCAAAGATAGAATATCAGTGAGGGTGAGCGGGCAGTGTAAACACTCTGAGAGAGACCCATCACAAGTGCCCCCACTGTACTCCTCCAGAAGGTATAAGAAGGGCGAGTGCGGGAGGATTTCTTCATTCTTTGTGAAAGTGTTTGTGAGATTGTGGAAATGTCTGGAAGAGGAAAAACCGGCGGTAAAGCTCGGTCCAAGGCCAAGTCTCGCTCATCCCGGGGCGGACTGCAGTTGCCCATGAGCCGTGTTCACAGGCTCCTGCGAAAGGGGAACCATGCTGAACGTGTGGGTGCCGGAGCCCCCGTCTATCTGGCTGCTGTGCATCGAGTATCTGACGGCTGAAATCCTCGAGGTGACCGGCAACGCGGCCCTGGACAAACAAGAAGACCCGCATCATCCCCAGACACCTGCAGCTGGCCATCCGCAACGACGAGGAGCTCAACAAGCTGCTGGGACGGGTGACCATCGCTCAGGGTGTTGTCTGATATCCAGGCCGTGCTGCTGCCGAAGAAATCCAGCATTGTGAGCTCCAAGAGCAAATAAACCGGCCAAGGCTTAATCTGATAACCCAAAGGACAGGACCAACCTTATTGAAATCTTTGAAGAAGGAACAGAAAGTGTAGACAAGTTTAATGCAGTAGATGTGATATATTTGGATTTTCCGAAGGCCTTCTATAATGTACCACATTGTAGACTCATGGCTAAGTTCAGAGCCCGTGGAGTCAGGGTCAGGTGCCAGAATGGATAGTAAGTTGGCTACAAAACTGAAAGCCGAGAATAGAGGTTAAGGGTCGCTACTCAGACTGGCAAAAGGTGGGAAGTGGAGTTCCAGTTGCTGGGACCACTGTTCTTAACAATTTACATTAACGATTTGGATTCGGGAATCGGAAGTACAATTCCAAAATTTGTGGACGACACCAAATTGGGGGATTTAGTTAATACAAAGGAAGAAAGCATCATAATGCAAGAGGCCATTAATAAACTTGCAGAATGAAGAATCAGGAGGTCACACACTGCTTGGATAATAAGAGTCTAAACGGGATAGAGGAGCAAAGGGATCTAGTGGTACAGATACACACATTACTAAAAGTAGCGACCCAGGTTAATCAGATCATAAAAAGACAAATCAAACACTAGGATTCATTTCTAGAGGGATAGAGTTAAAAAGCAAATAAGTTATGTTAAACTTGTACAGAACCTTGTTTAGACCAGACTTGGAATACTGCGAACAGGTCTCGTCTCCATATTATAGACATAGGGACACTGGAGAAGGTGCAGACAAGATTCACAAGGATGATACCAGAAATGAGAGGATATTCTTATCAGGAAAGACTGAACAGACTGGGTCTCGTTTCACTGGAAAAGAGAAGACTGAGGGTTGATCTGATCGAGGTTTTTAAGATAATGATAGGGTTTGTTAGGACAGATGTAGAGAAAATTTTTCCACTTGTGGGGAGTCCAAAACTTCAGGTAATAAATATAAAATAGTCGCTCATAAACCAAATAGGGAATTCAGGAGAAATTGCTTTACCCAGAGAGTGGTTAGAATGTGGAACTTGCAAATACGAGGAGTGACTGAGGCAAATAACAGAGGGACATTTAAGGAGAAGATAGATCAGCACATGAGGGAGAAAGGAATAGAAGGATATGCCGATAGGGTGAGATGAAGTAAGGAAGGAGGAGGCTCATGAGCAGCATAAACGCCGGCATAGACGAGTTGGGCCGAATGGCCTGTTTCTGTGCTGTAGTTTCAATGTAACTCGATGTAAAGGCTCTTTTCAGAGCCACCCTCTGTATCTGTGAAAGGACTGGTTACTGTCTGAAGGGAGACCCTGATATCATGCTACCAGTGTGGCTTTGAGCTGCTTTTGTCTCGTTGTGGACGAGATGAGGAATTAATGGGACTGGAGTCAGGGCAGTGACCACAGTCCGGTACTTTAAACGGTGACTTATAGACCCCAGCCCACACATCACCAGATTTCTTGTATTTATTTAAACTACTTGCCATGCTGGGCTCGTAAAGAATCACCAGAACTGCTCGACTAACCTTTCTACATCTGTGGGATTCAGCGCTTCGCTCCGTTTCTGTTCTATTTTGTTGGATTATTTACAGAACGCATCAAACTCACTGGGGAATCACTGAAATGTAACTCTGTACAGAAACAAATAACAGTGAATTGCCTGGTGCCCAGGAGATCAGGAATATTACTCGCCTTTCGTCCTGTTAACGAGTAAACCGTGTTTCGAGTCCACCGACCCGCTTTGGTTCCATATGGGGGATTAAACAGAGAAATCGGGAGGGGAGGAGACAGTCAGAGTGACAGAGCGGAGAGCGGCCTCTGATCTTCCAGCTCCACCTCCAGTTCTCTCCATCCGACAGTTTCAAACCGTTTATCGATAATAGAACCGAACCTCAGCGCTCCGCACAAACCCTGACAGACCCGGGCTTCATATTCAAGGATTCCCAAAACCCGAAGCTTTCAAATAAGCCCCGTTACAATGAGAAATCGTTAATATTCCTGCCTAAATTCAGTCCATTCTATAACAATCAACTCGGCTCCTCCATTTCAGTCTGTTTCCTTGTTCTATCTCCCCACACATCCCCTCCCAGACGGGTTCAGCGTTTTACAAACACCTTATTCCAGCTTATTTGGAGAATCTCATCTGTTGGGGTTTGAGTTATGACGCGGAGTTTCTCCACCAGTGTTCCCGTCTCACAGAGACTCTCGCCCTGAATCTGTGAAAAGATTATGACCATGAACTGGGACTGGAGCCGAAACATCCCCATTTACAGTGAGGCCCGGCCCGGACATCTCATTCTCTCTATTTTATATCAGACAGTATCCAACTTTCATGTCCAGCAATGGAGAGAGAGAGAGACGGTATCAGTCTTGCACTCCCTATCTGTGTCCAAATCACGCTCAATACCAGTATCCACCTTCATATACAGCACCAGAGAGAGAGAGAGGGAGGCAGACACGGTGATAGAGACAGAGAGAGCGGTGAGACACAGTGACAGACAGACGTTAACAGTATTAGTTCCAGACTGACCGGTAAAGTGCCGTTTTATCCAGAAAGATCGCGTTGGAGAGACAGAAGATGCAATCTCATCTCTCACTGATATTGTACAAGGGTCAGAAACACTATTAATCCCACACTCAGGGACAGTACAGAGAGGGACAGAAACAATGGGTCACATTTAACCCTCTAATGACTGTTGTACTATCTGCAGTTTTACAGCTCAGGGCTGTTCGATATTACTCTCAGTGACCTACAGTTTCACTCCGGTTAAATTAATCTGCGACTGTTGCTGCCTGATATTAACCCTACACGGTCCCAGCAAATACACCGACTCCCACTTTCCTCCCATGTTTCTCCAGGATTGGTTTGAGAAATCCTCTCTCAGTCGCACATTGTAGGGGCCATGAATGAAGGGAATCCATTGGCTGATTTCACAGCCGCTCACTTTATCTCTGAAAGGCTCTTTACCATCAAAAGACCCCGAGAGAAACAGTAGGGATGGAAACATCTAGTTTAATAGTTGGAGATTGTAAAGTCAGTCTGGATTCCAGCGTTAGGCACTGGTGGAATCCCATCTGTTTCCCATTCTGGTTCCTGTTCCTGCACTGCCTGTGGACCCCATTCCCTCTGACCTTTCCCCCAGTCCCACTTCCTTTGCTCAGACTCGGAAAAATTCCAATTGGGGAAAGTTTCCATCGATTTTTGGATTGGGAATTGTGGGCGCCATTCCCTCAGTGAGCGGAAGAAGATGGTTTAAAACAGCCGGGAATGGAGAGATCACGGCCCCCGGGGGAAGGGAGCAAAGAGCAGCCTCGTTACAGCAGATCATCGCTTCGGGACCGTGTCCGCAGATGGGCTCAGACATCGGCATTGAGTCCGGGGGAAGGTCAGGGGGAGTCCGGGGGCTGTTTGTAAGAGGCGGAGTGGATCAGGAACTGGTCCCGGAACATGGAGTGAGAGGGGGGAAGGGAGAGGTCATTCTCGGACTGTGTGTGTACAGGGTGTGTCCAGGGGAAGGGAGAGAGAATGGGAAGAACCTGCTATTAAAATCATTGCTGCTTTCTCTCCCCAAACCAGTAGTGAATGGTCCTGGTTTAGTTCCAGCCTCACCCTGTTTATTGTTATTGGACAGTGAAGAGTGGAAACAGAGCCGGACAGTAAGGATGTGGGGAGTTATACAAAGAGCATCTATTGCAGGCATCAGGTGAGAAGTGTGAAGGACACAATTTAAACAGCGGCTGTTTGGTTTCGGTTGAACGGTTAGTCCCATGGGAGAGGGGATTAGAAACCTGACCTGTACAAAGGTCCCTGCCCCATCGGGTAGTCCCATTCATGGATCAGTGCAGGGGTTGGGCCGTGTCTGGATGTTATTAAATTGTTGTAAAACAGCCCAACACACCTGGTATGCAGAAGCTGAGTGCTGCAGTACTGCAGTGGAGTCAGACACTGACACTGTTTGTATCACTGGATTTCATTTGTGGATATTCAAAATGATCATTAACAGAGATATTAAACTGATCACTTCTGTCTTTTCTACCTCACCTGTTCCTGAGTAACAAGAGATCATTTTCTTTCTCCAGGCAAACCCTTGAACGATCCAGAATAAATGTGATGCTTCCTCCACCCGAGGCAGAAGGAACAGTGCAGCCAGCTCCTTCTCACACACAGTAAGTATATTATCACTCACAGAGCACAGAGACACAGACAGGTCATCAGTTCCACAGTCTCAGACAGCAGGAGTAGTCAGTCCCACAATGATCACAATTTCCAGAGACACATTTTCAATCCAACAGTCAAGCAGAGTAGGTGAGGCAGACACTGTTCCATTTCCCCCTAACTCAGTCCCGCTGACAGGGAGATACAAAAATCCCAGTCCAAAATCACACTCTCAGAGTGAAAGGCACTGTGTCAATCTCACAATAGGGCAACATTAGCTACGAATTAAATACCAGATAGAAATCACACATGGTACCCGATTCAAAGGTACAGAATGAATCCCAATAATGTACCCCGAGATTCAAATTGAATACTAGCCCAGAACTCTCACACACATGACTTTAATCCATGCAATATCCATTCGAAATGTGTATCATATGTTACAAATTGCACACAAGTCCAAAACTCAGGCAGAGTATCAGATTGAGAAATATTGAAAGACAGTAAACCTGAGAGACAAATTAGATACCTGTTCAGAATGAACTCGTAGAATGAGATTTAAAGATAGAGTATCAATTCTATTAGTGCAGACTGAGATACACATTACATACCAGTCCAAAAATCTCATACAATATTAGACTGAAAGATACGGTATCAATTCCATTTCTACAGACTGATCTACACATTACATACCAATTCAAAAATGTCACCTTATCAGTTTTAAAGATACATTATCATCCACAACAGTACTCACAGAGATACAGATTTAATAGTACTCCAAAAAGCACACAAATAATCTGGTTAAAACCTCCAGCATCAAATCCGAAAGTATGTCCATATTTACCAATTAAACAAGGAGTAAAACTATTTAAACATTGAGATATAAAAGCTGCAATATTGAACACCATAATTTAATCTGAGAGAATAATTACGTACAGATACAGAATGAATCTCACATTCAGAGACAGTACCAGAGACACACAGACACAGAATGACTCCAACTCTCACAGATGCAGAACGAATCCCAAACTCACATACAGTACAAGAGACTGACAGACACACAGTTAATCCCACACTCACACACAGTGCCAGAGACTGACAGGTACAGTATGAATCCCACACTAACATGCAGTATGAGTAACTGCATATATAGGATGAATTCAACTCCCACATACAGTACTGGAGACTGTATATACAGAATGAATCCCACAATCACATGCAGTATGAGTAACTGCATATATAGGATGAATTCAACTCCCACATACAGTAATTGAGACTGTATATACAGAATGAGTCCCACAGTCACATGGAGTACCAGAGACTGACAGATACCGAAAGAATCCCACACTAACACACAGTTTTATATGAAGAATTAATCACAAACTCTCACACACACTGCTGACAAGATACAGAATCAATTCCAAACTCACACACAGTATCAGAGAGTGACAAGATACAGAATGAATCCCACATTCACACACAGTACCAGAGACTGACAGATACAGAATAAATCCCACACTCACACACAGTACCAGAGACTGACAGATACAGAATGAATCCCACACTCACACACAGTACCAGAGACTGACAGATACAGAATGAATCCCACACTCACACACAGTACCAGAGACTGACAGATACAGAATGAATCCCACACTCACACACAGTACCAGAGACTGACAAATACAGAATGAATCCCACACTCACACACAGCACCAGAGTCTGACAGATACAGAATGAATCCCACATTCACACACAGCACCAGAGTCTGACAGATACAGAATGAATCCCACATTCACACACAGTACCAGAGACTGACAGATACAGAATGAATCCCACACTCACACACAGTACCAGAGACTGACAGATACAGAATAAATCCCACACTCACACAGTACCAGAGACTGACAGATACAGAATGAATCCCACACTCACACACAGTACCAGAGACTGACAGATACAGAATGAATCCCACACTCACACACAGTACCAGAGACTGACAGATACAGAATGAATCCCACACTCACACACAGTACCAGAGACTGACAGATACAGAATGAATCCCACACTCACACACAGTGCCAGAGACTGACAGATACAGAATGAATCCCACACTCACACACAGTGCCAGAGACTGTCGCAGCATGAAATGGTCCTTATCAAAGTCACAAATGATACCCTAAGTGACTACCACCTTGAAAAACTAACCCTCCTCATCCTTCCCAAATACAATATCTCACCGTGCTGTTATGCTGTTAGACGAGTTTCATCTCTCTGCTCTTATTTGGAATGTGTTGCTTTTCCGTCTGACAACACTTGGTATCATCGTATTATGTTAGTCCACAAGAGGAGATCATTCGGCCCATCGTGCCTGTGCTGGGTCAAACACACGTATTCGTTCAAAATTCATTCAGAGATAGATTGAGTGCTTTGTTATCAGAAAATTGCCTGAACCCCCACAGTCTACAGTTTTCCTCCTCGCTATCAACGACACGGTCAATTTTTGTGTCACCGGCAAATTTCTTAATCATGCCCCCGACGTTTAAGTCCAAATTGTTAATGTATACCACAAAAAGCATAGGACCAAGTACGGAGCCCTGCAGCACCCAACTGGAAACAGTCTTCCAGCCACAAAAAACACCCGTCGACCATTACCCTTTGCTTCCTGCCACTGAGCCAATTTTGGCTCCAATAAGCCACATTCCCTTGGATCCTATGGGCCTTTACTTTTTTGACCAATCTGCCATGTGGGAATTTTTCAAAAGCCTTGCGAAAATCCATGTCGACTGCATCAATTGCGCTACCCTCATCGATCCTCCTTGTCACCTCCTCGAAAAATTCAATCAGATTAGTCAGACACGACCTCCACTTAAAAAATCCATGCTGACTGTCCTTGATTCATCCGTGACTTTCGAAGTGACAGTTCATCCGATCCCTCAGAATTGATTGCAATAATTCGAAATGGAGTCTTTCTCCTGCTTGCTGTCATGACAGATCAGGCGGTGAACAATACTCAGTCCCGGCTCGCTCAGTCGGACAGAGCACGAAGTTTTTAATCGTGGGTTCGAGCCCCACGTTAGGCGAGTGCCATTTTAAACTTTTATGATGCTTTCACTGGCCAACAGTGCAGAAATTATGCAGAATGAAACATGAAATCGGTCGTCAGGATGGCCGAGTGGTCTAAGGCGCTGCGTTCAGGTCGCAGTCTCTTCTGGAGGCATGGGTTCGAATCCCACTTCTGACATTTGTTATCTTTACTGTTGCGTGGAAATATTTTATTTGTGGATTGGGCTGCAGCTGATTTTCCTGCCAAGTCGATTTGCTCCTCCCACAAAAGCAACTGGCTTTGTGATGGAAATGTGACTTGAGAAGTTTCGAACGGTGAAATGGTTGACATATTAATGACCTGGACAAAGAAATAGAACAGCAGTGGGAAACATTTAAAACGGTGATCAATGGAGTCCAGGAGAAATATATCCCACTGAAAAGTAAGAACAAACTAGCCAGAAATGACACACCAGGGATGAATAAAGAAATAAGGTCAAAATTGAAACTGAAGAAAAAGGCCCACACTGGACAATAAAGGAGAGGGGGAATGTGAAAAGACTGGGAAAGAAGTCTAAAGAACTATTAGAAAGGCAAAAAGGAATATCAAAAAAAGCAAAGTATTCTGGACACATCAACAGCCAAAGAAAGTTTAGGATAGGAATAGGGTCACTAAGGGATACACACGACAAACTCACAGGCAATGACAGCGAAATGGCAGAAATATTAAATAATCACTTTTCTTCAGTATTTACCAGGGAGACCAGCATTGAGTGCATGACAGTGGAAGAAGAGATCAAAAAAATATAAAAACATTTAAGATCGAAAGGGGGGGAGATAATTGATAATCTCATCAAACTGAGAGGGGAAATTTCCTGTTAGGTGCCTAACCAGAGTTTTAAACCGCTCACCCACGCTAATTTCCGTATTACTGTTCAGATTCATTTCACAGGGACACGATTACTGTGCACCATTTAGAGAGGCTCAGTGAAAGGCGGAAATTGACCTATTAATAGAATCATGGAATAGGACAGCGCCATTCGAATGGCATTCGTCCCATCGTGCCTGTGCCAGCTCTCTGAAAGAGCTGTCCAGTTAGTCCCACTCGCCTGCTGTTTCCCCATAACCCTGAAAATGTTTCCATTCAAGCGTTTATCCAATTCCCTTTTGAAAACTGTGAGTTAAAAAAACAATATTGAAAGGGGTGCTGGGGCCTCTGCAGCGTCAATGAAGTTATCAAGATGTTTCTTTACACATGGTATGTTGTGCAATCATCCTGAAATATCTTCAATATCCAACACAAATTGAATTGCAAACCTGACGGACCAACACTGGAAAGCAAGTCACGAGTGAACGCAAATCATCTGGGACCCGTTTTCAGCCTCACGGCACTTTAAGTAAAGTGAAATAACTTTGCATTGAAAAGATTTGGAACTTGCATCTGTGCCTTTATCTGTTCCATTTCTTAAAGTTGCTGGTGTCTGATGATGTACACGCCTCTGCTCCCTCTATTAAACAAGAAAGGAGGTGTTTGACGATGACGGGACCTGTTGGTTATGAGCTCATCCTTTACATTGAGTGGGTTCACGTCCTTTAAACGGCGTCAACTTTAGCCCAGCGGTGAACTTCACAACAAACAAGTTCATCACCGTCTCACCGCGGGCGCTGACTGACATGTTTATTGTTATTTATTTCAGACCTAAATAAATAGTAACCGTGATTTGAAATTTGCACTAAGTGATTTTTAGGTAGTCGCCTTTAAATGTTTCAAAGGCGACTCCTAATTTATGATCGTCCGCCATTTCTCCAGCCGTTTTGAAAACAAAACATGTCTCTGCTTTTCGCGTCTTTTTTCGAAAGGGAAAAAAATATATTTCCCGTGACCTCTGAAGGATGTACAAGTACATTTCAGAAAGCTGAAGCAAGTTCACCGAGCTTAAATCGTCTGGCCACGTTAAAGGCGCTATATACATATATATAAATATGTATATATATATGTAATATATGCAAGTCGTTGCTGTCTGTTTCTGTGGCTGTCTTTTTTATATGTGTGTCCATCTGCAGGTCAATTTTGAATCAATACCAGTGTTCGTGTCAGTTTGTTGCATGAAATAAATGAGAGTATCAGGCGCTCCCCTCCCTGCCATTGGGTCGGTACTGAGTCAGGGTTTAGACCAAACTTCTGGGTTTTTTTGTGAAAAAGCAATTAAAACCTTCATTCGGGAATTATCCAGTCTCATGTGAGCGGTGAAAGAAACACTGACCCCGATGTGATGTGAACACGCAGCCTTTTGATCTGGAGTCAGACCTTTGCACCACGCGCTCTGAAGACAGGATCCTGGATGTTATCATTTATATGAATGTTTCTCAAACACCGTTTCATTTCTCCCACCTTGGTTGAATCGATGGGGCTTATCAAATCTCCGCCAGATCCCACCGGGAATGAGACAGTATTGGAAGCAGCCTTCACCCCCACGATCACGCTGGCTTTCATCGCCTGCTCTCAGCGGACTGCATTAACAGGGATGGGAGATATGGACTTTGTTCATATTATTCAGCAATGTGAATCGTTAAATATTTACTAATTTTTAATGGGGACAAGGTTTTAAAATGTTTCCGCCTGGTTTCGAACCGGGGACTTTTCGCGTGTAAGGCGAACGTGATAACCACTACACTACGGAAACCTGATACTGCAAACTCCGTGTTAGGGATATAACCCCTCAGCCAAACTAATTTCCGTACTACTGTCCAGGAGCTCATTTCACAGAGATACATTTCCTGCGCTGTATTTCGGAAGGCTGCAGAGAAGGATCGGTGGCGAAGGTCAGGCAGGGAATCCCAGAGCATCGCGCCCACACAAACATTTCACTGTTTTTTTTCATGTGCCTGATATCCGACCGCAGTGTAAATTATGGCGAATCAGGCATGCTCAGATGACATTGTTCACAGAGTGTTTTCTTGCAGCCAAATCACACATTAGAAAACGTGCAATGAGATGAAGAGATCGGAGCCATTTAAAGTGCTCCCAGTTACTGCAGATCAGGAATTAAAACCTGGCACCGGCTTCAGGTCGATCAGAATGAGACAATGAATCCGAAAGTGGGAAGAAAAAAAGCGCAATTTTCGTCCCTGGGTGGGCTCGAACCACCAACCTTTCGGTTAACAGCCGAACGCGCTAACCGATTGCGCCACAGAAACCGCCCGGTGCTTTTTCTTGCAAGATACACTAAAGCAGCGTGTCACCGAGCCAAAGTTACATGTTGCAGGCACAGAAATGCAATTGTCCACTATCAGTGTTACTTTTCCAGAAATAAAGGATGGGACATTGTTTATGGAAACATGGAAACGGTCTGGTCTCGCTCACAGCATCGATATCACCGCCAACCAGCTCTCCTGCAACCGGCGCGCCCACCGGTGCTTTGTCTGTTATTGAGTCGGACTGTGGGAGAACCTTCACCACACGGACTCCAGCGATTCGAGAAGGCGGCTCACCACCACCTTCTCAAGGGCAATCAGGGATGGGCAATAAATGCCGGCCTCGCCAGTGACGCCCACAACCCATGAACGAATGAAGAAAAAGTATTCTGAGCGTCCTGACGCTGTTATCAGGTTTTGATGCCTGATCTGCAGTAACTGGGAGCGCTTTAAATGGCTCCGACCTCTTAATTTCACCCACAACATCAGAGTAACTGTTCCAGGGGGACATGCCGACTCAACTGCGTCTTGGCCGCCTGTCTGCTCAGTCCTTTATTCGTCTCCAATTCCGTTTCCCAAAGCGTATCTACAGATACACAAAGCTCTTTGTCATTTCGGTTCCTTTCGATTTGTCCAGCTCCCGATTGGCAATAATTTGCAAACCTGGTTGCAGCCCTCCGCCTTCCATCGTGTCCAGGGATGGGTTATGTGGAGAGACTGGAGAAGCTGGGATTGTTCTCCTTCGAGCAAAAAAAAAGGTTAAGGGGAGATTTAATAGAGGTGTTCAAAATTATGAGGGGATTTTGATAGAATGGATGGGGAGAAGCTATTTCCATTGGCAGGAGGGTCGATAACCAGAGGACACAACCTGCATTTATATAGCACCTTTAATGCAGTAAAACCTCACAAAGTGCTTCACAGGAAGAGTTTTTGAACAAAACTTGACACTAAGCCACATAAGGAGATATTGGGACAGGTGACCAAAAGCTGAGTCGAAGAGGTCGGTTTTAAGGTATGTGTTAAAGGAGAGAGAGGCGGAGAGGTTTAAGGATGGAATTCCAGAGCTTAGGGCCGAGGCAGCTGAAGACACAGCCGCAAATGGTGGAGCGATTAAAATCGGGGATGCGCAAGAGGCCAGAATTGGAGGAGCACAGAGATTTTTTTTATTCGTTCATGGGATGTGGGCGTCGCTGGCGAGGCCGGCATTTATTGCCCATCCCTAATTGCCCTTGAGAAGGTGGTGGTGAGCCGCCTTCTTCAAACGCTGCAGTCCGTGTGGTGAAGGTGCTCCCACAGTGCCGTTAGGAAGGGAGTTCCAGGATTTTGACCCAGCGACGATGAAGGAACGGCGATATATTTCCAAGTCTGGATGGTGTGTGACTTGGAGTGGAACGTGGAGGTGGTGTTGTTCCCATGTGCCTGCTGCACTTGTCCTTCTAGGTGGTAGAGGTCGCGGATTTGGGAGGTGCTGTCGAAGAAGCCTTGGCGAGTTGCTGCAGCTGCAGTGCATCCTGTGGATGGTGCACACTGCAACCACATTGTGCCAGTGGTGAAGGGAGTGAATGTTTAGGGTGGTGGATGGGGTGCCAATCAAGCGGGCTGCTTTGTCCTGGATGGTGTCGAGCTTCTTGACTGTTGTTGGAGCTGCACTCATCCAGGCAAGTGGAGAGTATTCCATCAAACTCCTGACTTGTGCCTTGTAGATGGTGGAAAGGCTTTGGGGAGTCAGGAGGTGAGTCACTCGCCGCAGAATACCCAGCCTCTGACCTGCTCTTGTGGACACATGATCTCGAAGAGTTGTAAGGCTGGAGGAGGTTACAGTGATAGTGAGGGAGCGAGGGCCATGGTGGGATTTGAAAGCAAGGATGAGAATTTTAAAATCGAGGCGTTCCCGGAGAGGGGGTATGACTGGAGCGTCACACCGTCCCCTCCCGTCTTTACTTCCACATACGTACATTGGGACAGGGCTTGGGCGGATTTTTCTGTGTCTCACTCGGGGCCGCTGAGTCTCCTGCAATCCCCCCGATCACCAACTCACCCAGTTTGTAAATTTAAACCGGAACAAGTGCCTCGCAGAGGGCAAGAGATGAAGGCAAGGCTGGAACCTCTGACAATAAATCTCTTGCCCACCAGCGAGGTTTGTGTACCTGAATCGCTAACTCTTCTTTTAAAGTTTTGACATTCATTGGACGCCACGCGGCCCCTCCAGACTTGTCTCTTGCCCTCACAGTGAAGCGGAGGGCCCTTTTCCCTCGCACCGGCAGCAATTGTGATATCATGAAAAAGATGGCGGAGAAATTCTCCATTTCAGCGAAAATGGAGCGCTGGGGTCCGCTCATGAGTGCAGCGTAAAAGTTGCAACTCGCACCCACGATCCCGAGGGGAATGCCTCTACCGACTGAGCTAGCCAAGCCTGAGGAAACTGTTACTTCCTTGTCTGTTGTTGCAGCGAGCCGGCTGTTGGCTCCGCTCCAAGGGTTCAGTGCAAACCATGAAACAGGTTCTCCTGAATTCCATGGTGTCGAAGGCAACCGAGTAACAAATCGAGCAATGTATTCCGCTCAATCATTGATAATTCCATTCAGATCTTCTGCTTTTCAGCTGCACTTCCCCAAAACATTGCAAATAATTTTGCTCAGTATTTGTTTCGCTTGTTTAATATTTTGTTCTCCGGTTTTGCCAGATTAACATTTCATTTCAATTATCAATGACAGGGAGCAATGAACAATGAACTAGTGAGCAAAGTTCCGTTTATTATTAAAAAGCAGTGATTCCGAAATTATCCAGGCTGATATGAATGGTAAGATAAATAGTGATTTCGACATGATTTAAATACGCAGCCTTCAGAAACTGGAGTCAGACGCGCTGCCGTTTCTCCACGGGGTCTACTGATGGCATAGATTATATATGTATAAAAACTTATTATATCCTTAAATATATAAACATTTGATGCAGTGTTCCCTTGTGGTTGGGAATAGATCATTGCACAAAAATAATTCAAGTCTGTGAGACACTTAATGTTTTCTTTAATCGCCATTAATACGTTCTGTTGCACACTGAAGGAAATGCTAACTTGTTTTCCAAGTGACAATTAAAACGTCAATAAATCTTTGAGCTTTGCATGTCATGAACTTTTATCCCTTCCCATTTTACATACTGTATTTTAGGAGTCTGCTTAAAAATGTTTAGTGCTTATTATACAAGGAATCCGGTGCAGCCGCTGTTAAATTTAAAAAGGTTTGTCGCCCCGTTCACGCATGAACAAACTCGACCCTGGAGGTTTATGGGGAGCAAGTCCCTACAACATGCTTCCCTCCGAGGTCAAATCGGGGACTTTCTGCATGTAACTGGCGAACATGATAACCGCTACACTACGGAAAGGACAAACTTTTCGGTCTCAGGTCTGAAGGAAGTGTCTCGGGGAAACATGAACTGCTGAGTCTCTTTACACTGACTCTTTTCACGAATATTTCATCGATCGAAACTATACAAGTCACAGGGAAAAATGTCAAAGTCATTAAACTCCCGAATTAGCCCCAAAATCAATCAATCTCAGTTTTGCAATGTTCAATTGACCCCCGGCCTCAACAGCTTTTTGGGGGTGAGTGTTCCAGATTTCCACTCCCCTTTGTGTGAAGAAGTGCTTCCTGACCTCACTCCTGAACAGCTGAGCTCTAATTTTAAGGTTACGCCCCATTGTTCTGGACTTTCCCCACCAGAGAAAATAGTCTCTATCTGCCCTGTCAAATCCTTTAATCATCTTAAACACCTCAATTAGATCACCCCTTAATATTCTATACTCAAGGGAATGCAAGTCCAGTCTATGCAACCTGTCCTCATAATTGCTTATCAAGGATAGCCACCAAAAGGGGTTTTATGATGGCTGGCTTTTGAGTGCATTGGCTTTTGCCAATGGGCATGTTGGTCCAGGGTTATGATTCTCGCTTCGGGGTTGTTTGTCCAAATATGTGAGAGATCCCGGACGAGCCCTTATTTTACTTTTGATCTTGAACGTCCAAAGACAGAAACGTACCCAAATCACCTCACATGAGTGAAACAATTCCTATGTTTCATACTATTACCTAACACAACTGCCCAACTTGGTTCTGATGAAAGGTCATTGACCTGAAACATTAACTCGGTTTCTCTCTCCACAGATTCTGCCTGACCTGCTGAGGGTTTCCAGCATTGTCCATGTTATCAGAGTATCACTTCCCTCATCACCTAACTACACTCCTCCACTAGATGTCGCCTTGTGGGGCAAGCAGGCTCCTTCCACACAGCCAGGTGTTCTGCTTTAGGCATTAATTATAACTATAACTTTTGAACTTGTGAGTTAAAACATATGGCCTTGCCCATTGACCGAAAAGCAGAATGGTGTTTATCTCTCACCAGTACAGCCCTTTCCCGCTGCGTCAGTATGGAATGATACGGAGCAATCGTACAGATGTCACACCTCTCCTGCTTCCCTGTGAAGCTGGTAAGACGAATAGCACACAATGCTGTATGATACACATACTCACCAACTCTGAATGATTTAAAGGCCTTGTTATGATTGTCAGAGAATTGTTTATATCAAAAGGACAATTAACTTACGAGTATTATGATATCAGCTGCAATCCAAGAGTTTCTGGACTTCAGAATCTACTAGTCTCTATGTTAAACATATGCATGCATATAAAATGAAGCAAATCTGTCTTATGATTGTAGTTTCATTCTCCCAACAGAGATTTATACTTCCTTACTTAAGAGGCAAAAGCTAAAGGTTAATATTACTTCAATATAAAGACTAACTCTTTCCTTACAATCCAGATACCCCAAACTAATATAACACCTCAAACTGATCGAGTTTCTCAAACTAAAATAGTACCTCAAACTAATACAGTACCTCAAACGTATCGAGAACCTGAAACTAATATAATACCTCAAGCTAATACATCGTCTCATACTGATACAGTACCTCAAACAAATACAACACCTTAAACTAATACAAACCGATACAGAACCTGAAACTAATATAATACCTCAAACTAATACAGCATCTTAATCTAATTCAGTGGCTCAAACTAATAAAGTACCTCAAACGATAAAGAACCTGAAACTAATATAGTACCTCAAACTAATACATCATCTCAAACTAATAAATACCTCAAACCGATACAGAGCCTGAAACTAATCGAATACCTCAAACTAATACAGCATCTCAAACTAATACAGTATCTCAAACTAAAAAAGTACCTCAAACTAATACAGTACCTCAAACTAATACAGTACCTCAAACTAATACAGTACCTCAAACGAATGCAACACCTTAATCTAACACAGAACCTCAAACTGACACAGATTCTGAAAATAATATAACACCACAAACTACTACAACACCTCAAACTAATACAACAACTCAAACTAATACAGCACCTCACACTAATACAGCACCTCAAACTGATACAGCACATCAAATTGATACAGCACCTCAAGCTAATACAGTACCTCGAACTAATATATTACCTCAAATTAGTACAGCATCTTAAACTAACACAGCACTTCAAACTAACGCAGCACCTCAAACTAACACTGTACCTCGAATTAATACAGTGCCTCAAACAAATACAGTACCTCAAACTAATACAGTACCTCAAGCTAATAACGTATCTCGAATTAGTACAGTACCTCAAACAAATACAGCACCTCAAACTAATAGTGTTCCTCAAACTAATCCAGCACCTCAAACTAATAGTGTTCCTCAAACAAATACAGCACCTCAAACTAATAGTGTACCTCAAACAAATACAACACCTCAAACTAATAGTGTTCCTCAAACAAATACAGCACCTCAAACTAATACAGTACCTCGTAATAATACTGTACCTCAAACAAATACAACACCTCAAACTAATAGTGTTCCTCAAACAAATACAGCACCTCAAACTAATCGTGTTCCTCAAACTAATACAGCACCTCAAACTAATAGTTTGCCTCAAACAAATACAGCACCTCAAACTAATCGTGTTACTCAAACTAATACAGCACCTCAAACTAAAAGTGCTCCTCAAACAAATACAGCAGCTCAAACTAATAGTGTTCCTCAAACAAATACAGCACCTCAAACTAATAGTGTACCTCAAACAAATACAGCACCTCAAACTAATAGTGTTCCTCAAACTAATCCGGCACCTCAAACTAATAGTGTTATTCAAACAAATACAGCACCTCAAACTAATAGTGTTCCTCAAACTAATCCAGCACCTCAAACTAATAGTGTTCCTCAAACTAATCCAGCACCTCAAACTAATAGTGTTCCTCAAACAAATACAGCACCTCAAACTAATAGTGTTCCTCAAACTAATCCAGCACCTCAAACTAATAGTGTTCCTCAAACAAATACAGCACCTCAAACTAATAGTGTTCCTCAAACTAATCCAGCACCTCAAACTAATAGTGTTCCTCAAACTAATCCAGCACCTCAAACTAATAGTGTTCTTCAAACAAATACAGCACCTCAAACTAATAGTGTTCCTCAAACTAATCCAGCACCTCAAACCAATAGTGTTCTTCAAACAAATACAGCACCTCAAACTAATAGTGTTCCTAAAACAAATACAGCACCTCAAACTGATCGTGTTCCTCAAACTAATCCAGCACCTCAAAATAATAGTGTTCCTCAAACAAATACAGCACCTCAAACTAATATTGTTCCTAAAACAAATAGAGCACCTCAAACTAATAGTGTTCCTAAAACAAATACAGCACCTCAAACTAATAGAGTTCCTCAAACTAATCCAGCACCTCAAATTAATCGTGTTCCTCAAACAAATACAGCACCTCAAACTAATAGTGTTCCTCAAACTAATCCAGCACCTCAAATTAATAGTGTTCCTCAAACAAATCCAGCACCTCAAACCAATAGTGTTCCTCAAACAAATACCTCACTTCAAACTAATAGTGTTCCTCAAACAATACAGCACCTCAAACTAATAGTTCAACTCAAACAAATACAGTACCCCAAAACTAACCATTAACTGAAATGTCAAAGTCCGACCAGGACAAGCAGGTTGACCTTGACAGGTGGCGGATCTGTTAAGAGGATATTAAGCTGCAGGAGAAAGTCCCGTTCAGGAGCTGCAATTCAATTAATTTCGAGTCTTTTCTCAACATTAGAGCAGAGAAACACGTGGTGCGTAATATCACCGCAGGGCCTTCCATTATCGGCATAATTCAGTGCAACATCCCCAGTACATTTCGTCTGAAGCTCATCACTCGATGCCTTTCAAGTAACCTTTGCTGATTTGTTGCAGTTCAGTTTGGGTTTGATTGGAGTTGTTTCTTTACCAGCATTGCTTTATTGGGGCGAGGGGTATTTGAGTTTGTACCGGGCAATCTGTAGCTGTCCATTGCTAATTGATCTTCAATTGACACAATACATTTCAATTAAACTATCACAAAAAGACGGACTATTCCTGCACCCACTCCCCGCCCCCCCTCCAATGTTCCAACTTACTCCATTTCTCCATCGCTGCTTCTGCCAATCTCTCACTCTGTCTCTAATTATAAATCTGTCTATCGTGCTCTCTTTCTCCGAATTTTATGTTTCTTTATCTCTTTCAACTATATCCATTGTTATTTTCACCTTATTAAAAATCAGTATCAATCTCCTTCGACCGATTCGAATGTATCATTGTCTCTCCACTGCTTTAAATGTATTTTTTCTATCTATCTATCTCTCTATCCATCTATCTCTCTATCCATCTGCCTATCTATCTATCTTTCTATCTATATATCTCTTTATCCATCTATCTATCCATCCATCTGTTTAACTATCTACCTATCTATCTATCTCTCTATCAACCTATCTATCTATCTATCTATCTATCTATCTATCTATCTATCTATCTATCTATCTATCTATCTATCTATCTATCTATCTATCTATCTATCTATCTATCTATCTATCTATCTATCTATCTATCTATCTATCTATTCATCTATCTCACTATCTATCTATCTCTCTATCTATCTATCTCTCTATCTATCTATCTCTCTATCTATCTATCTCTCTATCTATCTATCTCTCTATCCATCTATCTAATTATCCATCTGTCTCTCTATCCATCTACCTATCTATTTATATTTCTATCTATATATCTCTCTATCCATCTATCTAGCCATCCATCTATCTATATATCTCTCTATCCAACTCTCTCTATCTATACATCTCTCTAGCCATCTATCAATATGTAGACTTACCTATCTATCGATCTCTATCTATCCATCTATCTATCTATATAGCTATCTATCTTTTTACCTTTATCTCCCTATGTCTCTATATCTGTTTCTCACTCCACCTGTTTATTGCTCTGTTGTTGTTTCTCTATCGCTTTCTGACTCTCCTTCTTCATTACTCAAGTTTATCAAATAGCTTTCTAATCTTTATCAAAAAAATGCAATATTAAAGCATGAGGTAAATTAGCAAATTACCAGGTGGGGTGGACTCAGTATGTTGGTCTGTGAAGACGTCAACGACCCCTCTTCCTTCTTCAGGCTGCTGATCACAGAAGTCTCCCTGAGCAGCTTCTGGAAGAAGAAGCGCGATCACTTCTCGTCCTGCTCCACGGAGCGGACTCTGGAACGAAAGATAATCTTTGAGGTCCCTTTAACTGGATGGATCACACCGTGAGATCACAAGGTGAGGCCCCTTTAACTGGACGGTTCAGAGCATGAGATCACAGGATGAGGCCCCCTCAACTGGACGGTTCACACCGTGAGATCACAGCATGAGGCCCCTTTAACTGGACGGTTCATACCGTGAGATCACAGCATGAGGCCCCTTTAACTGGACGGTTCATACCGTGAGATACGGTCTGTATTGCACTGTATTGCTTCGAAATTGTGAAATTTAATTTTAACTCTGTGTATTCTTAAATTTTATGCAGTAATGTATGTTTTGTAATAAAAAAAATTCGCAGAAACTTTCGATTCAAACGGGAATTGAACCTCCACACGTTATCCATTGCTCCACTGGCCCAGTTTTCAAAAAGCATGCAGTAACTCACACTTCCACAACGCTGGAGAATGAGCTGTTCCTGAGTCAGTCTCGGTCATGCCCACGCGATTCCACGAGTCCGGAAGTGTCAAAAGGTGCACGGTGAACAATCACCAAAGAGAGAGACATGAGCTGCTTCCTTTCGATCGCTCAGCTTGTCGAGCGGAGAACTATAGTACAATTAACAGATCAAAGTTTGCTGGTTCGAAGTAATAAACGTGCTTTTGGAGTAAGTAGCTCTCGGCCATTCTCTTAACTTTACAGGCAGCCTATAGCTTAACATGTTGGCGCTGAGGCACAGGAGACCTCTATTCCTTTGTCAAACCTTAAAGCTTTCTGTGTCTGTCAGAACACGGCTGTTTTGTTCGAGCATTTGCCTCTGCTCACCAGCAGGGAGTGCCTTTGAGCAACAACACTTCAAACCGCTTTCAGGCAAAAATGTCTTCGATCAGGCAGACAGACAGGGCTCTCGCTGCTCCCTCAAGCTCGGGGCCGCTGTTCCTTTCCTGTGATCTCATCTATCTTCCGCAGGCTCGGGCTATTCTCAGCATCATTCACGATTACTGTGGCTTCCCGTTCTGCTGTTGCTCACTTGCTTATTCTCGAAACCACCGATTGGAACAAAGTATTGATTGTCGTCAGGCAGGGGGCCAACCCAAGGCGAGATTTCTCTGCTGAACGTGGAGCTGCTTGGAGGCGAGTGCGAAACAACTACTGTGAAGGGCATTGAATAAAGGTGGCAGTAGCAACATGGATACAGAATCGGTTAAGGGACAGGAAACAGAGTAGTGGTGAACGGTTGTTTTTGGGACTGGGGGGAGGTGGACAGTGATGGTCCCCAGGAGTCGGTGCTTTGACCACTGCTTTCCTTTATATATGTTAATGACTTGAACTTGTGTGTACAGGGCACAATCTCCAAATTTGCAGATGACACAAAACTTGTAAGGGTTAAAAACAGTGGGGAGGATAGTGATAGACTTCAGGAGAATATATACAGACTGGCTGCATGGGCGGAAACATGGCAAATGAAAGTTAACGAAGAAAAATTCGAATTGATGCATTTCGGTAGGAAGAACGAGGAGAGGCAATATAAACTAGAGGGCTTAATTCTAACAGTGATACAGGAACAGAGAGATCTTCGGGTATATGTGCACATATCATTGAAAGTGGCAGGGCAGGTTGAGAAAGTGGTTAAAAAAGCATACGGGATCCTGGGCTTTATAAATAGAGGCAGAGAGCACTAAAGTATGGAAGTCATTAGAAAACACTGGTTCAGCCACAACTGGAGTATTCTGTCCACTTCTGGGCGCCGCACTTTAGGAAAGATATGAAGGCGTTAAAGAGGGTGCAGAAGAGATTTACTAGAATGATTCCAGGGATGAGGGACTTTAGTTACGTGGATAGACTGGAGAAGCTGGAGATTTGATAGAGATTGTCAAAACCATGAAGGGATTAGACAGAGTGTATAGAGAGAAATCGTTCCTATTTGCAGAAGGGTGAAGGAGCAGAGGGCATAGATGTAACATGATTGGCAAAAGCACCAAATATGACATGAGGAAAAACGATGGGGCGGTGGAGTGGGACCAGCTGGATTGCTCTTGCACAGAGCTGTTGTGGTCTCGATGGGCCGAATGGCCTCCTTCCGTGCTGGAATGTTTCTATGATTCAAGTCGAATGCTCGCTGAGCAGGTGAGAGATATCAAGATAGATTCTTGCATTCTCCACTCACCTTTTGACTTGGGTCAATTGTCCAGAAACAAAAGTGGCGTCAGTTTTCAGCGAGCCCATGGTCCATGTGCTTCTTAAGCTTCACTGCGTGCTACGGTACAGAGAGGTCAAGGGGCAGCAAATCTTTTTGTGTGCTGCAGGAAGCAAAAATTCTTGATTTTGGTCTTGAGCAAAGATGGAAAAAAAAAAGCTTAATGATGCCTTCTCTGAGGATTGAACTCAGGACCTTCAGATTATGAGACTGACGCGCTGCCAACTGCGCTAAGAAGGCACTTGATGTATAAAACTCCAGGCAGCACTATCAAGTAGGACAGTTTGCAAGGTGTAAAATCATAAACTAATCGGCAGTTTGCAAAAACTCTCCATCCAGGTGGAAATCGAACCAACAATCTTCTGAATTTTGGTCAGACACGTTCCCCATTGCTCGACTGGCCAAAGGTGTGGAGAATAAGTCGGAGCTCACACGCTCACAGCGCTGCGGTATGAGCAGGGACCGAGTCAGTCTCGGTCATGCCCACGCGTCTCCACGAGTCCGGGAGTGTCAAAAGGCACACGGTGAGCAATCACCAAAGAGAGAGACCTTTGCTGCTTCCCTTCAATCGTTCAGCTGGTAGTGTGGAAAACTTGTAGAGATTCAAACTTGAAAGCACAATCACTCTTAAATCGTTGGTTTAATTCTGGCTCAAAATAATGAACGTGCTTTTGGAGTAAGCGGTATTGAGCTCAAGGCCGCATTCTTAACTTTACAGACTGCTTACTGCTTCAAATGTTGGCATTTGTCCTTTCTCAAACCTGAACGCGTTCTGTGTCTGTCCGAACACGGCTGTTTTGCTCGAGCATTTGCCTCTGCTCACCAGCAGGGAGCGCCTTTGTGCAACAACACGTCAAACCGGACTCACTTTCAGGCAAAAAAGAATTCTGTCAGTCTTTCGGACAGGTCTCTCGCTGATCAAAGGAGTGCGGTTGAGCGGCAATTTTATTTTCAAAATATACTTTATTTCATAATATTTAATGATACCTGCAGTTCAGGGTAAGAATCGCAATTTCAATTCAAAACAATACAAAACAGATCGCACTCACTATGATCCCGTTATTTCAATACAATACACAGTGTATACAAAGTACAGGACATATCTTATAATACATTCCGTATAATAAAAGGTGGGATGGCTTTACACGGTGCTCTTTCCCCATAGGGCCCTTGCGTAGGCCGCAACGCGCCTCAGTGCGTCCCGCAGCATGTTCTCCTGGACCTTGGAGTGTGCCAGTCGGCAACACTCGGTCGTGGACAGCTCCTTCAGCTGGAAGACCAGCAGGTTTCGGGCGGGCCAAAGGGCCTCCTTCACCGAGTTGATGGTCTTCCAGTAGCAGTTGATATCTGTCTCGGTGTGCCTCCCGGGGAACAGTCCATAGAGCACAGCGTCCTGTGTTACTGAGGTGTTGGGGATGAACTGGGACAGATACCAACGCATCTCTCCCCACACATTCTGCATGAAGGTCCAGTCCACCAGGAAACAGACGACGGTCCCATTCCCGCAGCCTTGAAGGCAGCTCGAGGTGATGCTGAGATTCCATGCGTGTTGGAAGGACCGCACTGGGAGGGCCCTTCTCACCACCATCCAGGCCACATCCTGGTGCCTGTTGGTCAGTTCTGGCGACGAGACGTTCTGTCAAATGGCATCAACCATCTGGTCGGGGAACTGGTCGATCGGATCCACCCTCTCCTTTTCCTGCAGAGCCCCCTGAACGTTCCACTGTCTGACGGCCTTGTGGTCGAAGTGGCTCCAACTCAGGAACTTCGACACCTGGGACAGGTGGTGGGGGACAGTCCAGCTGAACGGGACCTCCTGCGTCTGCTCGGTTGGCTGGAACCAGTTTTCTCAGTGTGTTGTACATGGTGTCCCTGTGGACGCATTCTACTTAGGACCTGCAGACAAAGTGGAAGAATGCTCGGGTGACTGTAGTGACGGAGCTGTGGGGAATGGGCCAGATCTGTGCCACGTAGTACAAAAGCGCGAGTACCTCACACTTTATCATCTGGTTCCTGTTGGTTTTGGAGAGGGATCGTCCCCCCACCATAGCAAGCTTCTGTTTGGCCTTGGCGATGCGCTCTTCCCATTTATTGGTGGAGTCCTGAGACCCCCGAACCCGATCTCCAACACCATCAGGTAGTCGGACCTGACGGTGAAGGGAACAAAGGATCGGTTCTCCCACCTGCCACAGAACATGTCCTCACTCTTACTGCAGATCACTCTGGACCCCAAGGCCAGCTTGAAACGATGGCAGATGTCCATCAGTCTGTGGATCGACTGCTGATCATATCAAAAGACGGTGACGTCCTCCATGTACAGGGAGGCCTGAACCTGAGAGCCTCCGTTGCCTGGGATCTTCACCCTACCTAATTACTCTGTCCTTTCTGATGGACGCAGCAAATAGCTCGACACAACACATGAACAAGACCGCAGAGAGAGGACAACCCAGTCTGACTCCAGATCTGATCGTAAAACTCTCCGACTCTCGCCCATTGATTAGGACTGTGCAATGGATGTCCATGTAGAGCAGTCGGATCCAATCGCTGAACCAAACCCCATTTTGGATAACACGTTAATCATGTAAGCGTGGGATATTCTGTCGAAGGCCATCTCCTGGTCCAGGGTGATGACGCATGTGTTCACCCCTCTGTCCTGCACGTAGGCGATCGTTTCCCTGAGCAACGCAAGTCTATCAGAGATCTTCCTGTCGGGTACAGTTACAGGTCTGATCCGGGTGGATCTTCCGCTCCAGAACAGATTCGAGCCTGTCGGCGATGGCCTTCGACAGAATCTTGTAGTCAGCATTTAGCAAGGAAATGGGTCGCCAATTTCAGATTTCTTTCCTCTCCCCCTTCCGCTTGTGGATGAGGGTGATGAAGCCTTTCCTCATGGATTCTGACATGCTACTTGCCAGAAGCATACCCCCGTACACTTCCAGTAGGTTTGGGTCTATCCAGTTCCACAGAGCCGAGTACAAGTCAACGGGTAAACCATCGCTCCAGGGAGATCTACTCTTCTCGAAGGACCAGACGGCCTTTGTTAGCTCCTCCAAGGTCAGTGACCAATCCAGGCCCTCCCGCTCGCTCTCCTCCAAGAGAGAGAGGACAGGAAGGATTGGGAGGCCGTGTTGTCTCTGGGCTTCGCGTCATAGAGCCCGGCATGAAAGGACTTGCTGATTCTCAGTATGTCGGTCTGTGAAGACGGCACCGAGACCTCTTCCTCCTTCAGGCTGCTGATCACCAGAGGTCTCTCTGTGCAGCTTATGCCGAATATATCTGCACAGAGTCTGAACAGAGATCAGACATCGCACACGGAAAGCACAGATGCAGGTCCCATCCCTATTTTTACATACTGATGAGTTAATTTAAAATGTTGAATAAAGGTTGTGCACCACTAAATCCCACATCCTCCAAATCTGCAGGCCAGACCTCACCAATCCGCCGGTCTGAGAGTCCGTGCACCAAAGTTATCTGCTGATTCACCAGAGGCCTTGGTGCAAGAGGTGGACTGAAGGAGGGACATCCTATATCAGCGGAGGGCAATATATCCTCCAGACATACATCCAAAAGGTAGTGGGAGGCACGAGGGGATGAGGTCAATGCCAGGCGCACAGCATCATGAACATGGATGCAGTAAGGAAGAAGTTAAATGCTTTGACATGAGTGGTCAAGATGAGTGAGGTCAACTGTCAAGTGGCGTCTCCTACCAACTACACCAATAGCCGCACCCATTGCTCCACGCACGACACACCCCATCACCCACATACCAACAAACTATTTCCATCGGTACTAAATCTTCTCACCCTTACCCACTACCACCGTTGCAAGCCGCCCACCCACAACTCACAGGCCACACACACTGGCAGCTATTCAAACATGATAGGAACATCACCCAGACACACGTCCCACTTTCTTGCAGGAGAAGCTGGCACATATCAGGAGGCAGCAAGTGGCGGTGGCATTTTGCCCCTCGAGCCTTTTCCACCATTCGATCAGATCAGGGTGGACCTGTGACCTAACTCCATATATCCGCCTTAGCCCCACATCCCTTAATACCATTGGTTCACAGAAATCCATCAATCTCAGATTTAGAATTCTCGATTGAGCTAACATCAACTGCCGCTTGCAGAACAGCGTTCCAAACTTCTCCCACCCTTAGTGCGTAGAAGCATTTCCGAACTTCATTCCTGCACGTCCTGGCTCTAAATGTTTGGCTACGTCCCCAAGTCCTAGCTGAGGTACTAAATGAGTACTTTGCATCTGTCGTTACCAAGGAAGAAGATGCTGCTAAGTCACAGAAAAAAAGGAGGAAGTTGAGATACTGGATAGGCTAAAAATTGTTAGAGGAACTATTAGAAAGGCTAGCTGTACTTAAATAAATAAGTCACCCGGTCCGGCTGGGATGCATCCTAGATTGCTGAGGGAAGTATGGGTTGAAATTGCAGAGGTTCTGGCCACAATCTTCCAATCATCCTTAGATATGGGGGTGGAGTCCAAGTACCGGAGAATTGCAAATGTTACACCCTTATTCAAAAAAGAGTGCAAGGATAAACCCGGCAACTACAGGCCGGTCAGTTTAACCTCGGTGGTGGGGAAGCGTTTAGAAAAGATAATCCGGGACAAAATTCACAGTCATTTGGACAAGTGTGGATTAATAAAGGAAAGCCAGCATGAATTTGTTAAAGGCAAACCGTGTTTTACTAACTTGACTGAGTTTTTTGATCAGGTAACAGAGGGTTGATGAGGGCAATGCAGTTGATGTGTATGTGGACTTTCAAAAGTTGTTTGATAATGTTCCACATAATAGGCTTGTCAGCAGAATTGAAACCCAAGGAATTAAAGGGGCAGTGGGAGCATGGATACGAAATTGACTCAGTGACAGTAAACAGGGAGTAGTAGTGAACGATTGTGTTTCTGACTGGAGGTAGTGTTCCCCGGGGGTCGGTGCGGGGACCACTGCTTTTCTTGGTATACATCAATGACTTGGTATTGGGTGCACAGGGCACAATTTCAAATTTTGCAGATGGCTCAACGATTGGAAGTGTCGTGAACAGTGAGGAGGATAGTGATCGATTTCAAGAGGACATAGACAGGCTGGTGGAATGGGTGGACACGTGGCAGATGAAATTAACGCAGAGAAGTGCGAAGTGATACATTTTGGCTGGAAGAAAGAGGAGAAGCAATAGAAACTAAATGGTACATTTCTGAAGGAGATGCAGGAACAGAGGGACCTGGGGGTATATGTACAGAAATCTTTGAAGTTGGCAGGATAGTTTGAGAAATCGGTTAAAAAAGCATGTGGCGTCAAGTGCTTTATAAATACAGACATGGAGGACAAAAGCAAGGAAGTTATGTGGAACGTTTATAAAACGCTGGTTCGACCACAACTGGAGTATTGTGTCCAATTCTGGGCACCACACTTTAGGAGGGATGTGAAGAAGATAGAGAGGGTGCAGAAAATATTTACTACAATGGTTCCAGTGATGAGGGACTTTAGTTACGTGGAGAGTCTGGAGAAGCTGAGATTGTTCTCCTTAGAGCAGAGAAGGTTAAGAGGTGATTTGATAAAAGCGTTCAAAATAATTTCAGGTGATTAGCAAAATAACAAAAGGCGACATGAGGAAACCTTTTTTTACACAGCGAGTTGTTATAATCTGGAATGCACTGCCTGAAACGGTGGTGGAAGCAGATTCAATCATGGCCTTCAAAAAGGAATTAGATAAATGCTTGAAGTGAAAAACTTTGCAGGGCTCCGGGGTAGAGCGGGGGATTGGCACTAACTGGATTGCTCTTACAAAGAGCCGGCACGGGATCGATTGGCCGTATGGCCTCCTCCTGTGCTGTAACCATTCCATGATTCTCTGATTTTGAAGTGTAGTCATTGTGGTCATGTTGGAAATGCTGCAGACAATTTGTTCACAGCGAGATCCCACATACTGCAATGAGATGAATGACCAGAAAATCGGCTTCAGTGATGTTCATTGAGGGATAAATATTGCCCAGGACACCGGGACGAACTCGCCTGGCCCTTTTCGAACAGTGCCGTGGGATCTTTGACATCTACCTGGGAAGGCAGATAGGGCTTCGATTTAACGTCTCGTCTGCAAGGCGGCATCCACAACAGTGCAGCACTTCCTCAATACTACCCCTTCGACAGTACAGCGCTCCTTCACTACTGACCATCCGACAGTGCAGCATACCCTCAATACTACCCCTTCGACAGTACAGCGCTCCTTCACTACTGACCCTCCGACAGTGCAGCACACCCTCAATACTGCCCCTTCGACAGTACAGCGCTCCCTCCGTACTGATACTCCGACAGTACAGTGCTCTCTCAGTACTGACCCTCTGACAGTGCAGCGTTGCCTAAGTACTGGCCCTCCCGCATTGCAGCACTCCCTCACTACTGACTCTATGATAGTTTAGCACTCCTGCAGTACTGCCCCTCTGACAGTGCAGCACTCCGTCCATACAGCCCTTCCGGCAATGCAGCCCTCCCTTAGTACTGACCCTGCGACAGTGCAACACTCACTATGTACTGACCCTCCGACAGCACTGAGCTCCCTCAGTACTGATCGTCCATCAGTAGTGTGTTCCCTCAGTCCAGCACCCCATCAGTACTGCCCCTCCGACAGTGCAGCACTCCCTCAGTACTTACCCTCCGACAGTACAGTGCTCCCTCAGAATGGCACTGTGGTGTCTGCCCGGAATATGTGTTCAAGTCTCTGGAGTTGGACTTGAATTCACAACCTTCTAAATCGGAGGCGAGACTGCTGCCACTGAGCCACGTCTGAGACCTGAAAGGGGGAGAGGGAGATGGAGGGGCTCAGGTTGTGCTTTCTGGAACGTGGATATGGCTTGAGGCACGGCTGTCAAAAGTAGGGCAAATGGACTGCGGATGCACAAGTGACCGCAGGTGGAGGAGCAGAGTGTTTGCGAAGGGGTGTCGGACTGGAGGAGGTAACAGAGATAGGGAAGGGTGAGGCCCTGATAGATTTAAATGTAAGAAGGAACAAAAATATACTACAGGCTTTGGAGATTGGAATCCAATGCAGGTCAGTAAGGGCTTTGGTGATTGGTTAGCCGCTCACCAATCAAAAAGCCAGGGGTAGGGATGGAATCTGTGGCAAGGATGTGGAGATTTTGGGGCCAAAGTTCATGACTTCCCAATTTTTACCTGCAGGAAATTGTGGCTCATCTAAAACAGAAAGTGGGTCTGACAACGCAAAGATATTGGAAGGGTCAAGAGAGGCGGTGGTTTTGTCAGCGTCCATCTGAAAGCTGGTCCATGTCTGTGGACTGTATCACCAAAGGGCAGCATGTGGATGAGGAAGAGGAGGGAGGCAAGGATTGAACCTTTAGAAACATCAGAGATAACGGTGATAGGGTGGGAAGAGAAGCTTCTTCTGGCTCTGATCAGATAGGTGAGTGGAACCAAGAGAGGGTAGTCCCAGCAAAAGAGGCCAGTGTCCGATGAATGAGATGGTGACGGGTGGGTTGTGTGCAGGTATGAAGATGTGCAGTAGTGGGACATGGGGGGTTTTAAACCCAAGGATGAGTAATTTAAATTTAAGGGATATGGAACTGTGAGCCAGTGAGGGTCAGTGAGGCCGAGCAGGACCTGGTGCTGGTTGGACACGGGCAACAGAGTTTTGGACGAGCTCACGTTTATGGAAGGTGGAGGTTGGGTGGCCGGTCAGGAGTGCATTGGAGGAATGGAGTCTGGAGGGGACAGAGGCATTGATGAGGGTTTCAATGGCAATGGGCTGAGGAAGGAATGGAGGCGGGTGAGGGAATCACAGGGCCTTTGTGAAGGAGGTCAAATCGGGTCATGAGCTCAGCTCGGTGTTACACGGGACCAATTTTACTGGAGCCGTTAACCAATGTGGAATAAACGGGTAAACAGCTGCAGTAAAATAGCGGAGAGAGGAATGTCAATGGGACACGTTCAGTGTCCGTCCCCTAATATCACCCACAGTCATTTCTAGGCTGCAATCCTCAACCTGCCCTTTAACTGTCCTCGTGTCAGAGACACACAATTCATATTTTAACTGGAAACTGCAGGAACAGAGTGAAACGGGTCTGCTTGTGTCCCTGGATTCAGTCTACACTGCGAAGAATCGATAACATTTATAGATGAATCACCAGGAGTGAACATGGTCAATACAATTATATAAAAACTGTAAATGGAGCCGCTCATTATTATTGGATCAGTCCTGCATGAGAACAGATTTAAACTTTATTCCTGAGAGAGGTCTGATTAAGATAATAAGCTGGGATTTGAGATATTTGTCTTTTATTCACCACATTATTTACATCGGAGTCAAAGCTGCTGATATAATGTGTTTGTTAAACTGACTGTAACTAATAGCAATGGTCAGGAGTATAACCGTGTCAGTGGAGACTTATCCCCTGTATAAATCAGGGCTTGTTGGAATGGATCAGCTCAGAGTGTCTGCCGAAGCCGAGGTTTCCAGACCAACAGAAGTCAGTGCTTCTCACAGAAATGGGATATCCAGTAATAATTCGGATAGTACGTATTTATTATCCTGTTCTTGCAGCCATTGGAGTTCCAGGTAAGCCGTTATCTCAGCTGTTAAAGGTGTAAATCGGTGTTGACTCTGCTGCTGTGCTTGGCAAATTGTTTTTTGTCCCTACATATTTTACACAGTCACTTGTTCTGTTGTAATGGTTGAATTATAGAATGTGTTAATTCTCTGCTCTTTCGGTATTGAGGTGCTGCATTATATCTGTCATGAATTTGTCCATCCAACCCTGGCATTGTTACTGCATTATTCTTTGTACTGAATGTATTGGGCTAAGAGTTGGTATCAGACCATCGGGAGCTGATAACAGTTTCTTGTTGTGGAACTAACCTGTCCTGGAATATATTTTCATCAATGTGTTTGCAGTGATTGATAATGAGACAGCTCACGGTCTCAGTGTTACAAGGAGGCAGTGCAATGTCCCCCTCTCAAATAACATGCTTCAGTTTAACTGGGATTTCAATGTATTTATTGGTGATCACTGTTATGAAATATTATTTCATTATGTGTGTATCTGACGCCGCTTCAGATGTCTGGTTACTGAACTGGGTTTGCTGCTGACTCTTTCACATCTCCTTCTCTGCTTTACTGTGGATGAATTCACTGACTGTCACTGGACTTCACTGTAAAATGAAATGTTTTAATGTTTTGTGGTCTCAATTTGCACTGACCCTGTTGGAATCAGCAGCCCTTCTATGTACCTGTAGGTTATAAGTATGATGTTGGTGTTTTGTAAATTGAACAGTCCCGCCATCTGTCCCTTTACTTTATAATTACTGGAGAAGGAATCTCAATTATTGTGAGATCTGCCTGGGAGAGGGATTCGATTCGGTTTATTCCATGATTTGTGGATGAAGAGAACAGTGTAGGTGAACAGGTGGAGACTTTAATGATCTGTAGAAACATTAAACTATTCCACAGAGGCTTCACTATTTAACAAACTAACACTGAGAATAGGATCGGTGGAACACGGGGCTGGTGAACAGAATGCAGGCACAGGATGATAGGATTTAATCGGATATGAAAATGAACTTGAGAAAGAGAGTGGAGTGAGTGATAGAGAGGGCAACTGAGAGGGAAAGCGAGAGGCTGTGGTGTGAATAATTCATCAGAATGAACTGCTGAAACTTCCAGTACAATTAACCAGAGAAAAAATGACTTGAAGGTGTTATTATGATGTGGTCAGATTGGGTGAGTTTTTATTGTGGGACTCGCTCTTTATGTTTATATCCCTGTCAGGTCCTCAGTCTGTTTTTGTGAATGTTCCTTGTTTTCCAACTTAACACTAAACATAATTAAAATTTGCTGAAAAAAATATAATCAGAAACGTCTTGATCGGAATGAATTGTTCGGATACAGTACGTTTAAGTTAGGTGAATTCAATAAACAACGAGGTTGATTTAATTAATACTTTTAAATTTAATTTCAAGTGAATTACAAAGTAAATTTATTGTACACATTTTATATCGACACAGGTACCCTGATATCAATAACCACAGAAATGAACTATTGAATGTAATAGTTGGATTGTGTTAGTGGGACCTATAGATTAGATTTCGTCTAACATTGTGCTGCAGTCTCTCCCTGTGAATCCCAGCCTCTCCTCTCACTGCATTGAATCCTCTGTCTCCTCATCCGTTGCTTCAATTTGTTCGCTTTCCCAAACCATCTGCTCCTGACACCCGTTCAGCTCCTACATGTCCTTTTCCTTGTCTCCCTCCCAATCTCACTCACTGGCTCGGGCTCCAGCTGCCTTTCCCATTTAGTGCCAGCCGCTGTCGGCTCACTTAACCCAGAGCAAGAAACCAGATGTACCTACCCCTGTCCCCTCACATTCCCCACCCTTCCCCCTTTTTCACATCAGTCTGGAACCCAAATCCGGCTTTAATCAGCTGGATTCCCGGTGTGCAAAACCCCTTCTCCATTCCCCACCGGCACTGTGCCCTCACTCAGCCCTTCCAGTGGATCCGGTGCTCACTTTATTCACTTTCTGCATCCATCTCTTAATTCATTACTGAACATTGTGTTTAAAAACATCCCTTTGACCGAAAGTGCTGCCCAGGTCAATCAATCACTTTCCACCGTTTGATGCAGCAACAAAGCTGGAAATTTCACCTCAGATCCTCTCAAACTGCTGCTTTCACTCCAGGTCAGATCAATAATTTCTCTGCTTCCTTTTCACTCTCTTACAGTTAACTTGGTGGCGATTGTGATCCTGTCCCGAGGAAAGTGCGGTCTCTCCAAATGTATCAGTCACTACCTGGTGGGAATGGCAGTGGCCGATCTTCTGGTCGTTATCACTGATCCGATATTGAGTCAGATTACTTCGATTTATTTCACAATGTCATTCCTGGACATCACTCCCGTGTGTAGTTTTATTATAGTCTTGAGTTTTGTAACCACGAATGTTTCTGTCTGGTTCACGGTCGCTTTCACCTTTGATCGATTTGTGGCCATTTGTTGTGAGAAGCTGAAAACTAAATATTGCACCGAGAGGACGGCGGCTGTGGTTCTGGGAACAGTGAGTGTGCTGGGCTGTTTGGTGAATGTCCCCTGGTACTTTACCAATGAACCTTTATATATAATTGATAATGCTCCCTGGTTTTGTGTGAGTAAACAGAGCTTCCGTACTTCCCCCGCATGGGCCGCATTTGACATGTTTCACCTCATTTTAACCCCTTGTCTCCCGTTCTGTTTGATTTTTCTGCTCAATGTTCTGACGATCAGGCGTATTTTAATGTCCAGTCGAGTCCGCAGGGGACTCCGGGGCCGCAGCAATGTAGAGAATCGAAGTGATCCAGAGATGGAGAACCGAAAGAAATCCATCATTTTGCTCTTCAGTATCTCGGGTAGTTTTATACTGTTGTGGCTGACATATGTTGTATTTTTCATTTATGTGCGAATTGCAGACATTCGGTCTTATTACTCCTTCACTGACCCTGGTTATATCTCAGAACAGACATCAAAGATGCTGCGGCTTCTCAGTTCCTGCACAAACACGTGTATTTATGTCCTGACCCAGACTAAATTCAGAGAGGAGCTGAAGAACGCGGTGAAATACCCACTCAATCTAATTGTTAATTTAGTGAAATCATTGAAAGAGCTGAAGGGTTTCAAGCACTAGAACTAAATCCCATTTCATACTCCATCCCCTACACTTCCCGGGGGATGGAAAGTACATTTTATATTAGCAGCACAGAGCCCTGAAATTATCTTAAATCTGATTCTGAGATTATATTTTATTGATAATCTCACCTATTGAGGCAGGGTTTGCTTTGCAGACAACACGTGAATTGTTGTTCAAAACGACGGCACCAAAGAGCTCAGCTGGACTTTAATTAACTGACCGCAAGACAAAATGGGCAAAGCTGGAAATCAATGTCACTTCTGTGGACCTGATCAGGATGTGTGTCCTTCACATAAATGGTGAGAGAGATGGAGAGGGGAAGGGAGAGAGGGAGAGAGAGAGGGGAGACAGAGAGAGGGACAGAGAGAGAGAGGGGAGGGGGAGAACGGGAGACAGAGAGAGAGTGAGAAAGAAGGAGTGAGGGAGCGAGAAAGAGGGAGAGAAAGGGAGCGGCAATTAGGGAGAGACAGAGACAGAGAGAGGGAGACAGAGAGAATGAGAGAGGGAGAGTCAGATACAAAGAGAGATTTGGAGAGAGACAGAGAAAGAGAGACAGAGAAAGAGAGACAAAGGGGAAGAGAGAGGGAAAGGGCGAGAGAGGGTGGGAGAGAGAGAGGGAGAGAAAGAAGGAGAGGCAGAGAGACAGAGAGGGAGATATAGAGAGAGGGAAGCGAGGGAAAGAGAATGACAGAGAGAGAGAGAGACAGAGAGAGTGGCACATAGATTGACCGAGAGAGAGACAGAGAGAGAGACCAGGAGAAAGACAAAGAGAGAGGCAGGGAGAGAGAGACACAGAGAGAATGAGAGACAGAGAGGGCAGAGAAAGGGAAATAAACAGATAGATAGAGAGGCAGAGGGAGAGAGACGAGAGACAGAGAGAAGGACAGACAGAGAGAGAACACAAGGACAACATAAATGTACCAATTAGAAAAGTGCAGAAATAAAGAGAGGCAGAGACAGAGTTATTCAGAGACGGAGAGAAATAAAGAGTAAGTTATTAAGACAAGAGAGAAAAATAAAGAGAGAAAGAAAGTATATCTATATATATATATATATATATACATATATATATATATATATATATTTATACTTTCTTTCTCTATATATAATGAGAGAGAGACACTGCCAAATAATTACAAAGGAGAGGAGAGGTTAATAGACAGAAGAAATCAATTCAAAATAACGAGAGACTGAGGAAGATTCAGAGCAAGAGAGTGTCAGACATAAAACGACAAAGAGAAAGAGGAAAAGAGGAACAGAAAGCAGGGAGAAAATGGAAAACAGGATAGAGGGGGAGAAATACAAATATTAAAACAGCGACTGAGAGAGATGGAATGAAATACAGAAACAGATGCAAAGAAGAGTTCGAGAAGTCAAATAGAAACAGAGAGAAAGAAGTAGACAGAAGTAGAGCTGGAGAGAGTGAGAAACAAACAGAATGATGTAAAGACAGATGGAAAGGGAAGGAGGAAGAGACAGATAGAAAGAAGGAAAAGGGAAAAGTATATGCACAGAGAGAAACAAAGAGAGAGTTGAAGCCGGGAGGCTGCACAACAAAGTCACTCAGTCTTGTGTACCTGACCCTGACCATTACTTACTGCAGGGGTTTCCCAGCTGTCCTGTGTCGTAAAAAAATCATCTGATAAACGAAAGCCTGAGATTAAATCGGCTTCAGCATGTCTGAAGGAAAAGGACGATTAAAAGGAGAAAGGGCTGTTGGAAGGATTGTTAACGACACGTTGTGAAAGATCACACAGCAGAGGATAGATCACCATAGTAATAATAACGATTCCAGGAGGGCTGGAGATGGTTTGAACTCCTGCCGGCTTGACTTGGTTACGTTGTGGACACTGAGAGAAAACAAGTGAAGTGTCAATCAATCATGGGTTGTATTTGTAGGAACCTATTTTTGATCAGCTAACGTCCAAGAAGTGTGGTTCTGTGTTACAAAGAAGCTGGGCAGAAGTTGAGTGGGGAGAGACGCAGATCCACCACTGCTGCTCCAAACTCACCTTTCACTTCCTGGCAGCACCACCTCACCTGGAATCTTCATGACTGCTCGCTACCTCCCAGCTTGATGCCTCGATGCTGGTTTACAGATTGCCTGTGAAGCAGATGACCTGGATGCCAGAGTAAGACAGGCTACCCTACAACGGTATCCAACAAAATACCTGGAATCCTCCAGACAAGCTTGAGTCAACCACAAGGATATAACTTTCGTTATCAGCTTATTCGAAGATAGACATTGGATTTCCAAACGGTTATTCATTTTGGGAATTCAGAATGTGTAGTTTTATTGGTGTTAAAGCAATTCTAAATCGGGTATAATCCCCAGATGTTGATTACATTCTAATGTAATTTTTTCTAGTGTATTAAGAATAATAAATGATTGTTTTGTTCATAAAGCCATGGCTTGTGCCTAAAGTTTCTTTCGGAGAAAGAGCCCATTATTTAAACATAAATTTTAACCTTTTGGAGATAAAAAGTCACTGCCCCAAATTAAAGTATAAAATCACTTTGCACCTTTTTATTCCTCCATCTGTACCATGTGTAACTTTCCCAGTGAGCTGCTGGGATTCTGTAATAAATCACAATGTTCTCTTACCCCTTCTGCTGTCTCACTAAACCGGGCAGAGACCCGCAGCACTCTCCTGTTCTGTTACTGTTACAAATACTGTTATTGTTTCAGATTAAAGAAAAATATGAAAAATGTAGAATTAAACCAAATCCCAGATCAGAACTACATTCAGATTGAATCCAATTTTACTCTGATTTATTTAATAGAAGCTAGAATTACATTCTCTACACACATGGCTCATTTGACCTTTCCTCCGAATGTCTGGTCTCTCCTTCTCTGTAAGAATTAAGTCCAAATAACCAAATATTAATCCATTTTTTTGCAGAAGTTCACATTTTGGTCCTTGATTTCCTCACTGCTCCGCTGTCTTTGTGTTAAACACCAGCTGGTGCCAGTCTCACTCCGTTTGCATCTTTAACTATCGTTCAGCAGTGATTTAACAGGAACAGCAAATGAACCCTCTCCGTGTCTCACAACACAGCCAGCTTCATCTTGCCCCTCAGTAAGATGGCTGCCTTCTTGGTGGCCATTAGGTTTCAGGATCAAGGCGCCCAATTTGTTCAAGCTGCATGGCGGCCAATTTGTTCAATATGACCATCTTGTCCCGCAGTAATTTGGCCGCCTTGCCCCTCAGTTAAATGGCCGCCTTGCCCCTCAGTTAAATGGCCGCCTTGCCCCTCAGTATGATGTCCAGCTTGCCCCTCAGTAAGATGTCCAGCTTTCCCCTCAATAAGATGACTGCCTTACTGGTGTCCATTTTGTTTCGGTTTCATGACATTGAAGTTGTTGTTCATAGTTTTATGGTTTCATGGTAACTATGGCACAAGAGGAGGCCTTTCGCCCCACTGTGCCTGTGCCAGCTCTTTGAAACGGCTGTCCAATTCGTCCAATTTCCCCCTTTGATCTTTCCCCACATCCTTTATCGAGGCTTTGTAAGAGTAGTTGTATTATGTAAATATATATATTTATGTATATATGCAAATTGATGTTGTGGTAGTTGCTGTAAGATATTAATACAAGTTGTTGTCGATAAAGATTGTCTCTCAATCTTTTACTACTTAGTTTCTTCTCCTTTATAAACTGGGCTTTGTTTCTGTGTAATTGACTGTTGCTGAGAGATTGTCCCTGCAACTGATGAGGGATCATGCCGTGTGTTAGGTTTTTGAAAAAACTTTTTGCTTTGGCTCTTTTGAATGTCATGAATTTTTTTGAACTCTTTGGCTGATTGGAAAAAGCCACAAACTGTAAGTTGACCACAAACTACAGGCTTTCTCTCCACAGGGCACTGACCGAGGCCTTCACCACAGGCTGCACCCAATGACACTTACATGAGTTTTGTCTGGGTCACTGTGGGATCAATGGGTGCGCTGTGGGGTCACAGGTTGCTGTTGGATCTCTGGGACACTGCAGGTTAACTGGGGTATTATGGGATCACTGGGACACTGTGAGATCAGTGGGACACTGTGGAATCATTGGGTTAATGTGGGAGCACTGGGAAACTGGCGACCACCTTGTTTAAGATGACCGCCTTAATGACCGCCATTTCGTTTCAGCTTCATTGCAATTCAGGAGGAATTTCATTACCCATTCTATGTAATATGTAATACATATATAAAACACGTTATTTTATATGCACACGTTGTTGTAAATAAAGAAAGTCTCTCAAACGTTTACACAAATGCAATTTGATACTGGTACCTCTGGGTGCACCGTGCAATCACTGGGGGCACTGTGGGATCACTGGGATCACTTTGAGAGAACTGGGGCACTTTGGGATCACTGAGACACTTTGGATCACTGCGGCAATATCACTGGGTGCACAGTAGGATCACTGGGTCACACTGCGATCACTGTAGGATCACTGGGTGCACTGTGGATCATTGGGACACTGCGCATGACTGAGTCAATATCACGAATGCACTGTGGTATCAATGGGTCACTCTGCAATCACTGTGGGATCACTGGGTGCACTTTGGATCACTGGGACACTGTGGATCAATGGGGCACTATCACTGGGTGCACTGTGGGATCACTTGGTCATTGTGGGAACACTGTGGGATATTTAATTATCCAGGTGGGCCGAATGGCCTGTTTCGGTGACGTGCTGAATTCTATGTAATATTTATATAAAGATATATTGTATTGTATTTTATATTAGGAAGTAGCTGTTGTAAAACAGAAATAGTAGTCGAGCCGAATGGCCTCTGTACTGTGCTGTACTGTACATTCGATGTTAAATATATATACACATAATATTTGATTATACTTGTATTATATTTTCTACTGCAGAAGTTGTTGTCAAATAAGAAATTCAGGGGAACTTCTTTACCCAGAGGGGCTGAATGGCCTGTTTCTGTCCCGTGCTGTATTGTATGTAATATATATATAAAGATATGTACGGGGTTAAATTCGATAACCCCCGAATCCGTGCGCGGGGGTCGATTAACCCCCCAGATCATGAAGCTGCACCCGGTCATTGAGATGCAGACAGTCCGTGATATTGGTGCTGCCTGGTGATTTGCCTGATTCCTGCGAGCAGTCAGGCCTGGCTGCGCTGTTGAACCGCTTCTCACCAGCAGGGGGCCCAGATATTGCGTCAGTGCTTCGCACCTCTGAAAGGCAGGCTGCACCTCACAATGTCAAAAATTTGATTCAGATACAAACCTCCGGGGTCATTTCTTCTCGTACAGTTCTGATTGGAAGTTTATTTTGAATTAAACAGACCATTGCTTAAAATGACTGGCTCCCAGTCACTGTTTTGAAGGCATTTATCAGCCTGTCTTTTTCAAACTGGTGAGTCTGTTTGGAATCTCTGAGAATGTTAATCAAGTCGACAGTTTCCATAGTTTGTGAGAAAAAGACAACAAAGAACGAGGATTATCGAAAGTTCAGTCACATTTTCGTATAGTATTTGTGAATTATTTATTATTTTCTTTTCCAATAAGGATCTGGTTGAGCTTTACAGTAAAACTATTGTCTTACTGCTACTATGTTTTTTCTCTCTTACTGTTTCATCAATTTGTTTGACAGTTAAAGTCTGAAACAAGGCCTAGTGTAGTGTGAATCTACACCCTCTGAAGAGCAGGCACTATTCATTATCTGGAGCCCTTCAAATGTTACATTGATATCAGGACAAGCGGAAACACTGAGACATTGGGAGTGAAGCCTCAACTGACAGAGGAGCTGCTTTATCAAGCTTAGAAATATATCTGATTTTAAATCAGCAAAATTTCACTTCATTAAAGTCGGCATAAAGACAACTATCTCTGAACTGTCGCCACTATCTGAAAAACAGACATTTTACTGATCGGGGAATAATGATCTTGTTCAAACTGTACAAAATAAAAATCAATTGTAATCTTTTTAAAATAACGATCTGACATAAAGCATTTTCCAACCAAACAAAAGTACCAAGCATTCCCAGGATATTGAGAGATTATGTGAGTGGGTAAAACTGTAGCAAATGGAGTTCAATGTGGGGAAATGTGAGGTCATCCACTTCGGATCTAAGAAAGATAGATCAGAGAGTTTTCTAAATGGTGAGGAGCTCGGAACTGTGGAGGAGCAGAGAGATTTGGGGGTCCAAGTACAGGAATCATTAAAAGCTAGTGGAGAGTTACAAAAATAATTAAAAAGGCGAAGAATGTCGGCCTTTATTTCAAGAGGGCTGGAATATAAAGGGGTGGAAGTTATGTTCCAGCTGTACAGAGCTCTGGATAGACCTCATCTGGAGTTCCTGCATTCAGTTCTAGGCACTGACCCTCAGGAAGGATATATTGGCCTTGGAAGGGCTGCAGCTCAGATTCAGCAGAATTATGTTTGGGCAAGATGAGTTAATTTATGAGAGCAGGTTGCATAGACTAGACTTGTATTCCTATGAATATAAAAGGTTAAGGGATGATCTAATTGAGTTGTTTAAGTTGATTAAAGGAGTTGATAGGGTAGATAGAGAAACTACTTCCCCTGGTGGGGAATCCAGAACAAGGGGGCATAAAATGGATCTCGGCCGTTCAGGGGTGATGTCAGGAAACATTTCTTCACACAAAGGGTCGTGGAAATCTGGAACTCTCTCCCACAAAAGATTGTTCAGGCGGATTTCAATACTAAATTTCAAAAGGAAAATTGATAATGTTTTGTTAGGCAAGGGTATAAAGGATTCTGGATCGAAGACGGGTAGACGGAGTTAAGACACAGATCAGTCATGATCTAATTGAATGGCGGAACAGGCTCAAAGAGCCGAATTGTGTACTTCTGTTCCATTGTAACAGGCTCGAGGGGCTGAATGGCCTACTCCCTTTACTAGGCAACACACTCGACGGGCTGAATGGCCTCCTCCTGTTCTGTATAATAGGCTCGAAAGGCTGAATGGCCTCCTCGTGGTCCTACTTAACACGCTCGAGGGTTGATTGGCCTTGTTCTGTTCCAGTGTAATCGGCTGGAGGGTCTGAATAGACTTCAGTTACCAAATAACTGGCTCGAAGGGCTGAATGGCTCCTCCTGTTCCGATGTAACAGGCTGGAGGGGATGATTTGCCTCCAGTTCTGGAGTAACGGGCTCGAGGAGTTAAATGGTCTCCACCTGTTACTGTATAACAGACTCGAAGGGCTCAATGTCCTCCTGCTGTTCCTGTCCTACAGCCTTGAGGAGCTTGCCGCCATTTGTCCAACATGGTCGCCTTTCATGCTGCCATTTTGTCTTAGAATGTCGCCGTACTTGCCGCCAATTTGTCCAAGATGGCAACCGTCATGCAGGCCGTGTATCAATACACATACATATAAGTTATAAATTCAGGTTGTTGTTCTTGTAGTAGTATTTGTTGTATTGGTCTAAATATAGTGACTGCCACCCTGGGATCATTCTGGTGTGACTGGTTGCACTCTGGGGTTACTGGATGCAATCTGGGAACCCTCGGTGCACTCTGGGATCACTCTGGGGTGACTGGGTTCACTCTGGGATATGGCGTGCAATCAGGGATCACTCTGGGGTGACTGGGTTCACTCTGGGATATGGCGTGCAATCAGGGATCACTCTGGGGTGACTGGGTTCACTCTGGGATATGGCGTGCAATCAGGGATCACTCTGGGGTGACTGGGTGCATGCTGGGATCTCTGGGTGCACTCTGGAATCACTCTGTGGTGACCAGGTGCACTCTGGAGTCACTGAGGTTTCACTGGGACATTCTGGGATCACTGTCGTATCACTGTCGACACTCTGCATGTTAATTTTAGCCATTTCTCTGTACTTGCCGCCATTTTTTCTAAGATGGCTGTTGCACTTGCCGCCATTTTGTCCATGATGGTAGGCCGTTCTTGCCAATTTTTTTCCAAGATGGCCACCGTACTTGCCGCCATTTTGTCCAAGATGGCGGCAGTGGTTGACGCCATTTTGACCAAAATGGCTGCACTCATTGCGGCCATTTTGTCTAAGATTGCAGAAACTCTGGCGCCATTTTGTCCAAGATGGCCGCCGTACTTTGCTTGTGTAAATACATACATATATGTTATAAATACAAGTTGTTGCTGTTTTGGTAGTAGTTGTTGTTGTGGTGGTGTAAATATAAAGACTGCCACTCTGCAATCCCTCTGGTGTTACTGGTTGCACTCGGGATTCCTGAGTGCATTCTGGAATCACTCTGGAGTGACTGGATGCACTCTGAGATCCCTGGGCGCACTCTGGGATCAATTTAGGTTGACTGGGTGAATTCTGGGATCCCTCTGATGTGCCTGGGTTCATTTTGGGATACTGCGAGCACTCCGGGAGCACTTTGGGGTGACTGGGTGTACTCTGGGATCCCTGTGCGTTCACTGGGACATTCTGGGGTGACTGTCGTATCAATGTCGACATTCTGCATGGTAATCTCTGCCATTTTATCCAAGATGGCGGCATACTTGCTGCCATTTTGTCCAAAATTCCGCCATGCTGGTCGTGTGCAAATACACATATACGTAGTATATATATATATATATTTATTCTATTTATTATAAATACGCATTGTTGTTGTAGTAGTTGTTGTTGTGGTCGTGGTCTAAATATAAAGACTGCCATTCTGGGATCCCTGAGTGCTCAATGGGATCATTCTGGGGTGACTGGGTGCTCTCTGGGGTAAAAGGAATATTATGCGTTCACTGTGGTATCACTGGGGACACTCTGCCCGGTACTTTCCGCGATATTGTCCAAGATGACTGCCGCACTCGCGGCATTTGACCAAGACCGATGCCATACTTGAGGAAATTTTGTCCAAGAAGGCCGCGTGACTTGCCGCCATTTTGTGCAAGATGGCCGCCACACTTTCCGCTATTTTGTCCACGAATCGATCATGCTCGACGTGTGTGAATACACACACACACATATATATATATATATATACAATAAATACATGTTGTTGTTGTTGTTGTGCCTCCCTGAGATGGGACCGGCCAAGGCCACATCCAGAGGGGACCGATCGAGACCTTCCCCAGAGGGGACCGATCGAGACCTTCCCCAGAGATTACCGACCGAGGCCTCCTCCACAGGCTGCACCGAAACAGTGCCCAGTGAGTTCGGTCTGTTCACTGCCCTGGGGTTTAATTTCCTCTCTGGGCCCTGGTTTTGGGGCCTCGGTTTAACATGTTCCTGTTCGATTGTGACCGATATCTAGAAGTGAATGATGCCTCATGTTGCTCGCTGAACTGTCTTCGATCTCCCAGTTCAGATTGAATGAGTTCACCTCACCGACCATTAATTAGGATCCCCACAGGCGACTGATTGAAGGGCTGAAATTTCTTTCTCACCAAACCGTCAAAGAAGAAATCGGACAGCAAATCATGCACAACAATGGTTTATTGACTTGGAATTCATAATTATCATAATTTAATCATTGAGTACACCAGTAATAATCACATATAAACAGTTGTAGACAGGGTCATCCAGCAATTTTAATAACTTAACTAATCGGCAGATACTTAACACAATGAATACCGATTGTAAAAGCAGCTGAGATTATCACCGTAATTCAGCATTAGTTGGATCACTGATTATCACATTATAATTTAGATCAGTGTCTGAAACGAGGGCAGATTGGTCAGGTTAATTTAGGATTCACTATTTAGATATCTGACAATTAAACCCCATTCGATCGCCAGCTTAAGGAACAGATGAGAGAATAAAATCACCTCTGGCGTGAGAGCAAAACGGGCGATAGCGTATTTGCAGTTCGTCTTCCACGCTGCCAGATTTTATTTTCCATTCACTGTTGCATTTCCCGATGAGATGTTAAACCAGGGCCCCCTCGGTGGACAGAACAGATCCAGCAACAATAACACAAGAAGAGATGGGGAATCCCCTGGTGTTCCGATGAACATTGATCCAATATTGACACAATGTCCCACTGTAGCCCAACCTGAGCTGTTCCTGCCTGCACACTGACCCAGTGTCCCACTGCAGCCCAGACTGAGCCCCACCCTGGGCCCTTCCTGCCTGTACATTCACCCAGTTTCCCACTGCAGCCCAGACTGAGCCCCACCCTGGGCCCTTCCTGCCTGTACATTCACCCAGTGTCCCACTGCAGCCCAGACTGAGCCCCACCCTGGGCCCTTCCTGCCTGTACATTGACCCAGTGACCCACTGCAGCCCAGACTGAGCCCCACCGTGGGCCCTTCCTGTCTATACATTGACCCAGTGACCCACTGCAGCCCAGACTGAGCCCCACCCTGGGCCCTTCCTGCCTGTACATTCACCCAGTGTCCCACTGCAGCCCAGACTGAGCCCCACCCTGGGCCCTTCCTGCCTGTACATTCACCCAGTGTCCCACTGCAGCCCAGACTGAGCCCCACCCTGGGCCCTTCCTGTCTTTACATTGACCCAGTGTTCCAATGCAGCCCAGACTGAGCTCCAACCTGGGCCCTTTCCTGTCTGTACATTGACCCAGTGTCCCACTGCAGCACAGACTGAGCCCCACCCTGGGCCCATCCTGTCTGCACATTGACCTAGTTTCCCACTGCAGCCCAGACTGAGCCCCACCCTTGGCTCTTCCTGTCTGTACATTGACCCAGTGTCCCACTGCAGCCCAGACTGAGCCCCACCCTGGGCCCTTCCTGTCTGTACATTGACCCAGTGTCCCAGTACAGCTCAGACTGAGCCCCACCCTGGGCCCTTCCTCTCCGTACATTGATCCAGTCTCCCACGGCAGCCCAGACTGAGCCCCACCCTTGGCCTTTCCTGTCTTCACATTGACCCAGTGTTCCAATGCAGCCCAGACTGTGCCCCACCCTGGGCCCTTTCCTGTCTGCACATTGATCTAGTTTCCCACTGCAGCCCAGACTGAGCCACAACCTTGGCCCTTCCTGTCTGCACATTGACCCAGTGTCCCACTGCAGCCCAGACTGAGGCCCACCCTGGGCCCTTCCAGTCTGTACATTGACCCAGTGTCCCACTGCAGCCCAGACTGAGCCCCACCCTGGGCTCTTCCTGTCTGTACATTGACCCAGTGTCCCACTGCAGCCCAGACTGAGCCCCACCCTGGGCCCTTCCTGTCTGTACATTGACTCAGTGTCCCACTGCAGCGTAGACTGAGCCCCACGCTGGGCCCTTCCTGTCTGTACTTTGACCCAGTGTCCCACTGCAGCCCAGACTGAGCCCCACCCTGGGCCCATCCTGTCTGTTCATTGACACAGTGTCCAACTGAAGCCCAGACTGAGCCCAACCCTGGGCCCTTCCTGTCTGTACATTGACCCAGTTTCCCACTGCAGCCCAGACTGAGCACCACCCTGGGCCCTTCCTGTCTGTACTTTGACCCAGTGTCCCACTGCAGCCCAGACTGAGCCCCACCCTGGGCCCTTCCTGTCTGTACTTTGACCCAGTGTCCCACTGCAGCCCAGACTGAGCCCCACCCTGGGCCCTTCCTGTCTGTACTTTGACCCAGTGTCCCACTGCAGCCCAGACTGTGCCCCACCCTGGGCCCTTCCTGTCTGTACATTGACCCAGTGTCCCACTGCCGCCCAGACTGAGCCCCACCCTGGGCCCTTCCTGTCTGTACATTGACCCAGTGCCCCATTGGTGACCATCCAGCCCCGGATATCCGGCAGAATCAGCGCTGTGGGACCGGGTGACTGAGTCTCGTGACCCTGTCGCTGGGCCTCTGACGTCACAATGGGAGACGACGCTCGCTCAGCTCGAGCTGGAAACCGTTAAAGGGCCGTTCGGATTTAAACCTGGAGCGCGGCCGATTAAAGGGGAGGGACAGAGAATCGGCCAAAAATGTTCATATCATGAGACCAGGAATGGTTATAAATTGAAATGTTCATACAATGAGACCAGGAATGGTTATAAATTGCAATGTTCACATTTCCACACTTAGTCCGGGTCTGGATTCCCGCAGTGACTCCAGGTGTCTCTTTCCGTTTGGACTGAACAGATTCTCCCTCAGCCTGAAACAGATTAAAGATTAAACAGGAAATAAACAGATTGAACAACAGTGGAAATAACAGGGAGACTGGGGTTAATATTTCAATAATAATTACAGAGAAATATTACCCATAAAAGGGACTGAATCCCACTGATATTTTATTTATTACATTAAACATTAACACTAATACTCACCAGATCCGCTCCAGACTCCTGCGGGTCAGTATGAGGGAGCGGAGAGCGGGGACAGATCGGTCTGTGAAGGAGTTTGATCCCAGGTTCAGATCCGTCAGTGACCAGTTTGTACTGAGAGCGGAGGAGAGATCCTCGGTACAAGAATCTGTGAGACCGACATCATCCAGACTGGGGATGAGAGAGAGAGAATTAACAGCAATCAGGGTAATTCCCCAGTGTTTATTAATAACACTATTACTGATAATAATAATAATAATGTACATTATTAGTAACACTTAATTTTACTAATAATAATGTTTAATGTTAGACAGCCAGTTATTATAAACACAATCTCACACAATCTGATACTTACCGCAGTTCCTGTATTTTACAGTCCGGGTTCCTCAGAGCCGTAAACAGTAGTTTCATTCCTGAATCTCCCAGTTTATTATTACCCAGGTTCAGAACCGTCAGTGACCGGTTTGTACAGAGAGCGGAGGAGAGATCATCGGCACAAGAAGCTGTGAGACCGTTGTACCATAACCTAGAGATCAGAGTGAGGAGAGAGACGAGCAGAGATAACAGGAATCAGAGTAAATTCCCAGTATTTATTTGTATTATTATTACTTATACTGACCTTAATGTACAGTGTTAGACATCCAGTTATTACAAACACAATCTCACACAGTCTGATACTTACTCCAGTGTCTGTATTTTACAGTCCGGGTTCCTCAGAGCCGCAGACAATAGTTTCACTCCTGAATCTTCCAGTTGATTTCCTGCCAGTCTGAACACAAACATACAGAGAGTGAGAAACAAACTGAATCCAATCCCCGATCTGACACAATTTCTCTCTGATTTTTCAGTGTTTCCTGTAGTATCTTCAGGAAATTAATAACTGGATTTCCCTGTCGCTGACAATGAATCTTACTCTGTCCAACGCCCCATATATTCAGGGACTGTCAGTAAATATATTTATTAAATAAAGTGCTGTCTGTGTGAAGCCTTCAGAATCACCCTCCTGGAGGTCCCGTCATGTTTGGGGAAATTGTCTCATTTCTGCTGATTCTTAAATCCCAGATTTTATGGGAATGGGGCAATTTTCCTGAATTAAATGATAAAGTGGTGATTACCTGTACTTTATGCAGTATTATATTAATCTGTTTCAAACCTCGGGGTGAGTTATATTGTGAAACGGCACTAAAGGCTGCTGTAAAATCCATCCCCCAGGATTTTATGTAACAAGGAGAGTTTATTCTGTCCTGTTACTAGTTTTAAATGTCCCTGTACTTCTAGTTTATCGGGGAGGGGAGTCTCTCACTTTATTCCCATTAAATTCTCTCCACATTTATTTCAGGCGCAACGTTCCCGACAGTTTATGGGGATTTTTCTGAAGTTCCCTCCCCGAGCGGGGCCTCACACACAGGGGGCAGATTATGGGAAATTCCCGGGTTCACTGCCCCCTGGTTGACCCAGGAGCCTCCCGCTGTGTGTGAGGCCCCACCGCTGGCCGGTGTGTGTCTGTACTCCTGGCCTAATACCCCACAACCCGTTAGATTGGAACCTTTTCAAAGGCAGATTTTAGTTCCCAAATCTCACTGAAGTGTCGGCCTGGATTAATGAGCGAGGGGCCTGAATCCACGACCTTCTGACTCAGAGGCACGAGTGCTGCCAGCTGGGTGAAGAGATGATGGATGTATTGGAGAGTGTGAAGGGCTGTGTCATTGATGAGTTAAGATAACGGACCGTCGTCCTGCGGGGAAAGCTCAGCTCGCCCACTGGCGGTTGACTGCCCGAAAGCTGTGTTTTGCTGTTTGTTACTGAATGTTTGGTGTTTCTGCTTCCCTCTCCAACACACGTTGACAGTCCGGTGACTGTCACTTGCCCCCACACCTCGGTAAGAGGGTGGGATGCTCCGACACACAGACTGCTGCAATTAGTGTCGATCTACTTGTAAGTAACAGTGAGAAGGAGCCTCTTCAATGGACGCATCTCAGTCAGTGAGAAAAACAACAATAAATATCATTTATTACAATTAAATTATCAGACTCTTTCCGTGACCTGTATTTACTGATCGGATAAAAATTGTGAAATCCCGAATTGTTCACAAGGATCCATTTTAGATTCTCCAGTCCTGAGGGAATTACTAACCGATCCTCTTATCATTTGTCATATTTGTGTTGAATCTGTTTCTCTCTGGTTTAACTGAACTGTTTGTTTCCCTTCATTTCGGATCAGCAATACAATCCGTGACTGTTCTACAATTGGCCTGACAGTTAGAGACAAATAATCATTCACCTCAACACCTGGCATTTGTGCAGTACGGATCTCGGCCGCTGGAGTCCTTCACACCGAATGGAGCAGCCCCCCAGATTGAGGTGTTTTATTGTATCACAGAGTCAAATGACATGAGACAGCACCGCACAGTCAATCGGGGTCAGTCCCAATCCATGAAATGTAAGTGTTTCCACAGATCCCACTGTGACCCGAGCCAGTGTTTTATTCTGAGACTCAAACAGGTAGTGGAATGTGTTCAGGAGGTTCCTTTTCCCAGTTTCACGCTCTGTCTTTCCAATCTGTCCTTCAACCTTCTCCTTCACCCAGTCAATCACTCCGCAGATCGTTTGATGAAGAAATGGACCCAGAAACTCCTCCAGGGGCCGAGCTGACTGTGAGGAGGAGAGACCAACAACAAAACGGAGAAATATCTCAAATCTCCCATCTTCCTTGTTGTGGGCTTCACTGAGGAGTTTCCGGATGTCCCCTGGATCTGCAGTCAGGAATTGTGCGAGTGCAGCTACAAACTCTTGGATGGTGAGGTGCGGGAATGTGTAAACCACACTCTGGGCAGAATCATCTCTCTCCAAAAGTTCCATCATGAACCCAGACAGGAACTGGGAAGGTTGCAGATTGTACTTGATCAAATCTCCATTTCTGAACACAATCTTCTTCTTGGAGACCCCAGTGAAAGCCATCTCACCGATCTTCAGTAACACATCACGGGGGGATTCAATCTCTCGGCCATGGTTTTTCAGAATGTTGTAAATATAGTAGGAATATAGTTGGGTGATGGTCTTGGGAACACGCTGCTGTTTCCTTTCCCTTTGTGTGAAGAAGGGACCCAGTGACAGACCGAGGATCCAGCAGTAGGAAGGGTTGTAACACATGGTGTACAGGATCTCGTTCTCCTCCACATGATTGAAAACAGCTGCTGCCACCGACTGATCTTCAAAAAACTTGTTGAAATATTCCTTCCGTTCCTCACCAACAAATCCAAGGATTTCAGCCCAGACACTGATCTCAGCCTTTTCCAATAAATGTAATGCAGTGGGGCGGCTGGTCACTAGCACTGAACATCCTGGGAGCAGCTTGTGCTGTAATAAACTGTACACAATGTCAGACACTTCACACCAGTCTTCAGGATCTGTGCACATGTACTGAGGTTCTGTATTTCTCCGATTGTCAGCAAAATTGATACTGTCCTTGAATTCATCTAAACCATCGAATGTAAACAGTAATCCCTCTGGGTTCTTCCAGAGTTCTCCCAGAATATTTCCAAAGTAAGGATACAGATCCAGTATCAGATTCCTCAGGTTTATTCTACAGATAATAGCATTCAAATCCCGGAACCTAAAGCTGAAAACAAATTGAAAGTGTGGGTATACTTTCCCAGTGGCCCAGTCATGAACAATCTTTTGTACCATTGTTGTTTTTCCAATCCCCGCGACTCCGCTCACTGCTGCTGAACTCCCAGATTTGGATTTTCTCCGGGAAAAACTGCTCTGGAACAGTTGATCAGTTCGGATTTTTTCCAGTTCTCTCCGGAGATGTTTCTTTCTCCACTCTTCATGGTCTCGGCCTCTTGCCAGCAGTTCATGTTCTACAAGTGTCCGATCACGAACAGTGGAAATGACCGTTAGTTCAGTGTATAGATTGACCAGCTGGAAAATCTTAACCTTCTCCTTTGTTAGGATCGTGTTCACTCTCAGTGTTTCAGTTTGGACCCGGAGTGTTTCCTTGTGTTTCTGTTGAACATCTTCAATGAGAACAGACAGAAAGTGGTTCTCAATGTTAGTTGTATTGATATAAAAACAAATTCTCAATATCACTTTACTATTCAGTGAAATGTTCCGAGATTGAATTCATAGCTTCAATTGAGGTGCGAGCAGGAAATTAAACTCAGTTGCTGAAAACCTCGCTTGAAAGTGAACAAGGGCTGTGAAAAGTTTCAAATCCTCACTTGATTCTAATATTTACTGAACATGGAGATTTCGATGAAGGTGATATTTTCGCTCTGATAATTAATCCTATCAGCCCTGAACTGCACTGGAGACATCTGATAGAAACCTTAACATGATCCTGGTTATACGACAGTGGAGGTTCCATTTGATCAATCTATGAAACTGTCAGTGGTGCTGTCCTTCTGCGGAAATGGTAAATAGGGTTTTGCGTATCAGTGGGACAGAGACAGACGATGAATGGACAGAAGTTCCACTGTTATTGTATCAGACCTCAGGCAGGTTATCTGGGATATTGTGGGCACTGGGAGAGGGACAGACTGTGAATGGACAGAAGTTCCACTGTTTAACCTCGATGGAGGGGAAGCTTTCAGAAACGGGACTCGGATAAGTTATCTGGGGTATTACCTGTTGTTCAATATCACGTGATAGCAAGTAAATCTTGATGCCATTCTTAATGTACAGTGGGGAATCAGAAAGATGATTTAAGATATCGGAGTTTGCGTTGAGGGAAGGGTGGCGCATTAATGTATTTTGTTTGGCTGAGAAACTTCGGTTCTGAAATGTTTTAATGGAATTCAGAACATGAGTGCAGGAAACAGGCTCACAATCAACAAAATAATTAATAACAGAGAAAATTGAAAGTCAGAAATACGAAGGGAAATCACCCAAAGCTTTGGAAAGCAGGCACCAGATACCGGGGAAGGACACTAAAGGGACAGTGTAAGTGGGGTGAAGTGATAATTGAACGTGTTTCTGTGGATTCACTGAGAGGAAGCAAAAGTGGGGTCATCTCTCTAACAGGGACAGGCTTATTTGGGCCAAATGGTCTTTTCCTGTCTCTAATCATTCTCCTGTTGTATTGTGTTTCAGAAATAGTGAACACTTTTTCAGCAATTATTATGTATATTAATTGAATGTGTTTTTATAACAGTCCTGTCATATCACCGATTATTATTAATAATACAACTGTTGCTCACTTCACTCAGTGTAATGTTAGAGCAGAAAACATTCACAGTTCATTTCAACTGTTCCCCAGTAATTATACTCCGTTGTTTCATTTTGGTCTGATATTCCTCCAATGAAGGTTTGGGAAATTAAATCTGTTTCCATTAGTCATTACATTAGGTCTTAAAAGACCCTGAGTTAAAGGGCTATTCTTTGAGTAAAATAAGGTTCTCTCTTCCACTGCCATTAGGGAGCCAGCCCATAACTTCCTTGTGTGAACATCTCGGAAGTGTGAACTTCTCAGATCAGATCGAACATTTTGGCGTCTCGCTCTGTGCTGTGAAATGATAACATTTTAAAGTTTCGCTTTTCTCCACCTCTTTCCTTCCAGTTGGTGGTGGGGAGATTCCAAGGGGGGGGGGGGCAGTAACATCTGGCTCAAGGCACTGCTCTTCAATTATGAAAACCAGAATGTCTGGGCAGCACGAAGGAGGTGCGTATTGGGATTCACAGTGTATCAGGATCCTGACAGGTGTGTATTGGGATTCACATTGTATCAGGATCCTGACAGGTGT